>NC_140994.1:200650145-200990717 GCF_052327205.1 Somniosus microcephalus | reverse complement strand
TGATTGGTTTATAGATATTAATAACATCACTAACAGAGGAGCTATAGGAAGAACTGTAAATGGAGTTTGGGATGAATTGTAAATAGATATACTCTTCACAGGATCATTCTCCATTTGGCACATCAATCACAGTGCCATCAGACAACATCCCAACATTCCCCTCAAGTGTGCTTTTGGCTGACCTGCATGGCAGTCTGCATGGTGATATCCAGTGCTTGTAAGGAGGTTGACTGATGAATCTCACTAATATGTGCATCCATGGACCAAAGAGATGAGATTCTGCAACAATTGGCCAGCTTGATGTTGTGGATGCTTCGTAATGCACTTGCATCCCTACAAACACGACTGAATTTAATTTGCACTATGTCCATAAACACACTGTGTGAAATAATTCCATATATATGGGACAAAGTTCTCCTTCCAGTCTAATGTAGTGAAAGAAAATGAAAGCTCAGTAGTATTTTATCCTTCCAACCTGTCAGAACCACCACTCAAATATATGCTCCCTACATGGACTTCATAGCACTTTTTCCATTTTCACACATCTTGTAGTTTCTCTAAGTCATTTTTACTAGGCAGAGACCTCCTCCTCTGAGCCCATAATCATGTGCCCTTGTTCCAAACCCAAGGACAAAAATGTATGAACAAGTCATCTGTAGAAATATGATGCTTCCTTGATTTGCCTTGAAATTGAGTTCAACACCTAAAGGCCTCATCGATGCATCTTGTACAACACTTGGTGATGATAACTGAGACACTGATATTCTGAAGCATTAGAAGTAGATTAAATCAGTGAAGTCCAGTCCTTGTTTCACAAGATGGAACATTTCGGCCTCTTTTGATTTTGCTCATATTGGGTTTTTCTCCTCAGCCACATCTTGCAAGACAAATGTTTTATATCTTTGTTGAACCTAGTTTGGACATAAATCATTGATGTAGCTTTAAGGTGTTCTTGCTACTTCAGACATATGCACTTTTTTGGCTAAACTATGTCAATCTCTTTAATGATTTTCAATTACAGACATTTATGTTTTGTGCTCAGTAATGAATTCAGTTTTCTGACCTGATTAATGAATAGTTGGAGTGCTTCAGTAGTTTGCAGTTAAAGTCATTTCTGCTCTTTTCCACCTGTGTGGAGTGGAGAACAAGTGATTAACATAAATCCAGTGGTTCACTAGGTAGTTAAGGTAATTATTTCCAATTATTGGAGGTGAATTCTAACTAGAAGCCATGCTTTCCTCAGTTTGGAACAAAACTTTGAGAAATGCCCATTTTTCTTTTCTTACAGCTAAAGAAATCACAGGAATGTGTGTTTTTTGAAACATTAATACACTTATAACAATAATAATCTTACTCAAGCATCTAATGAGGCACATAACTGATGGATGTCAAAGCTTGTTAGTCCAGCTGCAGAGTGCACACAATTTGTAAACAAAAACAATGAAAGTACAATTCTCAGGCTTTGTATTGGTGCAGAAGACTGGCTTGTGAAGAGAAATGGTAAGGAAGATGTTGCTCAAACTTAAGGTAAAAGATCATTTGCATATTATGGTTTACATCAAACGTTTCTAAGTGAAGCTGGGGAAGAAATAAAGGCTCAGACTATAATTTTCCAAAATTCTGTGGAAAAGTGAATTGATACAGAGGACTGAAATGTGACTTCCCTTCTGCAAAAAATGAGACCAGGATAGGCCAGGAAATTATAAGCCAGTTAGTCTTACTTCAGTTATTGATAAATTGCTAGAGTATATACTATGAGGTGAAATTAATAAACACTTTGAGAAACATAAGTTAATCAGGGCCAGGCTACACAGACTTCTAAAAGGCAAGCGTGCTCAACCAACCTTATAGAAGAAATAACAAAGGATAAATAAGTGAAATGCAATGAAAATGGTTTATATAGATTTTCACAAGATTTATGGCAAAGATAATGGCACAAGGAATTAAGTGAATTACAAAAGCATGGAGGTAATGTTGAACTTATACAAGACCTAGTTACTCCACAGTTGGAGTATTGTGTACAGTTTTGGCACCCCAAATTCTCTCCACAAACTGTTGTTGAAACAGAGTCCTTAAATTATTTTAAAAGGGGATTAGATAGTTGCTGAATATTGGAGGTTTGGGGAATGAGCAGCAGAGTAGGATTAGACTCTTTGCTTCTGAGGCGAGTGTTAAGTCTGTGTGTTCTAGTTATTGTTAATAAGAATCACTGCACACAGACCACAAGAATAAATTCAACAGGTCTTTACTAGTCGAAGGTCAGGCTGAACTGCCCAATAAATCATTACACAGCACTTATATACCGGTGTGGTCACCACCGGTATTACAGTATACAGCAGCCAAGATAAAGTAGTGCATCTCTTAAAATAGTTCTCTTAAAGGTGGAACGGTTACATACACCACAATCCTCCCTTTTTAGCTTAACAGTATATATTCCCCATTTAACATAACATAAGAACATATATACACAACTTCATGTAAAAACAGTTCACAGATTCAGTCTCTGAGGAGGCCTCCTGATCCGAGACGGATAACGCCTTTCAGGGGTCTCTGGTTCTCGTTGCTGGGGTGACTCATCTAGTTGATCCCCTATGGATAGGACATCATCATCAGGTATATTCACTTCTGAGGTAGATGCTTCAGGTTCACTAACTTCCTCCACGGTTGTCTCTGTCGTAACCATGGGCTCGACCCTTGTTCTCGATCCCACCAGTTGGTCAGCATGACGTCGCATTACGTTTTCACCAACATCTACCGTGTACATCAGGGGTCCTTGTCTGGCCCGAATTGTTCCAGATTGCCATTTCTCGTTTTTATAGTCCCTGGCTAACACCGGTTGTCCTATTTCAAAACTCCGAGTGGGCTTGTTATTGATAGAGTCATAGAGTCATAGAGTAATACAGCACGGATAGAGGCCCTTCGGCCCATCGTGTCCGCGCCGGCCATCAAGCCCTGTCTAATCTAATCCCATATTCCAGCATTTGGCCCGTAGCCTTGTATGCTATGGCATTTCAAGTGCACATCCAAATGCTTCTTAAATGTTGTGAGGGTTTCTGCCTCCACAACCCTTTCAGGCAGTGAGTTCCAGACTCCAACCACCCTCTGGGTGAAAAAGTTCTTTCTCAAATCCCCTCTAAACCTCCCGCCCTTTACCTTGAATCTATGCCCCCTAGTTATTGACCCCTCTACTAAGGGAAAAAGCTCCTCAGCATCCATCCTATCTATGCCCCTCATAATTTTGTACACCTCAATCATGTCCCCCCTCAGCCTCCTCAGCTCCAAGGAAAACAAACCCAACCTGCCCAGTCTCTCTTCATAGCTGAAGCGCTCCAGCCCTGGTAACATCCTGGTGAACCTCCTCTGCACCCTCTCTAACGCGATCACATCCTTCCTGTAGTGTGGCGACCAGAACTGCACACAATATTCCAGCTGTGGCCTAACCAGTGTTTTATACAGCTCCATCATAACCTCCTTGCTCTTATATTCAATGCCTCGGCTAATGAAGGCAAGTATCCCATATGCCTTTTTTACCACCTTATCCACCTGTTCCGCCGCCTTCAGGGATCTGTGTACTTGCACACCCAGATCCCTCTGACCCTCCGTCTTGCCTAGGGTCTTTCCATTCATTGTGTATTCCTTTGCCTTGTTAGTCCCCCCAAAGTGCATCACCTCGCACTTTTCCGGGTTAAATTCCATTTGCCACTGTTCCGCCCATCTGACCAACCCATCTATATCATCCTGCAGACTGAGGCTACCCTCCTCGCTATTTACCACCCTACCAATTTTTGTATCATCCGCGAACTTACTGATCATACCCTTTACATTCATATCCAAGTCATTAATGTAGACCACAAACAGCAAGGGACCCAGCACCGATCCTTGTGGTACCCCACTGGCCACAGGCTTCCAGTCACAAAAACAACCTTCGACCATCACCCTCTGCCTTCTGCCACTAAGCCAGTTTTGTATCCAATGTGCCAAGGCACCCTGGATTCCATGGGCTCTTACCTTCTTGACCAGTCTCCTGTGCGGGACTTTATCGAAGGCCTTACTGAAATCCATGTATACCACATCCACTGCGTTACCCTCATCCACACACCTAGTCACCCCCTCAAAAAATTCAATCAAATTAGTCAGACATGATCTTCCCTTGACAAAGCCATGTTGACTATCCCTGATTAATCCTGCCTCTCCAAGTGGAGACAAATTTTGTCCCTCAGGATTTTTTCCAATAATTTTCCTACCACTGATGTTAGGCTCACTGGCCTGTAGTTCCCCGGTTTTTCCCTACTACCCTTCTTGAATAATGGTACTACATTAGCGGTTCTCCAGTCCTCTGGCACATCCCCTGTGGCCAGAGAGGTCCTGAATATATGTGTTAGAGCCCCCGCAATCTCCTCCTTTGCCTCACACAGCAGCCTGGGATACATTTCATCCGGGCCTGGGGATTTATCCATTTTTAGGCCAGCTAAAACCGCCAATACCTCCTCCCTCTCGCACTGGAACTGTTTGTTTTCGACTTCCCTCCGCACATTTGGTTTTAACAAGCCCAACCTGGACCGCAACCTCCTGTTATAGAACATCATGGCAGGACTTTGGTTTGTTGTTGCATGGGTGGCGTTTCGATATGCCAGTAGGAAATTGTCCACCTTGTGTTGCAGTGGAATCTGATCTTCGCTCATGGCCTTTATTGCCTTTTTGAACGTCTATACAAACCTCTCGGCCAGCCCATTCATAGCTGGATGATATGGGGCAGAGGTATAATGTTTCACCCCATTCTTCTTCAGGAATTTCTGGAATTCCTCTGACACGAACTGTGGTCCGTTGTCTGAACATATTTGCTCTGGCAATCCATTTCTTGCAAATATCGTTCTTAGCACCGCGATCATCTTCTCCGAGGTAGTGGTAGTCATTTTAATCACTTCTGGCCATTTAGAATGTGCGTCCACCGCAATTAAAAACATGGAGTCCATGAATGGACCAGCAAAGTCAATATGTACACATTGCCATGGGGTTGAAGGCCATTCCCATGGATGCAGCGGTGCAATTGGAGGTGCATTTTGGACTTTTTGGCACCCTGAGCAGCTTTTCGTCAGACCTTCTATCTGTTGGTCGATACCCGGCCACCACACATAAGCCCTAGCAAGGCTTTTCATCTTGACTCCCCCCAGATGACCTTCATGTAGTTCTTTTAGAACTTTCTCTCTTAACTTAGGAGGGATAATCACCCTTGTTCCATACATCAATGTTCCCTGACAGATGGACAGCTGTTCTCGTCTTGCTGAGAATGCCGGTAACAGTGGATCACCATGGGCTGGCCATCCCTTTACTGTCAATTCGTAGACCCGGGACAGTGTCGGGTCATTCCTAGTCTCCCTTTCAATATTTGCATTGGTGACAGGTAAACATTCGATGATGGTCGAGTGAAATAACTCCACCGGGTCAACCGTCGGTGCCTCCTCCTCAGTAGGTAGTGGCAGGCGCGACAGCCCATCAGCATTACCATGCTGCTTTGTACCTTTGAATTCTATCTGATATTGATGTGCCCCTAGGAAAAGGGACCATCTCTGGAGCCTCTGTGCTGTCATCACCGAAACACCCTTCTTAGGGTTAATAATGGATACCAACGGCTGGTGGTCTGTCAGCAGTGTAAACTTCTGGCCCTGCAGGTAATGATTAAACTTCTTTACTCCCCACACAAGGCTGAGAGCCTCCCTATCTATCTGAGCATAGTTGCGCTCAGCGGAGGTCAATGATCTGGATGCAAATGCGACTGGCCTTTCCAAGCCATTTGGCAACTTGTGTGAGAGTACTGCTCCAATACCATAAGGAGAAGCATCACAAGCTAAACGAATAGGTAGCGTTGGGTTGAAGTGAGCCAACACTTCCTCTGAGGTGATCAATGCCTTGCTTTTGCGAAAGGCCTTCTTACAGTCCTCGCTCCACTTCCATGGTACTTCTTTCTGCAAAAGAGCGTTCAGCGGGTGCAGCACCGTGGATAGATTTGGCAGAAACTTATGGTAATAGTTAATCAACCCTAGGAACGACCTCAACTGGGATACATTTTCCGGAGCAGGAGCCTTCACAACAGCTTCGATCTTGTCAGGTGACTTGTGCAGCCCCTCCTGGTCAATGACATGACCACAGTACGAGATCCGTTTCTGAAAGAACTCACATTTCTGGCGATTAACTCGAAGTCCATATTCCTTCAATCTGGTGAGCACCAGTTTCAAATTTGCAAGGTGTTCCTCATCGTCATCTCCTGTAATCAGGATATCGTCCAAGTAACATTGAGTGCTTGGAATTCCCTGTAATACCTGCTCCATGGCCCTCTGCCAAATTGCTGGAGCCGAAGCCACTCCAAAAACCAGTCTATTATATCGATACAAGCCTCTGTGCGTGTTGATTGTGAGATACTGGCGCGACTCTTCCTCAACGTCCATCTGTAAGTACGCTTGCGCCAGGTCTATCTTGGTGAAGTGTTTCCCGCCAGACAATGAAGCAAAGATATCCTCAATCCGCGGAAGCGGATATTGCACCGTGTGAAGCACCGGATTAACCGTGATCTTGAAGTCTCCACAGATGCGGACCTTCCCCGGTTCCCCTGGCTTGTTACTCGATGAACGCTTCATGACGGGAACAATGGGCATGGCCCACTCACTCCAGTCCACCTTAGACAGTACTCCTGAACGTTCTAGCCCTTCCAGCTCAGCTTCCACAGCAGGTTGTATCGCATAAGGTACCGGTCTGGCTTTGAAAAATTTTGGGTTTGCATGTTCTGCAATCTTGATTTTTGCCGTAATTCCTCTCAGTGTTCCCAGTCCCTGTTGGAACACCTCTTTAGCCTCATCCAATATTCTGGACAATCGTTCAGGTTTGACATCTTTTTTTTCCGGAATCTACCGTTATTGCTTTTAGGGAGTGCCAGTCCATATTTATTTTCCTGATCCACTCCTGTCCCAGAAGTGGTGGACCTCCCTCAGGTAGTACATATAAGTCCATTCCTTGGTGTTCTTTGCCCTTGTGTACCACCTTGACTTTTATCTTTCCGATGGGGTATACTCTTTGCCCCGTGTATGTCTGCAATACTATCTCCGTATCCCGTAGGGGAATATGTGTGAATAACCTTTTGTAATCTTGCTTATTCATGACCGTCAACGCCGATCCGGTGTCCAATTCCATCTTCACTTGGACTCCTGCTATCTGAAGTGTGACCCAGATAGTTTGTAGGTCAGCTTCCTTACTCACATTGTGAATTCTCAGACTACCCAGTTCCTTGCTGTTGGAGTCTGAATCCGAATTCTGTTCATCCGAACTCTTCTCAGCCACCTTATGTACCTTTCTGCACTTTTCCTGCGGTGGCTTTTTGTTGCTGGTCTTCTTTCCTGACCGGCATACTTTAGCTATGTGACCAAGCTTGCCACATTTTCTACATTCCAGATTTTTAAGCCAGCATTGGTTCTGATCGTGTGTTGTCTTTCCACAACGATAACATTTCGCTGTACCCAAAGCCATTTGATCTACGCTGAGTACCGCTGCCTTCAGCTGCATTTCCGCAGTGCCTCTCGCTGCGGCTTCGTGCGATGCTGCAATAGTGACAGCCTTATCAAGTGTAAGATCATTCTCTTCAAGCAGCCGCTTTTGTGTTCCTTCTTTCGACAATCCACACACGAATTTGTCTCTCAGTGCCTCTGTCAGTCTTTCCCCAAACTGACAGTATTTCGCTAGCTTACGCAGTTCAATTAAATACTCCGCGTTGCTTTCCTCTTTCAGTTGCGTTCTCGCATAAAATTTAAATCGTTCCGCTAACATCAGCGGTGTGGGGTTCAAATGATTTCTCAGGACAGCAACAATATTAGCGAAAGCCTGATCCACCGGTTTAGCTGGTGATAGAAGATGCTTCAATAGCCCGTATGTCTTCGCACCCATTGAGTTTAGTAAGGTTAGTGCTTTATCTTCATCTGATATTTTATTTGCCTTACAATAAATCTCTATGCGTTCTACATACGTGGCCCAATCTTCAACATCGGCATCGAAATCGTTGATGTTACCACGCTTAGGCATCCTCGCAATCTTCTTGAGAAACAAAAAGAAATTTTTCTTCTATTTTTTTTTTCAAAATGGCGGTTTCCCACGCTTGTCTTCTTCCCCCGCCTACGAAAATGGCGGCTTCCCGCGTTTGCCTTTCTCCCCCACTGGCTGTAATGGCGATTGCCGTATTGCTGCGTTCGCCCTCCCCAGCGGTTCTCAAATCGTGCCTCCCAGCCCCTCTTGCAGTCCGGTCCTTTCCCCCGGCTGCGGCTGAGTTCTCCGCGGTTTTTTTTTTAAAATTATTTTTATTTTCTCCCGCGCCTCGCGGCCTCGGTAGCTGCCCGGCCTTTTTCCCCGGTCGCGGTCGAGCTCTCTCTCGACGCTGTTGCGTCTCCCAGCCCGCTTGCAGCCCGGTCTTTTACACCGGCTGCGTTTGCATTCACCGCGGCTCCCGTGCCTTACGCTGCCCCAGTCTCAGCGCCTCTGGCCCCGACTTCTGTCCGGCTCTTTTCCCCGGCCGTGGTCGAGTTCTCCGCCCTTATATCCTCCGTTTTTCCCTCCCCTACTTCACAGCCAACGTGGCCGACTTGCTGCTCGTCGCTGATCGGCTTACCCACCACCGTGATAGAAGGGATGATCACTGCCTGTTGCTGATGGAAGGCTTCGTGTCAGGATTCTTCCTTGCTCTTCAGACCCGAGTCTTTTCTCAGCAGGATGATGAGGGCGGATGCCTCTTCTCGATGCCCGTTAAACTGCCTTGGATATATCTCTGCCACAGGGTAATCCCGTCATCGTCGCCACTGTTAAGTCTGTGTGTTCTAGTTATTGTTAATAAGAATCACTGCACACAGACCACAAGAATAAATTCAACAGGGCTTTACTAGTCGAAGGTCAGGCTGAACTGCCCAATAAATCATTACACAGCACTTATATACCGGTGTGGTCACCACCGGTATTACAGTATACAGCAGCCAAGATAAAGTAGTGCATCTCTTAAAATAGTTCTCTTAAAGGTGGAACGGTTACATACACCACAGCGAGGAACACCAGTGCACATTTGATTGTGCTGTAACATTCTGTGATCCGATAGAAGAGTTTCCATTGGCTAGATCTTCCTTTATCAATCTGCTCTTATCTATGTTGGTATGTTTTGTTATATTCTGACAGCACCGCTACCACTAGACATGGCAGGATACCCGTCTTTAATGTAACAAGATTCCAGAACTATGTTCCACCAAGATTTTCTGAAGCCAATTTACAAGATATAAGGTTTAACCCACATTACTACTTTGCTAACCTGTCTGCCATCTCCAGTGTGTTACTGCTGGTGAAGAATAATATCCATTAGAGATCAAATTTTAAACACGTTAATGTGAAGATTACCAGCATAAGGGGAAAATCCTAGAATTATGCAGGAGCAAATTCATCTCCCAGTACACAATAGAAATTCAACCTGTTGGGCTGTATTTCCAATCAGTGAAGATCACATATGGATGCTCAGTGTGCTTATGTTAGATTCTGCTGTGCCTTATTTTTACGCAGGCTCAATCCATTTGAACACATGCTTGAATAAAGAGGAATGTAGCGCAAGCACATTAAGCATTTGTATGTGAGCTTCACTGATCAGAAAATATAGCACGTTTTTCTTAGTTATTGTACATCCCTAAATATTGGGCTGCTGTTGAGCTGATTATGCAAAGGCCACAAAAATATTCATTCCAATGCTACTAAAATAGAGCCTCAGAAAGTGGTGTTTAATTGCTGATGGATATCGACCTTTGTAGCATCCTCATTAGTTTTGTTGACTTTTTTTTTATCTTGCTCTTAACATAAGCTCTGAACTGTACAATTGGAGTCTAATGACATGGTTTATGCTCTGGTGCATGTGGAGCTTATCATTGGCAAAATATTAGAACAATGAATTATTCCTTTAAAAGTTGGGAATGGAGTGCTTCACATATCCTAGAATTTTATCATCTAAACTGCTGTATGTGTGCAATGTGAACTCCTCGTATAACATTCATCAAAGATAAGCTAAAGGAAGTTTAAGCTGCATGATAGAAACATAGAAGATAGGTGCAGGAGTAGGCCATTCAGCCCCTCGAGCCTGCTCTGCCATTCAATGCGATCATGGCTGATCATCCAAATTCAGTACCCTGTCCCTGCCTTCTCTCCATATCCCTTGATCCCTTTAGCCTTAAGAACTCCTTCTCCTTCCAACTCCTTCTTGAATATATTTAATGAATTGGCCTCTACTGCCTTCTGTGGTAGAGAATTCCACAGGTTCACCACTCTCTGGGTGAAGAAATTCCTCCTCATCTCTGTCCTAAATGGCTTACCCCTTTATCCTTAGACTGTGACCCCTGGTTCTGGACTCCCTGACCATCGGGAACATCCTTCCTGCATCTAGTCTGTCTTGTCCTGTTAGAATGTTATAAGTTTCAATGAGATCCCCTCTCATTTTTCTAACCTCCAGCGAGTACAAGCCCAATCGACCCAATCTCTCCTCATACGTCATTCCTGCCATCCCAGGTATCAGCCTGGTGAATCTTCACTGCACTCCTTCCATGGCAAGAACATCCTTCCTCAGATAAGGTGACCAAAACTGCACACAATACTCAAGATGTGGTCTCACCAAGGCCCTGTACAACTGCAGCAAGACATCCTTGTTCCTGTACTCAAACCCTCTCGCTACGAAGGCCAACATACCATTTGCCTTCTTAACTGCCTGCTGCACCTGCATGCTTACCTTCAGCGACTGGTGTACAAGGACGCCCACGTCTCGTTGCACTTCCCCTTCTCCCAATCTATTGCCATTCAGATAATAATCTGCCTTCTTGTTTTTGACACTAAAGTGGATAACCTCGCATTTATCCACGTTATATTGCATCTGCCATGCTTCTGCCCAATCACCCAACCTGTCCAAATCATACTGGAGTTTCTTGGCATCCTCCTTACAGCACACACACCCACCCAGCTTTGTGTCGTCTGCAAACTTGGAGATATTACATCTAGTTCCCTCATCCAGATCATTAGTATATATTGTGAATAGCTGGGGTCCAAGGACAGAAAAAGACCCGTTTATTCCAACTCTTTGCTTTCTGTCTGCCAACCAGTTCTCTATCCAAGTTAATACCTTGCCCCCAATCCCATGTGCCTTAACTTTACACGCTAATCTCTTATGTGGGACCTTATCGAAAGCCTTCTGAAAGTCCAAATACACCACATCCATTGGTTCTCCGTTATCTATTTTACCAGTTACATCCTCAAAAAATTCCAGTAGATTAGTCAAGCACGATTTACCTTTTGTAAATCCATGTTGACTTTGTCCGATCCAGTCACTGTTTTCCAAGTGCTCTGCTATTACATCTTTTAAAATGGACTCTAGCATTTTCCCCACTACTGATGTCAGGCTGATTACTGTAATTTCCCATTTTCTCTCTACCACCTTTTTTGAACAGTGGGGTAACATTAGCTACCCGCCAATCCATGGGTACTGTTCCAGAGTCTATCGCATTTTGGAAGATGACCAGCAATGCATCTACTATTTCTAGGGCCACTTCCTTAAGTACCCTAGGATGTAGATTATCAGGCCCTGGGGATTTATCGGCCTTCAATCCCGTCAATTTCTCTAACATCATTTCCCTACAAATACTGATTTCTATCAGTTCCTCCCTTTCATTAGACCCTATGTTCCCTGACATCTCTGGGAGGTTATTTGTGTCCTCCTTTGTGAAGACAGAACCAAAGTATGTATTTAATTGGTCTGCCATTTCTTTGTTCCCCATTATAAATTCCCCTGATTCTGACTGCAAGGGACCTACCCTTGACTTGACCAATCTTTTTCTCTTCACATATCTATAAAAGCTTTTACAGTCAGTTTTTATGTTCCCTGCAAGCTTACTCTATTTCCCCCCTCTTAATTAATCCCTTTGTCCTCTTGTTGAATTCTAAACTGCTCCCAATCCTCAGGTTTACTGCTTTTTCTGTAATGCAGGACCTTTTCAACAAAGTGTCTGGCACAGTTATCTGTAGTATTTAAGCATTTTTAAAATTTATGTTCAGTTACTGTATATCACTGATAGTCAGTTTTAGTTAGACTCCTGCAATCCATGAGATTAGACAAAAGCTATTGCACATCTTGATATATTTTCATTTAAAGGTTATAAGTGACACAGTTTACCAGAAAAGAAAATCTAGGCCTAGAAATCCGATAGGGCAGGAAAACAGCCGGTGCCACCGCGGGGCGAGGTTAACTCCCGCCCGTAAAAAGAGTGCAGGCAGCACTGCTATTTTGGTGCTGCCTGCTGGTTTAAATGATCGGAGCGCAGAACCTACTGTGCAACGCGTTGTTTCGGGCGGTACTTTCAGCAGGAGGCCCAATGTAGCGTGGCCGTAGCATCCCTGGAGCAAGACAGCGTTGTCTTAAAGCTAGCTTATCAATTCAGAAAGCAGTCTCGAGCCCTTAAAGGGGAACTGCCGTCAAAAATTAAAAAAATAAATATCAGTTAAAAATAGTCAGTCTTTAGCCCTTAGAGCTCAACTGCCTTCTGAAACAAAAATTAAAAAATAATTCCAAAATGGCAGTCATCAGCTCTTAAAGCTGAACTGCCTTCTGCCCGTAAAAAATGGTAAATATGGCTTCAGCACTACTACAAATGGCTCAACAAGCCAGGAAAAGAGCACCCAGGGTCTCGCACGCAGCACTCCAACTTTGTGCAGGGCATCAATACTGCAAGAGATGTCCTCTACTCACAGGGAGCCAGGAGGTCCTCCAGAAAGAAGGATGTTGGACCAGATCACCGAGGCTGTCACTGCAAGCAGTGTCTCCCCCATGAACTGGCTCCAGTGCCCAAAGAACTTTCATGACCTTAGACCACTGGTCAAGGTCAGTGAATGCATCTTCAAAAACCGTCTCCTAACAACTGCACCACTAGCCTCTCACCTTTTCTCATTGCACAACCTCCCCCCCCCCCACCGACTCCAAATCACTCACCTACCAACAATCTGTAGCAAACACAAGGCTCACCTCACATTCCTAGCTTCACCGCACCCCCATGGAGGATACGGTGCTGGCCATTCTTGGCAGGGGCATGGCTGAGCCCTTGGGCAGCGGCGGGTCTGAAAGAATACAAGATACTGGTATCCTCATATGTTATCCTCTTTCTCACATCCCACTTCCCCCTCATCCCACAATATCTTCTGATTTACAAGGTGTGCATGGTGTAGGCATGCAGCTCTTGCTTTCCCGCCCTTATCTCACCACAACTCTACCCTTGTGCCTTCCTCATTTTAGAAGTCCAAGAAATGCAGCCTGCCCAGTTGGTGGTTGACCAAGAACAGTTGGTGGTTGACCAAGAAGAGAGAGGAGAGTGAAGAAGAAGAAGAAACAACGTCACTCGATTTGAAACTCCCAGCCACCAGCTCCTCGAGGTCATCCTGCAAGGCCATGTGCATTGTCCCCCACTGAAAGTCAGCAGCCTTCCACCACTCATGCTGCAGCCACTGGGGTAGCACTGCGTGACATCACTAGGATAGGCAAAGACACAAGACAGTCATTAAGGGAATGCACAAGGGTGATTAGTTGATTTCTTGATGTCTTATTGGATGCATATAGGGATAAAGTTGGATTGGAAAGTTTGCTTTGTGGTGGCTTTTATTTCAGCACTGTGGCCAAGAGGACACTGTGATGGTCAGTAACAGAGTGAAAGTAAGGTGTGGGACAAATGTTGAAAGGGGAATTGGGGTTGTGGTCACTGGTACCGCAGGCGGATGATTCGATCCTGAATGTCCTGGCCAGAAAGGGACTGTCTGGGTTGCATCCTTCCTTCTGCTTTTTCCTCTTCTGCTTCTTCCTCTTCCCTCTCTGAGCAGCTTGTCCCCTTTGCTGCCTCTGATTCATCTCTATCTGCACCCCAGGACTGTGAGCAAATGGTCTTCTCAGGGGCAAAATACTGCAGATGCTGGAAATCTGAAATAAAAACAGAAAATGCTGGAAATATTCAGCAGGTCAGCCAGCATCTCAACCTGAAACGTTAACTCTGTTTCTCTCTCCGCAGATGCTGCCTGACCTGCTGAGTATTTCCAGCATTTTCTGTCTTCTCGAGGCCTTCCTTTACCATCTGAGGTCTTGCTAGCCTCCAGTAGCATTCCTTGCACACTTTAATAACTTTTTAAATGTATTGCACCAAGCCACGACTTCAGTAACATAAAAAAAAGTCTAAATGCTGAAATCCAAACTTACCTGAAAGATGTGCATGTCTCCTTAAGAAGCGCTGACAGCGTCTCTGCGGCACTGCTTCACAAACGTTTTTCTGTGCGTGTTCGGGACACGGCATTTTGGAGTGCGAAAACATCCAAAATAGCAGTCGTGGCGTTAAATCATGCGTTGCATGCCGATTGACGTCACGATCTGCTTATTTAAATTTGAGAGGCCAGCACTGTCAATGGCAGAGCTGTGGCCCTCACCAAAATGGCAGCTGCCATGTCCCGTGCCTGAAGTTGGCGGAAGTGAGGTGGCGGCCTTTTTTTCAACAAAACTGGCCTTAAAGGCCGGCGCTACACTGAAGAATTTCTAGGCCCTAGTTTCCAAATTGACCCAACTTACCTCTTTGGGGTTGCAATTATTTTAAATAAAATTGACTTTGAAGTTTATTTTGAAGGTATTGTGACTTGAGGATCATCCTGATCTGTAAGTATCACTTTCTCATATCTGTCGGCGGTATTTCTCAAATTACATTAAAAAAACATGTTTACATTTCAGAATGCAAAGTGTTAAAAGGCATCTCCCCCTCATATTTCCTTACAGGGACTGAATGCAGTATGAGTTAATTTGCTAAGCTCAAGGATTTTCTATAGCTGTGCTTTATAAGTTTCTTAAGGAGAACTTTTGGGTCACATTGTGAAAAGATGTCTTTCTCAACTCCTCTTTCCTTTCCCTGTTATTGTATCTTTCTTCACTCCCCTCATCCATTTCCCAATATTGCTCAGCCTCTCTTCTCCCCATCGGTAGTTTTGGAAATACATAGCTACTATACAACAAATAATGACCTCATCGTCTTCTGCGGGAGCATTCTTTAAATTACAACCCACATTGTGTGTGTGTGTGTATGCATGCGTTAAGTGTGTGTCTCTGTCTCTTTCACCTACATTATCTGTTCACAGTGCAATTATACAATTTCTAATTTGTCACATATATATTTTCTAGCTCTCTAATAATGGGCTGCTGTAATACCATCATTCTGCCTTCCATCGGCCACTGGAAAGGACAGTCAAGAGCAATCAGATTTGAATGAATTATGCAAAGTGTACCTTATAAGATTTTCCAAACCAACTGGTATAGAAAAGTGGTCTCTTTAAGATGGCAGTAGTTATCATAAATTCTGAATTATTTTCAAACAATTGCACAGTTTTGAGAACTAGAATGAAATGGTAAGCTTGAGATTCTGTTGTAATAATCTTTGAGTACTAACTATTGAAATACTGAACAGACGTATCAAACTATAACGGTCAATTTATAAATATTGTACATTTTTCAAGTTCCATTTAGAAGTGTTGGTAGATCTGGATTTTGACTAATGTTGCAAATTAATTGACTCTATTATCTTTCTTCATATTTCTTTAATGACTTTCATTTCTTAGCTTTGCAAGATAACACTTTTCTATGAAGCTTAGACAGAACAAGATCAACAAACTTTGATTTCATTTGAAATTGGAATGTTTTAATTTACAGAAAGCTGTGGAAGGAAAAAGCTTTTTTTCCATTTGCTTAGAAGCCAGCCATGTGTGAGAGTTTAATTTTCTGGTCAACGCATAAATATATTTCAACAATAGTGAGTGCTGATCTGCAGTGATGGGATTCCAAGGCTGGTAGGAAAGCTTTGGACATTTTTTAATAAACTGGCGTGATGAAAATGCTTAACTCTCTTGAATCTATAGCAGATTTATAAGGGCAGCATAACTCGTGCTGTAACTAGTTTCAATGCTTCAAAAAATAATAACTTTTAAAAATTGATGTAATAAATTTTTTCAGGCAACATGAAAACAGCATTGAGCAATCACGTAAACAACCTGGTTCTCAAATTTTCTTTTTAAAATAAATAAATTACAAGGTGACAAACACTTCAAGTAGCCAAGCACTTGATTCTTAGCTAAAAACTTAATGAGTTCAAGTCACAGAATCCCGTACTAATCATTTTGTAAAGGTTTCATGCTGCAGGCCAGTGCTAAAAACCACTTCACAAGATGCATTCACCTTCAGTCCTTCTGTAGTTCAGTTGTGGAGAGTGATGTCTGTGTGCTAGCTCCCATATTTATATTACAAAAAACAGTTGTCTTATACCAGCAGCAGAATTCTAATTCAGCAAAAACGTAAATTTGCGATTGCACCATCAAAACAAAGGAAAAGAAAGAAAGAATTTGCATTTATGTAGCGTCTTTCACGACCTCAGGCCATCCCAAAGTGCTTTACAGCTAATGAAGTACTTTTGAAGTGCAGTCGCTGTTGTAATGCACCAAATGAAAAGTAAGGGAGCCTCTGCAAGCTGTTGCTTTTCCACAGTGGAAACTACATAAGCATTAAACATGAAATGCCTAATTAGGATCCTTACAGCCAGCAGACAAGAGCCTTCCATCTCGCTAGTCTGGGTTGGATTTGAAACCAGCACACGGGTGAAAGGATAGTGTTCTAACGGACAAGTATCTTTCAGACCTCCCTTTTTTTAAATAAAGCAATTCTCAATTTGCATCAAGACATGTGAATAACATTCAAATACATAATCAGATCAATACTGGTGATCCATTAATTTGAAGCACGAGTTTGTGATGTTATGGACAAGTACAGGGTACATAAAGGACTGAAGCTTGTATCTCACTAAAAGGGCGTGATGATACAAACTCCATGCTACATTGCCCCAGCAACTGAATAGTCTGAACCGACCACTAATTGATTCCCCTTTACATAATATTGTCTTCCCTATGTTATTTAACTTTTCTTTTTTTAAATCTATCTTATCCTGTGTTATACCTTTTATTTGTCTTCTGTTGCTTCCTGTTTTTTAATTTTTTGTCTCAGTTTCTGCAGTTTCTATTTTTGCTGAATATTGTGCTCTTTTCTTCCTTTTCTTAATGTGTTTCTTTCATCTTATTTTGTTTCCCTGAGCTAAGCGGAAAAATTGTTTTTCTGGTTGTTCGTTTTTATTCATTTTTTCCTTTCTTTTTGAGATGTTAGAGTCGAACAAAACTGGTGGGTCAGGACATGGGAAAGCTGACGTGTATCTGTGTGCTAATATTTTATTAGGACTGTAGTCAACATTTCTGACATCCCTAGCTACTGTGACTGGTGCTGCTTTTGTTTGGAGTGATAAACTTGAGTTGCCTGTAGATATTTTTTGTAGCCATGGGCTTTCTGCACCCTCCATTGATGATTGGGATGCATCTTCTGCGGGTGGGGCTGTTGGGTGTTTCATCTGCCACAGTAATGGCTTCCTTGATCCCTGGTGTGGAGATGCCGGAGTTGGACTGGGGTGGACAAATGTAAGAAGTCACACAACACCAGGTTATAGTCATGGGGACAGGAAAGAGGGCTGACTCTTAAAGCAGGCCTCCAGGGGCCTGCCGCAACATCCAAATAAATGTAGCCTCCATGCTGCCTGCAAACCAATCCTTTTTAAAATTGTGACTTCCGCCATGCAAGGCCATATTCTGACTGCTTGCACGGGTCCTAGCTCTCATGGAAATTTCACTGCCCTTTCTGATTACTGTTGAATGTTGGAAGCCTGGGCTAAATAGACAACCCTTGTGTCCATCGTTGAAACAATGCAAATGGTGGGAGACCCTGGTCATATTTATCTCACTGAACGTAATGTTTACATAAGCCCACCCACATTTTTCCCTGAAATAACCGGCCCCTGGGAAATGGGGAGGGAGGGGGGAAGCACACAGAAGAGGACAAGAAGCAATGGAACACACCCACCCCCTACCCATTCAAATCTACTGAAAAATCAGTGGGAGAGTAGGAAATGGAAACTTACTGCCTCTCTTTGTTCTTTGTGTTAATAAGTAAAATACTTTGTAAAAAGGCTGTTTATTTTATTAATGGTGAGCAACTACTATAATTTTGGTGAGTCTAATTCTGTGCGCCTGCTTGAAATTTCACTGTTTAACTATGTGTTTTAACTAGTAAACGTTTGCTGTAGCTTTATCTTTCTTGAGGACAAATTTAAACAAATGTTTTATTGTAACTTCTATTTCAGAATAGTTCTGCTATCATCAGCTTAACTGGCATTGCCTCCCCCTGCCCTTGTTTCTGGCAAGATAGACAGATAATGATGCTGGTCACACGAGGTGTTGTGCCAGATGGTGCCTGGGAAATGGAGACAAAGTGCAGAAGGGTGGGAGTGTTGAACCCCCATTCTCTCAGCCCACTCCACTCATGTTAAATTTGCAATTGTGACAAAGTGAGAAGATTCCTACTCTAAGAATTGCGATCACAATGTTGCTGATTCTAGCACCAACAATACCAAACTAAAGCCCATCATTCCTTAAAACTGGATTTTTAAAAGCGTTTCTAAACTTTTAACGCAGTGAAATGTGAAGTGATTCATTCTGGTAGGAAGAATGAGGAGAGGCAATATAAACTAAATGGTACAACTTTAAACGGGGTGCAGGAACAGAGAGACCTGGGGGGTGTAAGTGCACAAGTCTTTGAAGGTAGCAGGATAAGTTGAGAAGACTGTTAACAAGACTGTTAAGAAGGCATACAGTATCATTGGCTTTATAAATAGAGTACAAAAGCAAGGAAGTTATGCTAAACCTTTATAAAAGATTGGCTAGGCACAAGCTGGGGTATTATGGCCAATTCTGGGCACCACACTTTAGGAAGGATGTCAAGGCCTTTGAGAGGGTGCAGAGGAGATTTACTAGAATGGTACCAGGGATGAAAGACTTCCTTTACATGGAGAGACCAAGAGAAACTGGGGTTGTTCTCCTTAGAGCAGAGAAGGATAAGGGAAGATTTGACAGAGGAGTTCAAAATCTTGAAAGGTTTTGATAGAGTAAATAAGGAGAAACTGTTTCCAATGGCAGAAGGATTAGTAACCAGAGGACACAGATTTAATGTAATTGGTAAAAGAACCAGAGGTGACATGAGAAAAAAATTTATGCAGCGAGTTGTTATGATCTGGAATGCACTGCCTGAAAGGGTGATGGAAGCAGATTCAATAATAATTTTCAAAAGGGAACTGGATAAATACTTGAAAAGGTAAAATTTGCTGGGCTATGAGGAAAGAGCAGGTGAGTGCGACTAATTGGATAACACTTTCAAAGAGCTGGCACAGACAAGATGGGCCGAATGGCCTCCTTCTGTGCTGTATCATTCTATAATTCTAAATACCTGTATTTGTTTTAATGATGTAACACTTTCTCTTTCCTTTGTTTTTTTGCTTACCTACACAGGAAGTAGAGGTTTGTACTTTTTTAAACTTCAAATCTATTTGATTTTTGATACTGCTTTTATAGTATATGATTGTGCCATTATTTCATGATTTCCTGGTGAACAAGTAGATTTTTTTTTTAAACAGGATAATTTAATATTCTCCTGAGGAGTTTGTAAGCACTGGTATAAATTACCTTTTTAAGAATTGAATGTCGCTTGTAAGTTTTGAAATATATTTTTTTAACTCCCCTTTAATAGTTATACTCATTGTATATGTCCTGCTCTTCATATTGGTGCTGGAATGCCACTCAGTCCTTTTATACCTTCGTTATGTTGCACCAAGTAGTCTAGTATTGAGTGTATTTTTAAGAGTGGTGCAAGTATTCAGCCACGATTATACTACCTGCTCACATTGCTCTTGTGTGGGGGGGAAAGGTAAGCAGAATTCAGTGCCTGTGTACTGAAGAGCTCTACCACAAAGCTCTGTTCACCAGCTGCTGATCTCCTGGGAAATTTTGAAAGATAGACAAAAGCTTACTGGTTTGTTGGCCATTTGGATTCTTCGTCACTTGGTGTGGTGCAGATGAGAGTGTCATTTAAGCCTGTTGACAACTGAACAATTAGCAGTACCTTGCTCTTTCCTTGGAATGTGTGCTGCAGTGTTAGTGGAGTGCTGTCACTTGTGCTATGAATGGTGGGATTGCCTAACTTCCATAGCAGTTCAGGACAAGCTTTGGACGGTCAAGCTAGGATATTGGTGGCACAGTCCATTGCAGGTGGGATGAGCAGGATTTTTGCTACTGGAATCAAAGATGCTCAGACTATAGAACGGCACAATCTTCTTGACTTGTTCTTGTGCTGCTCTGAATTCTGGGAAAGTGGGCCCTCCATTATTGTGGGATTGTGGCAGAGCCACTGAGGGACTCTGAACAACTGTACATAATTCCCTTTAACGATGTGTTAGCTACAGACTAAATATGCACCATTGTATATACTGTTTGCATGTACAGTGCGCGGTCCCTTTAAGAGCGCGGGCAAACGCGATGATGTCATGCCGCTAATCACGTGATCACCCAAACGTGGGAAAAACGTGATGACGTCATGACGCCATCCACGGGACCTCCCTGGCAGTCCTCGTGGAGCCTCCGACCTGTTAAGGCTTGTATTCATAGTTCTCTTGCATCAATCTGTTTAAACTCGTTAGTTTGATATTAAAAACCTTTTTGATTGATTGCCTGCGTCGAACTCAATCTCTAGATAGGAATTTGACCATTCCTACAGGATCACAATACTGAGGTGTGAGGGCAGATCATTGCAACTTCGCATGTTAAACACTTCGCCAAGTTTAAATGGCATCTTTTGCCCACCCGCTCCCTTCCAAACTGTTCAGTTTTAAAAGTGAAATGGCTCATTATTCTCCTTCATGTACATTTTATTCCGTGTGTCATTTGATGCTGCCTCCTCAGAGTGGCTTTGTGCTCTCCTTTTGGAAATTATGGACGATCGCTAAAAGTATTGCAATATCTACAGTTCATATTCTATTTTTTTTTTTAAAGATGTAGAGAGGTACCTTTCAGGACAACAAAGATACACTTTTGCTTGGTCGAGTATCTTGTTTTTTTTCTGCAATGTGCTTTGTGACCTCTGGGACTGTGTACTATTCTTTGAATGGTAGCCAGTGAACTGCACCCAGCCCTTCTTATTTGTAGTAGCTCCAGGTGCAATAGTGAAAACATTTTTACAAAAGAAAGTAGTTATTCTGCTTTGCCATCTGGAAGCTCCTTACTTGTTTCATGCAAAGAGGTCAGTGGACCATAGCTTTTAATAAGTTATACTGCTGGAGAGCACTTGGTTTTTACATATAAATGTAATTTTAAAGGAAGTTCATCTCTCTTGTTTTATGAGGCTATTGCTGAAGTACAAGCTATAGATATTTTGAAATTAACTATGCCATAACATTGATATTTTTCACTCATTTGTACTGTTTGTCTTTTATCTCTAGAGATCTAAAGATAGGGAAGCATTGGGGACACGTTGATTTTATCATTTCTCTTTATTCTTTTAGGATGATTATTTCAGAAGCTGGAATCCTAACAAGCCATTTGACCAAGGTATGATTTCTTTGACTCATAAAACTGCTATAATATATCTATAGATAGATGTGTACCATTGTTAAACAACTTTTGAAATAACCAGTCTATACAGAACTAAAGATGGAGCAGGTTCCATCATTGCTTTAAAAAGAATTCTGTTTACTAATCGCAGAAACGTGAGAGGCCTTGTATATGATTTTCAAAAACAAATCTGAGTCTTTCATATTAAATAACATTAAAGCTTTTAATTTTATCTGTTCAAACATAATTCAAACTTTTTAGAATTTCTGCTGAGTGGAAGCTAAGGGATAAAATTGAAACATCTTAGTTCTTATCCCTTGAACTATGTATGAAGAATATTCAGTGAAATCGAGTTTGGTGAATCAGAAATGCTCCACAAGCATTGTTTGACCTTGGCAGTGTGTGTAATGTACGGAATCAGTATCATGTACTTCTCCATAGGCCACGTGTACATTTACAAAGATACATCATTATTGTAAAAGTAGGCCAATAATATGCTTTTTTGAGTTTGGGATTTGCAAAGTGGTGTGTCAGTGCATACAGAAAGATGTTATAAGTAAAATTACAGCAAATAATAGATTTTTAAATTAATTTTACTTCAATAACCATGTTTTAGATCTCTGTTACATAATGGTACAAGCTGCTATAAAATGTTGAAAGACTCAAAACACAACTTCACTCATCTGTTTTAAGTGAAGAAAATAAAGGGGCTCCTCTAATTTAGGTGGAGGAGTTCGAGTGGACAGTTGATTTGATTCTGCTTTAATAATTTGATGTATTTTCTCCAAGGTGACTATTTGAGAAAGATAAACCCTGACCAAATCCTAGCGCATCAACACTTATTAATGTTACTGATAAGTGTAATTGCTTTGGTGCCGATCCAAACCTTTCACTTGCCTTGACTTACTTCATGCGCTGGACACAATCGCAGCAACCTTTTTATTGGAATTATTTAGGCATGTCAACAAAAGTGACTCCAGTTCAGTTGGATATTGGAGATGAGGGGGAACATTTTTGTCTTCCTCACATGGGCAGTAATCTAGTGGAGCAGATCACCCACCCATTACTGAAAATGCCCGGTTTGTCATTCCATCACCACCCAAGAAATCAGATTGTTGTCATCAAATTAGATAGATTTGTAGAGATGTGAGATACAGAAAATCAGCTGTGATTTGCAGAGAACGGTGTGAGAAAGAGAAAAATACATATTGGATTTGAAAAAATCTATGGTCCTGAAATTGTATGGCGTATGCCACCGACCTCCAAACGGAATGCGCACTTGTCTGTTGCGAGGTCCCAAACAAAAAGTTGCTGTCAGACGCTGCAGAGTTGAGCAAAGTGCAGTGGCCCATGGATCCCAGGGGTGCACCGTGTGCATAAGCGTACCTGGGGGATCATGTGGGGCGGAGCTCCAATCAACAAACAGTAGGCCTCTCATTCTCCCCCACTAGATACTGTGATATTTTCTAGGGAGAATATAGCAGCTAATGTTGATAAAAGTTTTTATGTATTTTGTACCATGAAAGGTCGCTTGAAGATACAGTGAGGGGAATAAGGGAAGTGTATTTTTTTTTATTTGCAAAACTCTCAAATCTCCAAACAGTCTCATTCTCCCCCGTCTGTATTGACATTCCTTTTCATATATATTTAAACGAAAAAGCATCAGATGAAGATTTCTTATTGACAGGTGTCCCCTTACGCTGTGCAAACAGGCTCCTGCGCCTGTAAAATTTTCATGCGTAATTGCTGGGCAGTTGGTGTTTAATTAGCCCAATTCTGCACCAGCAATTAGGATTTCAATGTCGGTGCGGATGATCTGTCAAGTTGGAACTTGGCAGATCACAAGTTTGGGATTTAGTGCTTGCTTGTTGTCCATTTCAAAGGCGTTATGACAGCGTACTCTGAGTACGCCATCATACCGGCTGCAAATTCTGCTCCATGACTTGTCCAAGGAGGCAAATAACTGGAAAAAAATCTGCCACTATGTAGCTCTATCTGCGACCTCACAATACTGAGGCTTAGGCTTAAATTGTCACATTGCACTTTATTTTGGAACAAGGGGCGCGATCGTGCCAGCCCTATGGAGGCGGGACTGCTGGGAAAACGGCATAATCTGGGGGCAGGTGCGCAACCCGCCTCCATGCCATCTTCCCAGGAGGCGGGTAGCCGTCCCGTGCCAGGTCCTGTCTCCTTGGAGGCGGGAAGGGATTAAAGCCTATTAACTGCCTGTTAATAGGTCGTTAACAGGCAGAAAATAGGATTATCCCCTTTTTGCCCTCACAAGTGCGGGTTTCCCAAAGGGTCCGAAACCTGCCAGGTCAGCGAGGCGAGTAGGGGGTTGTCGGGGGGATAAAAAAGTGTGGTATGAGTGCAAGAGTGGAGAGGTGAGTATCTGAGGTAAGTGCAGTGTTAGTTAAAGTGTACTTACCTTTGTTTCTTCCTGCAGGCTTCAGTCAGTGTTTATGCAGAGAGTCTCGCACCTCTGTGTTGGAGATGACAGATGGCCGTTGCATCCTCCAATGCAACAACCATCTCATTTCTGCAAAAGAAAGAGGTTTGATGAGGTCTTGAATTTAAGACCTCATCAAGCTACAGAGAATGTCACTGACAGCTTCACAGAGCTGTCAAACGATGACAATTCATTGACAGATGAAGCGTCATACGTTGACGTTCTCTGCAACCGGCTTTCCCTTAATTGACCTGCTAAGCTCGCTGGGCGGGCTTAACAAGGTCAATCAAGGGAAAATAGCGTGGATTGGCCAGGAGTTGATGGAGGCGGGACTGAAACCCAACAAGTGGGAGTCCCGGCTCCAAAAGCTCCCCATTGACAAAATCACCCCCACGATCTCCAAAATATTTTATTATTTTTCTGTTAATATCATGACTAAGATGTCAGTAGTAAAATGCTGTTATTGAATTCAGTCAATCAGCTGGTCAGTGCAGCAAGTATGGACTTACAAATCATTTGACTTGAAAATGCATCTGGAATTGTAGCAGTGAGAAACCAGTATCGCAGGCTCAATTATACAATTAGTTATATATTATATAATACTTATACTACCATCAATATATTGCTCAAAAGATGAGTCTGTGGGCAATGCCTGTGCTCTTGTGTGCAGGTACACAGACAACATAGGAAGTGGAAGACGTAATTAGACATAAGTCATATAACATCTGCCTGGAATGTGTAATTTGCTCCAGTCAGTGGCAGTCAGTCAGGAGGCATGCAGGGTGGCCTTCAAGCTTTTCTTGACAATGCAGAGATAGTTCCCAACATACAGTGGCACCGCAGGCATAACCCCTCAGATTTCAGACAATGCACAGCGCTAAAGTTCCCCACAGTTCGCACAGCGCTAACACTCACCACAGTTCAGACAACGCACAGCAATAACACTCCCCACAGTTGACACAACGCACAGTGCTAACACTCCCCACAGTTCACAGAACGCACAGCGCTAACACTCCCCACAGTTCAGACAACGCACAGCGCTAACACTTCCCACAGTTCACACAACGCACAGCGCTAACACTCACCACTTTTCAGACAGTGCACAGCGCTAGCACTCCCCACAGCTCACACAACGCACAGCGCTAACACTCCCCACAGTTCACACGATGCACAGCGCTAACACTCCCCACAGTTCAGACAATGCACAGCGCTAACACTCCCCACAGTTCACACAATGCACAGCGCTAACACTCCCCACATTTCAGACAATGCACAGTGCGAACACTCCCCACAGTTCACACAACACACAGCGCTAACACTCCCCACCCACAGTTCACACAATGCACAGCGCTAACACTCCCCACAGTTAATACAAAGCACAGCGCTAACACTCCCCACCCACAGTTCAGACAACGCACAGCGCCAACACTCCTCACAGTTCACACAATGCACAACGCTAACACTCCCCACAGCTCACACAATTCACAGCGCTAACACTCCCCACAGTTCACACAACGCACTGTGCTAACACTCCCCCAGTTCAGACAACGCACAGCGCTAACACTCCCCACAGTTCACACAACGCACAGCTCTAACACTCCCAACAGTTCAGACAACGCACAGCTAACATTCCCCACAGTTCAGACAACGCACAGCGCTAACACTTCCCACAGTTCACACAACGCACAGCGCTAACACTCACCACTTTTCAGACAGTGCACAGCGCTAGCACTCCCCACAGTTCACACAACGCACAGCGCTAACACTCCCCACAGCTCACACAATGCACAGTGCTAACACTCCCCACAGTTCACACGATGCACAGCGCTAACACTCCCCACAGTTCAGACAATGCACAGCGCTAACACGCCCCACAGCTCACACAACGCACAGCGCTAACACTCCCCACATTTCAGACAATGCACAGCGCTAACACTCCCCACAGTTGACACAACGCACAGTGCTAACACTCCCCACAGTTCACACAATGCACAGCGCGAACACTCCCCACAGTTAATACAAAGCACAGCGCTAACACTCCCCACCCACAGTTCAGACAACGCACAGCGCTAACACTCCTCACAGTTCACACAATGCACAACGCTAACACTCCCCACAGTTCACACAATTCACAGCGCTAACACTCCCCACAGTTCACACAACGCACTGTGCTAACACTCCCCACAGTTCAGACAACGCACAGCGCTAACACTCCCCACAGTTCACACAACGCACAGCGCTAACATTCCCCACAGTTCAGACAACGCACAGTGCTAACACTCCCCACAGTTCACACAACGCACAGCGCTAACACTCCCCACAGTTCAGACAACGCACAGCGCTAACACTCCCCACAGTTCACACAACGCACAGCGTTAACGCTCCCCACAGTTCACACAATGCACAGCGCTAACACTCCCCACAGTTCACACAATGCACAGCGCTAACACTCCCCACAGTTCACACAACGCACAGCGTTAGCACTCCCCACAGTTCACACAATGCACAGCGCTAACACTCCCCACAGTTCACACAGTGCACAGCGCTAACACTCCCCACAGTTCAGACAATGCACAGCAGTAACACTCCCCACTGTTCACACAGTGCACAGCGATAACACTCCCCACAGTTCACACAACGCACAGCATTAACACTCTCCAAAGTTCACACAATGCACAGCGTTAACACTCCCAACAGTTCAGACAACGCACAGCGCTAACACTCCCCACAGTTCAGACAACGCACAGCGCTAACACTTCCCACAGTTCACACAACGCACAGCGCTAACACTCACCACTTTTCAGACAGTGCACAGCGCTAGCACTCCCCACAGTTCACACAACGCACAGCGCTAACACTCCCCACAGTTCACACGATGCACAGCGCTAACACTCCCCACAGTTCACACGATGCACAGCGCTAACACTCCCCACAGCTCACACAATGCACAGTGCTAACACTCCCCACAGTTCACACGATGCACAGCGCTAACACTCCCCACAGTTCAGACAATGCACAGCGATAACACTCCCCACAGTTCACACAATGCACAGCGCTAACACTCCCCACATTTCAGACAATGCACAGCGCTAACACTCCCCACAGTTCACACAACGCACAGCGCTAACACTCCCCACCCACAGTTCACACAATGCACAGCGCTAACACTCCCCACAGTGAATACAAAGCACAGCGCTAACACTCCCCACCCACAGTTCAGACAACGCACAGCGCTAACACTCCTCACAGTTCACACAATGCACAACGCTAACACTCCCCACAGCTCACACAATTCACAGCGCTAACACTCCCCACAGTTCACACAACGCACTGTGCTAACACTCCCCCAGTTCAGACAACGCACAGCTCTAACACTCCCAACAGTTCAGACAACGCACAGCTAACATTCCCCACAGTTCAGACAACGCACAGCGCTAACACTTCCCACAGTTCACACAACGCACAGCGCTAACACTTCCCACAGCTCACACAATGCACAGTGCTAACACTCCCCACAGTTCACACGATGCACAGCGCTAACACTCCCCACAGTACAGACAATGCACAGCGCTAACACGCCCCACAGTTCACACAACGCACAGCGCTAACACTCCCCACATTTCAGACAATGCACAGCGCTAACACTCCCCACAGTTGACACAACGCACAGTGCTAACACTCCCCACAGTTCACAGAATGCACAGCGCTAACACTCCCCACAGTTCAGACAACGCACAGCGCTAACAGTCCCCACCCACAGTTCACACAATGCACAGCGCGAACACTCCCCACAGTTAATACAAAGCACAGCGCTAACACTCCCCACCCACAGTTCAGACAACGCACAGCGCTAACACTCCTCACAGTTCACACAATGCACAAAGCTAACACTCCCCACAGTTCACACAATTCACAGCTCTAACACTCCCCACAGTTCACACAACGCACTGTGCTAACACTCCCCACAGTTCAGACAACGCACAGCGCTAACACTCCCCACAGTTCACACAACGCACAGCGCTAACATTCCCCACAGTTCAGACAACGCACAGCGCTAACACTCCCCACAGTTCACACAACGCACAGCGCTAACACTCCCCACAGTTCAGACAACGCACAGCGCTAACACTCCCCACAGTTCAGACAGTGCACAGCGATAACACTCCCCACAGTTCACACAACGCACAGCGGTAACACTCCCCACAGTTCACACAACGCACAGCATTAACACTCTCCAAAGTTCACACAATGCACAGCGTTAACACTCCCAACAGTTCAGACAACGCACAGCGCTAACATTCCCCACAGTTCAGACAACGCACAGCGCTAACACTCCCCACAGTTCACAAAACGCACAGCGCTAACACTCCCCACAGTTCACACAACGCACAGCGCTAACACTCCCCACAGTTCACACAACGCACAGTGTTAGCACGCCCCACAGTTCACACAACGCACAGCGCTAACACTCCCCACAGGTCACACAGTGCACAGCGCTAACACGCCCCACAGTTCAGACAACGCACAGCGCTAACACTCCCCACAGTTCACACAACACACAGCACTAACATTCCCCACAGTTCAGACAACGCACCGCGCCAACACTACCCACAGTTCACATAAGGCACAGCGCTAACACTCCCCACAGTTGAGACAACGCACAGCGCTAACACTCCCCACAGTTCACACAACGCACAGCGCTAACACTCCCCACAGTTCACACAATGCACAGCGCTAACACTCCCCACAGTTCACACGATGCACAGCGCTAACACTCCCCACAGTTCAGACAATGCACAGCGCTAACACTCCCCACAGTTCACACACGCACAGCGCTAACACTCCCCACATTTCAGACAATGCACAGCGCTAACACTCCCCACAGTTGACGCAACGCACAGTGCTAACACTCCCCACAGTTCACAGAATGCACAGCGCTAACACTCCCCACAGTTCACACAACGCACAGCGCTAACACTCCCCACCCACAGTTCACACAATGCACAGAGCTAACACTCCCCACAGTTCACACAATTCACAGCGCTAACACTCCCCACAGTTCACACAACGCACTGTGCTAACACTCCCCACAGTTCAGACAACGCACAGCGCTAACACTCCCCACAGTTCACACAACGCACAGCGCTAACACTCCCAACAGTTCAGACAACGCACAGCGCTAACATTCCCCACAGTTCAGACAACGCACAGCGCTAACACTCCCCACAGTTCACACAACGCACAGCGCTAACACTCCCCACAGTTCAGACAACGCACAGTGCTAACACTCCCCACAGTTCACACAACGCACAGCGTTAACGCTCCCCACAGTTCACACAATGCACAGCGCTAACACTCCCCACAGTTCACACAATGCACAGCGCTAACACTCCCCACAGTTCACACAACGCACAGCGCTAGCACTCCCCACAGTTCACACAACGCACAGCGTTAGCACTCCCCACAGTTCACACAACGCACAGCGCTAACACTCCCCACACAGTTCACACAGTGCACAGCGCTAACACTCCCCACAGTTCCGACAATGCACAGCACTAACACTCCCCACTGTTCACACAGTGCACAGCGCTAACACTCCGCACAGTTCACACAACGCCCAGCGCTAACCTTCCCGACAGTTCAGACAACGCACAGCGCTAACACTCCCCACAGTTCACACAACGCACAGTGCTAACACTCCCCACAGTTCACACAATGCACAGCGTTAGCACGCCCCACAGTTCACACAACGCACAGCGCTAACACTCCCCACAGTTCACACAGTGCACAGCGCTAACACTCCCCACAGTTCAGACAATGCACAGCACTAACACTCCCCACTGTTCACGCAGTGCACAGCGCTAACACGCCCCACAGTTCAGACAATGCACAGCGCTAACACTCCCCACATTTCAGACAGTGCACAGCGCTAGCACTCCCCACAGTTCAGACAACGCACAGCGCTAACACTCCCCACAGTTCACACAATGCACAGTGCTAACACTCCCCACATTTCGCACGATGCACAGCGCTAACACTCCCCACAGTTCAGACAATGCACAGCGCTAACACGCCCCACAGTTCACACAACGCACAGCGCTAACACTCCCCACATTTCAGACAATGCACAGCGCTACACTCCCCACAGTTGACACAACGCACAGTGCTAACACTCCCCACAGTTAACAGAATGCACAGCGCTAACACTCCCCACAGTTCACACAACACACAGCGCTAACACTCCCCACCCACAGTTCACACAATGCACAGCGCTAACACTCCCCACAGTTAATAGAAAGCACAGCGCTAACACTCCCCACCCACAGTTCAGACAACGCACAGCGCTAACACTCCTCACATTTCACACAATGCACAACGCTAACACTCCCCACAGTTCACACAATTCACAGCGCTAACACTCCCCACAGTTCACACAACGCACTGCGCTAACACTCCCCACAGTTCAGACAACGCACAGCGCTAACACTCCCCACAGTTCACACAATGCACAGCGCTAACACTCCCAACAGTTCAGACAACGCACAGCGCTAACATTCCCCACAGTTCAGACAACGCACAGCGCTAACACTCCCCACAGTTCACACAATGCACAGCGCTGACACTCCCCACAGTTCACACAACGCACAGCGCTAACACTCCCCACAGTTCACACAACGCACAGCGTTAACGCTCCCCACAGTTCACACAATGCACAGCGCTAACACTCCCCACAGTTCACACAATGCACAGCGCTAACACTCCCCACAGTTCACACAACGCACAGCGCTAACACTCCCCACAGTTCACACAACGCACAGCATTAGCACTCCCCACAGTTCACACAATGCACAGCGCTAACACTCCCCACACAGTTCACACAGTGCACAGCGCTAACACTCCCCACAGTTCAGACAATGCACAGCACTAACATTCCCCACTGTTCACACAGTGCACAGCGCTAACACTCCCCACAGTTCACACAACGCACAGCATTAACACTCTCCAAAGTTCACACAATGCACAGCGCTGACACTCCCAACAGTTTAGACAACGCACAGCGCTAACATTCCCCACAGTTCACAAAACGCACAGCGCTAACACTCCCCACAGTTCACACAACGCACAGCGCTAGCACTCCCCACAGTTCACACAACGCACAGCGTTAGCACGCCCCACAGTTCACACAACGCACAGCGCTAACACTCCCCACAGTTCACACAGTGCACAGCGCTAACACTCCCCACAGTTCAGACAATGCACAGCACTAACACTCCCCACTGTTCACACAGTGCACAGCGCTAACACGCCCCACAGTTCAGACAACGCACAGCGCTAACACTCCCCACATTTCAGACAGTGCACAGCGCTAGCACTCCCCACAGTTCAGACAACGCACAGTGCTAACACTCCCCACATTTCACACGATGCACAGCGCTAACACTCCCCACAGTTCAGACAATGCACAGCGCTAACACGCCCCACAGTTCACACAACGCACAGCGCTAACACTCCCCACATTTCAGACAATGCACAGCGCTACACTCCCCACAGTTGACACAACGCACAGTGCTAACACTCCCCACAGTTAACAGAATGCACAGCGCTAACACTCCCCACAGTTCACACAACACACAGCGCTAACACTCCCCACCCACATTTCACACAATGCACAGCGCTAACACTCCCCACAGTTAATAGAAAGCACAGCGCTAACACTCCCCACCCACAGTTCAGACAACGCACAGCGCTAACACTCCTCACATTTCACACAATGCACAACGCTAACACTCCCCACAGTTCAGACAACGCACAGCGCTAACACTCCCCACAGTTCACACAACGCACAGCACTAACATTCCCCACAGTTCAGACAACGCACCGCGCTAACACTACCCACAGTTCACACAAGGCACAGCGCTAACACTCCCCACAGTTGAGACAACGCACAGGGCTAACACTCCCCACAGTTCACACAACGCACAGCGCTAACACTCCCCACAGTTCACACAATGCACAGCGCTAACACTCCCCACAGTTCACACGATGCACAGCACTAACACTCCCCACAGTTCAGACAATGCACAGCGCTAACACTCCCCACAGTTCACACATGCACAGCGCTAACACTCCCCACATTTCGGACAATGCACAGCGCTAACACTCCCCACAGTTGACGGAAGGCACAGTGCTAACACTCCCCACAGTTCACAGAATGCACAGCGCTAACACTCCCCACAGTTCACACAACGCACAGCGCTAACACTCCCCACCCACAGTTCACACAATGCACAGAGCTAACACTCCCCACCGTTAACACAATGCACAGCGCTAACACTCCCCACCCACAGTACAGACAACGCACAGCGCTAACACTCCTCACAGTTCACACAATGCACAGTGCTAACACTCCCCACAGTTCACACAATTCACAGCGCTAACACTCCCCACAGTTCACACAACGCACTGTGCTAACACTCCCCACAGTTCAGACAACGCACAGCGCTAACACTCCCCACAGTTCACACAACGCACAGCGCTAACACTCCCAACAGTTCGGACAATGCACAGCGCTAACATTCCCCACAGTTCAGACAATGCACAGCGCTAACACTCCCCACAGTTCACACAATGCACAGCGCTAACACTCCCCACATTTTCACAATGCACAGCGCTAAGACTCCCCAGAGTTCACACCACGCACAGCGCTAACAGTCTCCACAGTTCAGACAACGCACAGTGCTAACACTCCCCACAGTTCAGACAACGCACAACGCTAACACTCCTCACAGTTCAGAGAATGCACAGCGCTAACACACCCCACAGTTCACACAACGCGCAGCGCTAACACTTCCCACAGTTCACACAACGCACAGCACTAACATTCCCCACAGTTCAGACAACGCACCGCGCTAACACTACCCACAGTTCACACAAGGCACAGCGCTAACACTCCCCACAGTTGAGACAACGCACAGCGCTAACACTCCCCACAGTTCACACAACGCACAGCGCTAACACTCCCCACAGTTCACACAATGCACAGCGCTAACACTCCCCACAGTTCACACGATGCACAGCACTAACACTCCCCACAGTTCAGACAATGCACAGCGCTAACACTCCCCACAGTTCACACATGCACAGCGCTAACACTCCCCACATTTCGGACAATGCACAGCGCTAACACTCCCCACAGTTCACACAACGCACAGCGCTAACACTCCCCACAGTTCACACAACGCACAGCATTAGCACTCCCCACAGTTCACACAATGCACAGCGCTAACACTCCCCACACAGTTCACACAGTGCACAGCGCTAACACTCCCCACAGTTCAGACAATGCACAGCACTAACATTCCCCACTGTTCACACAGTGCACAGCGCTAACACTCCCCACAGTTCACACAACGCACAGCATTAACACTCTCCAAAGTTCACACAATGCACAGCGCTGACACTCCCAACAGTTTAGACAACGCACAGCGCTAACATTCCCCACAGTTCACAAAACGCACAGCGCTAACACTCCCCACAGTTCACACAACGCACAGCGCTAGCACTCCCCACAGTTCACACAACGCACAGCGTTAGCACGCCCCACAGTTCACACAGTGCACAGCGCTAACACTCCCCACAGTTCAGACAATGCACAGCACTAACACTCCCCACTGTTCACACAGTGCACAGCGCTAACACGCCCCACAGTTCAGACAACGCACAGCGCTAACACTCCCCACATTTCAGACAGTGCACAGCGCTAGCACTCCCCACAGTTCAGACAACGCACAGTGCTAACACTCCCCACATTTCACACGATGCACAGCGCTAACACTCCCCACAGTTCAGACAATGCACAGCGCTAACACGCCCCACAGTTCACACAACGCACAGCGCTAACACTCCCCACATTTCAGACAATGCACAGCGCTACACTCCCCACAGTTGACACAACGCACAGTGCTAACACTCCCCACAGTTAACAGAATGCACAGCGCTAACACTCCCCACAGTTCACACAACACACAGCGCTAACACTCCCCACCCACATTTCACACAATGCACAGCGCTAACACTCCCCACAGTTAATAGAAAGCACAGCGCTAACACTCCCCACCCACAGTTCAGACAACGCACAGCGCTAACACTCCTCACATTTCACACAATGCACAACGCTAACACTCCCCACAGTTCAGACAACGCACAGCGCTAACACTCCCCACAGTTCACACAACGCACAGCACTAACATTCCCCACAGTTCAGACAACGCACCGCGCTAACACTACCCACAGTTCACACAAGGCACAGCGCTAACACTCCCCACAGTTGAGACAACGCACAGCGCTAACACTCCCCACAGTTCACACAACGCACAGCGCTAACACTCCCCACAGTTCACACAATGCACAGCGCTAACACTCCCCACAGTTCACACGATGCACAGCACTAACACTCCCCACAGTTCAGACAATGCACAGCGCTAACACTCCCCACAGTTCACACATGCACAGCGCTAACACTCCCCACATTTCGGACAATGCACAGCGCTAACACTCCCCACAGTTGACGGAAGGCACAGTGCTAACACTCCCCACAGTTCACAGAATGCACAGCGCTAACACTCCCCACAGTTCACACAACGCACAGCGCTAACACTCCCCACCCACAGTTCACACAATGCACAGAGCTAACACTCCCCACCGTTAACACAATGCACAGCGCTAACACTCCCCACCCACAGTACAGACAACGCACAGCGCTAACACTCCTCACAGTTCACACAATGCACAGTGCTAACACTCCCCACAGTTCACACAATTCACAGCGCTAACACTCCCCACAGTTCACACAACGCACTGTGCTAACACTCCCCACAGTTCAGACAACGCACAGCGCTAACACTCCCCACAGTTCACACAACGCACAGCGCTAACACTCCCAACAGTTCGGACAATGCACAGCGCTAACATTCCCCACAGTTCAGACAATGCACAGCGCTAACACTCCCCACAGTTCACACAATGCACAGCGCTAACACTCCCCACATTTTCACAATGCACAGCGCTAAGACTCCCCAGAGTTCACACCACGCACAGCGCTAACAGTCTCCACAGTTCAGACAACGCACAGTGCTAACACTCCCCACAGTTCAGACAACGCACAACGCTAACACTCCTCACAGTTCAGAGAATGCACAGCGCTAACACACCCCACAGTTCACACAACGCGCAGCGCTAACACTTCCCACAGTTCACACAACGCACAGCACTAACATTCCCCACAGTTCAGACAACGCACCGCGCTAACACTACCCACAGTTCACACAAGGCACAGCGCTAACACTCCCCACAGTTGAGACAACGCACAGCGCTAACACTCCCCACAGTTCACACAACGCACAGCGCTAACACTCCCCACAGTTCACACAATGCACAGCGCTAACACTCCCCACAGTTCACACGATGCACAGCACTAACACTCCCCACAGTTCAGACAATGCACAGCGCTAACACTCCCCACAGTTCACACATGCACAGCGCTAACACTCCCCACATTTCGGACAATGCACAGCGCTAACACTCCCCACAGTTGACGGAAGGCACAGTGCTAACACTCCCCACAGTTCACAGAATGCACAGCGCTAACACTCCCCACAGTTCACACAACGCACAGCGCTAACACTCCCCACAGTTCACACAATGCACAGCGCTAACACTCCCCACAGTTCACACGATGCACAGCACTAACACTCCCCACAGTTCAGACAATGCACAGCGCTAACACTCCCCACAGTTCACACATGCACAGCGCTAACACTCCCCACATTTCGGACAATGCACAGCGCTAACACTCCCCACAGTTGACGGAAGGCACAGTGCTAACACTCCCCACAGTTCACAGAATGCACAGCGCTAACACTCCCCACAGTTCACACAACGCACAGCGCTAACACTCCCCACCCACAGTTCACACAATGCACAGAGCTAACACTCCCCACCGTTAACACAATGCACAGCGCTAACACTCCCCACCCACAGTACAGACAACGCACAGCGCTAACACTCCTCACAGTTCACACAATGCACAGTGCTAACACTCCCCACAGTTCACACAATTCACAGCGCTAACACTCCCCACAGTTCACACAACGCACTGTGCTAACACTCCCCACAGTTCAGACAACGCACAGCGCTAACACTCCCCACAGTTCACACAACGCACAGCGCTAACACTCCCAACAGTTCGGACAATGCACAGCGCTAACATTCCCCACAGTTCAGACAATGCACAGCGCTAACACTCCCCACAGTTCACACAATGCACAGCGCTAACACTCCCCACATTTTCACAATGCACAGCGCTAAGACTCCCCAGAGTTCACACCACGCACAGCGCTAACAGTCTCCACAGTTCAGACAACGCACAGTGCTAACACTCCCCACAGTTCAGACAACGCACAACGCTAACACTCCTCACAGTTCAGAGAATGCACAGCGCTAACACACCCCACAGTTCACACAACGCGCAGCGCTAACACTTCCCACAGTTCACACAACGCACAGCACTAACATTCCCCACAGTTCAGACAACGCACCGCGCTAACACTACCCACAGTTCACACAAGGCACAGCGCTAACACTCCCCACAGTTGAGACAACGCACAGCGCTAACACTCCCCACAGTTCACACAACGCACAGCGCTAACACTCCCCACAGTTCACACAATGCACAGCGCTAACACTCCCCACAGTTCACACGATGCACAGCACTAACACTCCCCACAGTTCAGACAATGCACAGCGCTAACACTCCCCACAGTTCACACATGCACAGCGCTAACACTCCCCACATTTCGGACAATGCACAGCGCTAACACTCCCCACAGTTGACGGAAGGCACAGTGCTAACACTCCCCACAGTTCACAGAATGCACAGCGCTAACACTCCCCACAGTTCACACAACGCACAGCGCTAACACTCCCCACCCACAGTTCACACAATGCACAGAGCTAACACTCCCCACCGTTAACACAATGCACAGCGCTAACACTCCCCACCCACAGTACAGACAACGCACAGCGCTAACACTCCTCACAGTTCACACAATGCACAGTGCTAACACTCCCCACAGTTCACACAATTCACAGCGCTAACACTCCCCACAGTTCACACAACGCACTGTGCTAACACTCCCCACAGTTCAGACAACGCACAGCGCTAACACTCCCCACAGTTCACACAACGCACAGCGCTAACACTCCCCACAGTTCACACAACGCACAGCGCTAACACTCCCCACAGTTCACACAATGCACAGTGCTAACACTCCCCACAGTTCACACAATGCACAGTGCTAACACTCCCCACAGTTCACACAACGCACAGCGCTAACACTCCCCACAGTTCACACAACGCACAGCGTTAGCACTCCCCACAGTTCACACAACGCACAGCGCTAACACTCCCCACACAGTTCACACAGTGCACAGCGCTAACACTCCCCACAGTTCCGACAATGCACAGCACTAACACTCCCCACTGTTCACACAGTGCACAGCGCTAACACTCCCCACAGTTCACACAACGCACAGCGCTAACACTCCCCACAGTTCACACAACGCACAGCATTAACACTCTCCACAGTTCACACAATGCACAGCACTAAAACTCCCCACAGTTCACACAACGCACAGCGCTAACACTCCCCACAGTTCACACAACGCACAGCGTCAGCACGCCCCACAGTTCACACAACGCACAGCGCTAACACTCCCCACAGTTCACACAGTGCACAGCGCTAACACTCCCCACAGTTCAGACAATGCACAGCACTAACACTCCCCACTGTTCACACGGTGCACAGCGCTAACACGCCCCACAGTTCAGACAACGCTCAGCGCTAACACTCCCCACAGTTCACACAACGCACAGCACTAACATTCCCCACAGTTCAGACAACGCACCGCACTAACACTACCCACAGTTCACACAACGCACAGCGCTAACACTCCCCACAGTTGACAACGCACAGCGCTAACACTCCCCACAGTTCAGACAACGCACAGCGCCAACACATCCCACAGTTCAGACAGCACACAGCCCTAACACTCCCCACAGTTCAGACAACATGTGATGAAATATGTCATTCATCAGACTCTGTATTTAACTACATATATTGTATTGCCTGCTCCTGTGTTTTTACCTTGTATTGTATATAGGGCACCGCCCCCTTTCTCCGCATTGGGTGTGTCGGCTCCGCCCATACCTGGCCCTACTTAAGACAAGCCCAGGCTTGACTTGCAGCAGAACAGCAGAATGCTAGGTGAAGACACAGGCATCTTTCTTTGCTAATGAAATCCTTGTTTTATCCAGTTAACTTTGAGCCTTGAAGTTATTGAGGCGCATCACAACACACAGCGCTAACACTCCCCACAGTTCACAGAATGCACTGTGCTAACACTCCCCACAGTTCAGACAACGCACAGCGCTAACACTCCCCACAGTTCACACAACGCACAGCGCTAACACTCCCCACATTTCGACAATGCACAGAGCTAACACTCCCCAGAGTTCACACAACGCACAGCGCTAACACTCAGCACAGTTCACACAACGCACTGTGCTAACACTCCCCACAGTTCAGACAACACACAGCGCCAACACTTCCCACAGTTCACACAATGCACAGCGCTAACACTCCCCACAGTTCACACAACGCACAGCGCTAACACTCCCCACATTTCACACAACGCACTGTGCTAACACTCCCCACAGTACAGACAACGCACAGCGCTAACACTCCCCACAGTTTACACAATGCACAGCGCTAACACTCCCCACATTTTCACAATGCACAGCGCTAAGACTCCCCAGAGTTCACACCACGCACAGCGCTAACAGTCTCCACAGTTCAGACAACGCACAGTGCTAACACTCCCCACAGTTCAGACAACGCACAACGCTAACACTCCCCACAGTTCAGAGAATGCACAGCGCTAACACTCCCCACAGTTCACACAACGCGCAGCGCTAACACTTCCCACAGTTCACACAACGCACACGGCTTACACTCCCCACATTTCAGACAATGCACAGCGCTAACACTCCCCACAGTTCAGACAATGCATAGCGCTAACACTCCCCACAGTTCACACAATGCACAGTGTTAACACTCCCCACAGTTCACACAACGCACAGTGCTAAAACTCCCCACAGTTCTGACAACGCACAGCATTAACACTCTCCACAGTTCACACAATGCACAGCACTAACACTCCCCACAGTTCACACAAACACACTGCGTTAACACTCCCCACAGTTCACACAACGCACTCTGCTAACACTCCCCACAGTTCAGACAACGCACAGCGCTAACACTCCCCACAGTTCACACAATGCACAGCGCTAACAGTCTCCACAGTTCAGACAAGGCACCGTGCTAAAACTCCCCACAGTTCTGACAACGCACAGCATTAACACTCTCCACAGTTCACACAATGCACAGCACTAACACTCCCCACAGTTCACACAAACACACTGCGTTAACACTCCCCACAGTTCACACAACGCACTCTGCTAACACTCCCCACAGTTCAGACAACGCACAGCGCTAACACTCCCCACAGTTCACACAACGCACTGTGCTAACACTCCGCACATTTCAGACAACGCACAGCACTAATACCCCCCACAGTTCAGAGAATGCACAGCGCTAACACTCCCCACAGTTCACACAACGCGCAGCGCTAACATTTCCCACAGTTCACACAACGCACACGGCTTACACTCCCCACATTTCAGACAATGCACAGCGCTAACACTCCCCACAGTTCAGACAACGCATAGCGCTAACACTCCCCACAGTTCACACAATGCACAGTGTTAACACTCCCCACAGTTCACACAACGCACAGTGCTAAAACTCCCCACAGTTCTGACAACGCACAGCATTAACACTCTCCACAGTTCACACAATGCACAGCGCTAACACTCCCCACAGTTCACACAACGCACAGCGCTAACACTCCCCACAGTTCACACAATGCACAGCACTAACACTCCCCACAGTTCACACAAACACACTGCGTTAACACTCCCCACAGTTCACACAACGCACTCTGCTAACACTCCCCACAGTTCAGACAACGCACAGCGCTAACACTCCCCACAGTTCACACAATGCACAGCGCTAACACTCCCCACAGTTCAGACAACGCACAGCGCTAACACGCCCCACAGTTCACACAATGCACAGCGCTAACACTCCCCACAGTTCAGACAACGCACAGCGCTAACACTCCCCACAGTTCACACAATGCACAGCGCTAACAGTCTCCACAGTTCAGACAAGGCACCGTGCTAACAGTTCACACAACGCACAGCGCTAACACTCCCCACAGTTCACACAACGCACTGTGCTAACACTCCCCACATTTCAGACAACGCACAGCACTAATACTCCCCACAGTTCAGACAACGCACAGTGCTAACACTCCCCACAGTTCACACAACGCACAGCGCTAACACTCCCCACAATTCAGACAATGCACAGCGCTAACATTCCCCACAGTTCAGACAACGTACAGCGCTAACACTCTCCACAGTTCAGACAATGCACAGCGCTATCACTCCCCACAGTTCACACAATGCACAGTGCTAACACTCCCCACAGTTCAGACAACGCTCAGCGCTAACAATCCCCACAGTTCACACAACGCACAGCGCTAACACTCCCCACAGTTCACACAACGCACAGCACTAACACTCCCCACAGTTCACACAACGCACAGCACTAACACTCCCCAAAGTTCGGACAGCGCACAGCGCTAACACTCCCAACAGTTCACACAATGCACAGTGCTAACATTCCCCACAGTTCACACCACCCACAGCACTAACACTCCCCACAGTTCACACAATGCACTGCGCTAACACTCTCCACGGTTCAGACAACGCACAGCGCTAACACTCCTCACAGTTCACACAACGCACAGCGCTAACACTCCCCACAGTTCAGACAATGCACAGCGCTCACACTCCCCACTGTTCACACAACGCACAGCACTAACACTCCCCAAAGTTCGGACAGCGCACAGCGCTAACACTCCCAACAGTTCACACAATGCACAGCGCTAACACTCCCCACAGTTAACACAATGCACTGCGCTAACACTCCCCACAGTTCAGACAACGCACAGCACTAACACTCCCCACAGTTGACACAATGCACAGCGCTAACACTCTCCACAGTTGACACAATGCACAGCACTAACACTCCCCACAGTTCACACAACGCACAGCGCTAACACTCCCCACATTTCACACAACGCACTGTGCTAACACTCCCCACAGTACAGACAACGCACAGCGCTAACACTCCCCACAGTTTACACAATGCACAGCGCTAACACTCCCCACATTTTCACAATGCACAGCGCTAAGACTCCCCAGAGTTCACACCACGCACAGCGCTAACAGTCTCCACAGTTCAGACAACGCACAGTGCTAACACTCCCCACAGTTCAGACAACGCACAACGCTAACACTCCCCACAGTTCAGAGAATGCACAGCGCTAACACTCCCCACAGTTCACACAACGCGCAGCGCTAACACTTCCCACAGTTCACACAACGCACACGGCTTACACTCCCCACATTTCAGACAATGCACAGCGCTAACACTCCCCACAGTTCAGACAATGCATAGCGCTAACACTCCCCACAGTTCACACAATGCACAGTGTTAACACTCCCCACAGTTCACACAACGCACAGTGCTAAAACTCCCCACAGTTCTGACAACGCACAGCATTAACACTCTCCACAGTTCACACAATGCACAGCACTAACACTCCCCACAGTTCACACAAACACACTGCGTTAACACTCCCCACAGTTCACACAACGCACTCTGCTAACACTCCCCACAGTTCAGACAACGCACAGCGCTAACACTCCCCACAGTTCACACAATGCACAGCGCTAACAGTCTCCACAGTTCAGACAAGGCACCGTGCTAACAGTTCACACAACGCACAGCGCTAACACTCCCCACAGTTCACACAACGCACTGTGCTAACACTCCCCACATTTCAGACAACGCACAGCACTAATACCCCCCACAGTTCAGAGAATGCACAGCGCTAACACTCCCCACAGTTCACACAACGCGCAGCGCTAACACTTCCCACAGTTCACACAACGCACACGGCTTACACTCCCCACATTTCAGACAATGCACAGCGCTAACACTCCCCACAGTTCAGACAACGCATAGCGCTAACACTCCCCACAGTTCACACAACACACAGCGCTAGCACTCCCCACAGTTCAGACAACGCACAGCGCTAACACTCCCCACAGTTCACACAACACACAGCGCTAACACTCCCCACAGTTCAGACAACGCACAGCGCTAACACTCCCCACAGTTCACACAACACACAGCGCTAACACTCCCCCACAGTTCACACAACGCACAGCACTAACACTCCCCACAGTTCACACAGTGCACAGCGCTAACACTCCCCACAGTTCACACAATGCACAGTGCTAACATTCCCCACAGTTCACACCACCCACAGCACTAACACTCCCCACAGTTCACACAATGCACTGCGCTAACACTCTCCACGGTTCAGACAACGCACAGCGCTAACACTCCTCACAGTTCACACAACGCACAGCGCTAACACTCCCCACAGTTCAGACAATGCACAGCGCTCACACTCCCCACTGTTCACACAACGCACAGCACTAACACTCCCCAAAGTTTGGACAGCGCACAGCGCTAACACTCCCAACAGTTCACACAATGCACAGCGCTAACACTCCCCACAGTTAACACAATGCACTGCGCTAACACTCCCCACAGTTCAGACAACGCACAGCACTAACACTCCCCACAGTTGACACAATGCACAGCGCTAACACTCTCCACAGTTGACACAATGCACAGCACTAACACTCCCCACAGTTCACACAACGCACAGCGCTAACACTCCCCACATTTCACACAACGCACTGTGCTAACACTCCCCACAGTACAGACAACGCACAGCGCTAACACTCCCCACAGTTTACACAATGCACAGCGCTAACACTCCCCACATTTTCACAATGCACAGCGCTAAGACTCCCCAGAGTTCACACCACGCACAGTGCTAACAGTCTCCACAGTTCAGACAACGCACAGTGCTAACACTCCCCACAGTTCAGACAACGCACAACGCTAACACTCCCCACAGTTCAGAGAATGCACAGCGCTAACACTCCCCACAGTTCACACAACGCGCAGCGCTAACACTTCCCACAGTTCACACAACGCACACGGCTTACACTCCCCACATTTCAGACAATGCACAGCGCTAACACTCCCCACAGTTCAGACAATGCATAGCGCTAACACTCCCCACAGTTCACACAATGCACAGTGTTAACACTCCCCACAGTTCACACAACGCACAGTGCTAAAACTCCCCACAGTTCTGACAACGCACAGCATTAACACTCTCCACAGTTCACACAATGCACAGCACTAACACTCCCCACAGTTCACACAAACACACTGCGTTAACACTCCCCACAGTTCACACAACGCACTCTGCTAACACTCCCCACAGTTCAGACAACGCACAGCGCTAACACTCCCCACAGTTCACACAATGCACAGCGCTAACAGTCTCCACAGTTCAGACAAGGCACCGTGCTAACAGTTCACACAACGCACAGCGCTAACACTCCCCACAGTTCACACAACGCACTGTGCTAACACTCCCCACATTTCAGACAACGCACAGCACTAATACCCCCCACAGTTCAGAGAATGCACAGCGCTAACACTCCCCACAGTTCACACAACGCGCAGCGCTAACACTCCCCACAGTTCACACAGTGCACAGCGCTAACACTCCCCACAGTTCACACAATGCACAGTGCTAACATTCCCCACAGTTCACACCACCCACAGCACTAACACTCCCCACAGTTCACACAATGCACTGCGCTAACACTCTCCACGGTTCAGACAACGCACAGCGCTAACACTCCTCACAGTTCACACAACGCACAGCGCTAACACTCCCCACAGTTCAGACAATGCACAGCGCTCACACTCCCCACTGTTCACACAACGCACAGCACTAACACTCCCCAAAGTTCGGACAGCGCACAGCGCTAACACTCCCAACAGTTCACACAATGCACAGCGCTAACACTCCCCACAGTTAACACAATGCACTGCGCTAACACTCCCCACAGTTCAGACAACGCACAGCACTAACACTCCCCACAGTTGACACAATGCACACGCTAACACTCTCCACAGTTGACACAATGCACAGCACTAACACTCCCCACAGTTCACACAACGCACAGCGCTAACACTCCCCACATTTCACACAACGCACTGTGCTAACACTCCCCACAGTACAGACAACGCACAGCGCTAACACTCCCCACAGTTTACACAATGCACAGCGCTAACACTCCCCACATTTTCACAATGCACAGCGCTAAGACTCCCCAGAGTTCACACCACGCACAGCGCTAACAGTCTCCACAGTTCAGACAACGCACAGTGCTAACACTCCCCACAGTTCAGACAACGCACAACGCTAACACTCCCCACAGTTCAGAGAATGCACAGCGCTAACACTCCCCACAGTTCACACAACGCGCAGCGCTAACACTTCCCACAGTTCACACAACGCACACGGCTTACACTCCCCACATTTCAGACAATGCACAGCGCTAACACTCCCCACAGTTCAGACAATGCATAGCGCTAACACTCCCCACAGTTCACACAATGCACAGTGTTAACACTCCCCACAGTTCACACAACGCACAGTGCTAAAACTCCCCACAGTTCTGACAACGCACAGCATTAACACTCTCCACAGTTCACACAATGCACAGCACTAACACTCCCCACAGTTCACACAAACACACTGCGTTAACACTCCCCACAGTTCACACAACGCACTCTGCTAACACTCCCCACAGTTCAGACAACGCACAGCGCTAACACTCCCCACAGTTCACACAATGCACAGCGCTAACAGTCTCCACAGTTCAGACAAGGCACCGTGCTAACAGTTCACACAACGCACAGCGCTAACACTCCCCACAGTTCACACAACGCACTGTGCTAACACTCCCCACATTTCAGACAACGCACAGCACTAATACCCCCCACAGTTCAGAGAATGCACAGCGCTAACACTCCCCACAGTTCACACAACGCGCAGCGCTAACACTTCCCACAGTTCACACAACGCACACGGCTTACACTCCCCACATTTCAGACAATGCACAGCGCTAACACTCCCCACAGTTCAGACAACGCATAGCGCTAACACTCCCCACAGTTCACACAATGCACAGTGTTAACACTCCCCACAGTTCACACAACGCACAGTGCTAAAACTCCCCACAGTTCTGACAACGCACAGCATTAACACTCTCCACAGTTCACACAATGCACAGCGCTAACACTCCCCACAGTTCACACAACGCACAGCGCTAACACTCCCCACAGTTCACACAATGCACAGCACTAACACTCCCCACAGTTCACACAAACACACTGCGTTAACACTCCCCACAGTTCACACAACGCACTCTGCTAACACTCCCCACAGTTCAGACAACGCACAGCGCTAACACTCCCCACAGTTCACACAATGCACAGCGCTAACACTCCCCACAGTTCAGACAACGCACAGCGCTAACACTCCCCACAGTTCACACAATGCACAGCGCTAACACTCCCCACAGTTCAGACAACGCACAGCGCTAACACTCCCCACAGTTCACACAATGCACAGCGCTAACAGTCTCCACAGTTCAGACAAGGCACCGTGCTAACAGTTCACACAACGCACAGCGCTAACACTCCCCACAGTTCACACAACGCACTGTGCTAACACTCCCCACATTTCAGACAACGCACAGCACTAATACTCCCCACAGTTCAGACAATGCACAGCGCTAACATTCCCCACAGTTCAGACAACGTACAGCGCTAACACTCTCCACAGTTCAGACAATGCACAGCGCTATCACTCCCCACAGTTCACACAATGCACAGTGCTAACACTCCCCACAGTTCAGACAACGCTCAGCGCTAACAATCCCCACAGTTCACACAACGCACAGCGCTAACACTCCCCACAGTTCACACAACGCACAGCGCTAAGACTCCCCACAGTTCACACAACGCACAGCGTTAACACTCCCCACAGTTCACACAACGCACAGCACTAACACTCCCCACAGTTCACACAACACACAGCGCTAGCACTCCCCACAGTTCAGACAACGCACAGCGCTAACACTCCCCACAGTTCACACAACACACAGCGCTAACACTCCCCACAGTTCAGACAACGCACAGCGCTAACACTCCCCACAGTTCACACAACACTAACACTCCCCCACAGTTCACACAACGCACAGCACTAACACTCCCCACAGTTCACACAGTGCACAGCGCTAACACTCCCCACAGTTCACACAATGCACAGTGCTAACATTCCCCACAGTTCACACCACCCACAGCACTAACACTCCCCACAGTTCACACAATGCACTGCGCTAACACTCTCCACGGTTCAGACAACGCACAGCGCTAACACTCCTCACAGTTCACACAACGCACAGCGCTAACACTCCCCACAGTTCAGACAATGCACAGCGCTCACACTCCCCACTGTTCACACAACGCACAGCACTAACACTCCCCAAAGTTCGGACAGCGCACAGCGCTAACACTCCCAACAGTTCACACAATGCACAGCGCTAACACTCCCCACAGTTAACACAATGCACTGCGCTAACACTCCCCACAGTTCAGACAACGCACAGCACTAACACTCCCCACAGTTGACACAATGCACAGCGCTAACACTCTCCACAGTTGACACAATGCACAGCATTAACACTCCTCACTGTTCAGACAACGCACAGCGCTAGCACTCCCCACAGTTCAGACAACGCACAGCGCTAACACTCCCCACAGTTCACACGGCGCACAGCACTAACACTCCCCACAGTTCAGACAACGCACAGCGGTAACACTCCCCACAGTTCACACAACGCACAGCGCTAACACTCCCCACAGCTCAGACAACGCACAGCGCTAACACTCCCCACAGTTCACACAACGCACAGCGCTAACACTCCCCACAGTTCACACAATGCACAGCGCTAACACTCCCCACAGTTCACCGCGCTAACACTCCCCACAGTTCAGACAACACACAGCGCCAACACTTCCCACAGTTCACACAATGCAGGGCGCTAACACTCCCCACAGTTCACACAACGCACAGCGCTAACACTCCCCACAGTTCACACAACGCACTGTGCTAACACTCCCCACAGTACAGACAACGCACAGCGCTAACACTCCCCACAGTTTACACAACGCACAGTGCTAACACTCCCCACATTTTGACAATGCACAGCGCTAACACTCCCCAGAGTTCACACCACGCACAGCGCTAACAGTCTCCACAGTTCAGACAACGCTCAGCACCAACACTCCCCACAATTCACACAACGCACAGCGCTAACACGCCCCACAGTTCACACAACGCACTGTGCTAACACTCCCCACAGTTCAGACAACGCACAGCGCTAACACTCCCCACAGTTCAGACAACGCACAGCGCTAACACTCCCCACAGTTCAGACAATGCACAGCGCTAACACTCCCCACAGTTCACACAACGCACAGCGCTAACACTTCCCACATTTCACACAACGCACACGGCTTACACTCCCCACATTTCAAACAATGCACAGCGCTAACACTCCCCACAGTTCAGACAATGCACAGCGCTAACACTCCCCACAGTTCACACAATGCACAGTGTTAATACTCCCCACAGTTCACACAACGCACAGTGCTAAAACTCCCCACAGTTCACACAACGCACAGCATTAACACTCTCCACAGTTCACACAATGCACAGCGCTAACACTCCCCACAGTTCACACAACGCACAGCGCTAACACTCCCCACAGTTCACACAACGCACAGCGCTAACACTCCCCACAGTTCACACAATGCACAGCGCTAACACTCCCCACATTTCGACAGTGCACAGCACTAACACTCCCCAGAGTTCACACAACGCACAGCGCTAACAGTCTCCACAGTTCAGACAACGCACTGTGCTAACACTCCCCACAGTTCACACAACGCACAGCGCTAACACTCCCCACAGTTCACACAACGCACTGTGCTAACACTCCCCACATTTCAGACAACGCACAGCACTAATACTCCCCACAGTTCAGACAACGCACAGTGCTAACACTCCCCACAGTTCACACAACGCACAGCGCTAACACTCCCCACAATTCAGACAATGCACAGCGCTAACATTCCCCACAGTTCAGACAACGCACAGCGCTATCACTCCCCACAGTTCACACAATGCACAGTGCTAACACTCCCCACAGTTCAGACAACGCTCAGCGCTAACACTCCCCACAGTTCACACAACGCACAGCGCTAACACTCCCCACAGTTCACACAACGCACAGCGCTACCACTCCCCACAGTTCACACAATGCACAGCGCTAACACTCCCAACAGTTTAGACAACCCCCAGCGCTAACACTCCTGAGTTGAGACTTAAATTGCTTGCCTTCACACCTGGTTTCCGCGGGGTGGGCAGGATTAAAATTGCCCCTTAAATCTTAGCAGCAACTACTATTTGAACTTGTTTTTACTTATTTGCCAGATTCCAGGGAGCACTGAAATGCAGTATTCCATTTTCCTTTTGTGGGTAGGGAAGATGTGGAACTGTGATAACCAGCCTCCCTTTACAGAAACACACTGATTATACCAATCATGGGGGGTAATTTTTAACTTTGATGCCTGGGTGTTAGCCTAGTGGATTGGATCGCCCCACCCCCTCCACTTATAGAACCTGTATTGATTTCAGTGGATTGAAAATTGTGAAGGTTTCACAATGGGCGGGTGATCCACTCCACCAGGTTACTGCCCAGGCAGCGAAGTTGAAAATTAGCCCCGTTGGGAGAACTAAACCCCTCAATGGAAAGTCGACAGGTGACAAAGAGCAGCCTCAGTTAGGATCTAAAAGGAAGCTAAGCATAAAAGCCCTCCAGTTAAAAGTTTATAATTCTGTCACAATTACATTTACAACAAAGACATGCAGTAAAATTCACAAATGAATGTAATTCCTTTGCAAAGGCAATGTGATATTAACAATCAACATTTCATGAACATTCCTATCCTTTAATTTCATTTAGCTGCCATTTTAATAGCATTGCTGATATTTATCTACTTCAAAAGTAGAAATGAAAGTGCTGCCATAAATGTCTCGGCTCAAAAAGGATCAATTTCTTCATATTGAAATGTTCTCTGTACAACCAGAAGATCAATAGTAGTTTGCTTCAGGCTAGAAAAGTTCTTCAATTTCAATAGCTGCTTTGACTGAGATACCAATGCTATCAGAATGAAAATTAAACGATTTCAAATACTGAAGTTGCTATCTTCATAACTCTTCAGTTATATAATGCTAGAAAGGGTTTGAATCAACCAGTTTCATGTTCTCCATCTTTTACATTTAAGTAATAGGAGCAGGTATAAAATATGACAGCATAATATCTTAACTTTTGTTTTCCAGTCTAAAATGTAAAATTCAAAGTTATATTCCCAATGATTGTTAGTATGGGAGAGATGTTCTGTTTGTTATTCAAGAATGCATCTTGCCGAAACAATTTTAGTGATTTACCTTTCCCACATCCGCTCTTGTGGAGGTCGGTATCGCTTAACCTCACTGGGAATATTTCAGCTGTGGCTCAGTGGCAGCACTCTCACCTCTGATTCAAAAGGTTGTGGGTTCAAGTCCCACTCCAGAAACTTGAGCACAAAATCTAGGCTCACACTCAAGTGTAGGACTGAGGAAGTGCTGCACTGTTGGAGGTGCCGTCTTTCAGAATACCCCATCTGCCCTCTCGGGTGGATGTAAAATATCCCATGGCACTATTTTGAAGAAAAGCAGGGGAGTTCTACCCGTTGTCCGAGCCAACATTTATCCCTCGACCAGCATCACTAAAACAGATTATCTGATCATTATCACATTGTTGTTTGTGGGATTTTGCAATGTGCAATTTGGCAGCCATATTTCCTATATTACTACAGAGAATACACTTCAAAAGTACTTCATTGGCTGTAAAGCGCTTTGGGACGTCCTTTGGGAAATGCACTGCATAAATGCAAGTTTGTTCTTTCATTCTATATATTGTCACACGGGTACATTGGGTCCTGACTGAGCCTGAGGAGCAGAACCTGCAAACAAAATGCTGGGGTTCATTTCTAATGAGAATAGAATACAAAAGCAGGGAGGTAATGTTAAATATGATAAATTTATATGGAACCTTTGTTAGACCATTCTTGCAGTACTGTGCACAGTTCTGGTCTTCATACTACAAAAAGAATATTGAAACACTGGAGAATTTGCAGAAGAACTTTACAAGAATATTACACAAATTGAGAGAATGCAACTGTCAGTAAAGATTGAGCAGGCTGGGATACTTTTCTCTGGAAAAGAGAAGAGAAAACCTGATAGAGGTCTTTAAAATTCTGAAGGGGTTCGATGGGGTGGATGTGGAGAATTTGTTTCCACTTATGGGTGAGTCCAGAACCAGGAGGCATAAATATAAGATAGCCACTAACAAATCAACAAGATTTTAAGACAGCTTTCTTTACACAGAGAGCGATAAGATTGTGGAACCTGCTGCCACTTGGAGTTGTTGAAGCATAAAGCATTGATGCATTGAAGGAGAGGCTTGATGCATGCATGAGGGAGAAGGGAATAGAGGGATGTGGGGGCATGGTGGGAAGTGGTAATTGGAGTGGGTGGAAGCTCGTGCCGAGTATAAACACCAGCATTGACTCGTTTAGCCGAATGGCCTGCTTCTGTAATCTAGATTCTATGGTCGCGATTTTGGTGACCTCGGCGGGTCCGTGGCGGGCGACATCAGTGGCGGGTCCCGACCCCACTGCTGGCTTCATCCCGCTCTGTGATTGGACTTGTTAAGCCCGCCCAGCGCGTTTCCCGGCCAATTAGAGGAAGCGGGTCTGGTGACGTCATTTGATGACGCGTCATCAGCCGGTTACCTTAAAGGGACCGTGGCCAACTTTATTTTGACAGTTCTGCTGTCAGTATTCTACAGCATTGAGTTGCTGCAAACACTGACAAGGACTGCACAAAGGCACAGGGCTGCACCCAGGCTCTTCCCTGACTCCCTCCATATGCTTATGGAGGGAGTCACAGCATGCAGGGAGGTCCTCTTCCCTTCCCATAGGAAGAAGAGACCTCCCCAGGAGATCAACACATATTTGTTCTCATCAACATTACTCTTTTCCATCTTGTATTAATGTCAGCCAGTGGCAGGTGGGCTTGTATTCAGACTTGGGATAGCTATTTTGAATGGTAAGGTAGCTTTTTAAGAATGGATTTACATAAATAAATGATCATTCTAATTTATATTGTGACAGTATATAGTGGAACATCTTTATTACAAACACGGTCAGTAAACCTTTCATTACAACAAACTATTTTCTCCTCTGATGCAAAGCGAAGGTCCATAACAATCTTTGAAAAAACTCAAATATTGATGAGATTAATCCCAAAACAGCACTCTTTTACCAATTAACTTTAGTTTAACAATTAAGATTAACACAGTTTAAAACAGAACATAAAATTTTAATAGTATAATCAAATTATTAAGCAACTGCAACATAAACTTTTCCGATCTCATTCATTAATGCAGCGGCAAACCATTTTTTATACTGACTTATCTTGTACAATCAACCAAAATGTTTTTAATTAGCAACAAATTTTCCCTAAAGCATGCTCTCAAAATGGCACTAAAATAATGGCTTGGAATTTGCGGAGGGTAATAACAGCGAAGGAACAGCTTTGAAACTGACCACAACTTCAGGATGTAGCACACGCGCATCCTAACGTGGAAATCCTGGCATTGCGGTCAGTCATTCACTGCTCCAACACTGGCTGAACTATTTATTTCAGGTTTACCTTTTCCCCATGTGAGAGCCCCAATCTTTGTTTTGCTCTCTTTAACATTTTTAAAAAGTCAGAATAAAAGCACTTCTTCACTTCCTGCTTCCCTGTCTGGGAGAATTCTGCATTGTGATTGGCTGCTCAGACAGCTTGTTGCCGTCACAGCTGGTCGCACTATGGAATTCCCACTGCACTGGTCTCAACTGCACATCAAAAAAGGCAAAATTCTCGCCAAAGAGACTGCGAGATATTTCTGGGCAGCTTTACTCGGGGCCAGCTGCGAATGCCTTTGCTTCGTCGCTGACCGCAAATTACAGGCCAATGTATTTTATCAGAAAAATGATAAAAGTATTAGATCATAGACTAAACTAACCACAGTGCAGTCATTTTGCTTTTTTCTAATGTGCTTGAATATTTTTGCACTTCATCATTTTGATATCGATTAGCTTTTATTTGGGAAATTCAATTTTCTCTGTCTTGCCGCCGAGAGAACATTTTGCGCAGTTTGAAGATATGAAAAACATCTATTAAGATCACTTTCCACAGCTGCTGTTGCTACATGTGCTGTCAATAAATACATTAGTCAGAGTGTAGTATGGCTTCTGTTCAATATACTTTTTGCCTGTGGCTGCAAACTGATTTTTTTCTGATGTTTGAAATAATAAATTACCATCACTGCTTCCATCCTCTCAAATAATTCCTTCTAATCCCAAATCACTTCAGTACCAACTTGTCTTCATTTTACAGTCTATTACATTTTCAAGATTTTATGACACCATTTTCTACCTCAACAGTTTCTCATTAACAATGTAAATGTGTTCACTTTGTTTATGCACGGTCCCTCACATTTTCAAAACCATTTTTTTGAAACCTTCCTCCAAAAATCACTCCCTTAGCCCAACCACCCTCTCCAGCTATCACCTCGGCTTTAAAATCCCCTTTTTGTCCAAGGACCTTAAACATTGATGTGCCTTCAATAACTCAAAGACAAGGATTTTAAAGGATTCAACTAAAGGCTTTTAATCACTAAGAACATAGCAGCATAGCAGGTCTTCCCACATCGAGTTCATCTGGTAGTGTGTGACTCATACAGCTCCTGAGACCTTTATATGGCAAAAGACAGGGGCGTAGCCAATACACACAATAGGAACAAAAGGGTGTGGTTAACACAATACAAGCAGGTAAAATACAAGCAGGTCTGATGAAGGCATATTTCATCACAAACATGTCATCTTCCCAGCTCCATGTTCACCTTTCCCACATCATCCTGTTTGAATCCATTCAACCCAATTTCCACCCTGGTCAATATCCCCTGTGACCACTGCATTTAATTCCAGTTCTCCATGCTGTTCAACATTGCTAATCATCCTCCCCCACTACATCTCTACCATGGTCCACCCCCGTATGGCTGTCGCAATGCAGCCAGTACATCTCCAATAATGGCTTCTCCTCCAGCTCTTGCATGGTGACCTCAGGAGTTTCGCAAGGATTCTTCTTTGGTCACTTCCTCTTTCTCATCAGCATGTTGCCCTCAGTGACATCATTCTCAGTTTCCACATGTATGCATACGCCAACATTTTCCTTTGTTCCACGACTACCTCTATGGTATCAGATTACATGTCTAATATTAAGTCATGGTTGAGCTATCAGCCCGCCTCCGAGCAATTTTCCCAGAATCGGGGTTTCAGACCCCGTTTCCATCTTGCCTCCAAGAGGTGCGGGATAGGCCCTTAAGGCCCTTAACAACCACTTAATTTCCTCTATAATCCCATTTTGAGAGGCCTTTCTGATTTTTAGACATTTCCCCCGTCCTGCACGTCTCCTCTGGAACACGCCAGTGAAACCTGGCGGCAGCACAAGTGGATTGCTTACTAACAGCTGCAGCTCCACCATTAAAAAGGAGTTTTCAGCAATCATCATTTGCAGGTGGCAGAACTTTGTTGTCTCAGGTCTGGGGGAACTTTTAGCGGCCTACTCATTGTTGTGGAAGTTTGGAGCCTGAGATCCATCTCCAGTGTGACTTCCTGGGAAACCCCTCTCCCCACCTTGACTGAGCGCTTCCTCAACTGAGGAATATACCAGAAGCATGGGAACCATTTATTTCCTTTCCTCCTGGACCTCAGATTTGGATGAAGACCAGCGGAACCCTGAACAACAGCAGCACCAACAGCAGCAGCAACAACAGGAGTGCCAAGCTGCTGCTCACCTACCTGAAACTGCACAGACCAGAAGATGCCAGAGCGCGACCACATTGCTGCCTGGGATGCAAGGGACACACTCATGTTGGCCAGATTTGCTTAGCCTGCACAATCAAACACTTTTGCCTCATACCTTCTTGCCAGAGCATCGACAATGGACAAGAACCTGCGGATTCCTATCACTCTGACCACCATACTGACAATTACCAGTCGCTCTAAGCCCTCAATGTGGAAGTCCCATTTGCAAAATGACACAGGCCACAACTTTAACAGTTTGCCATCAGAAATTTTTATCACAACAAGCAACTGAATGCATTTCAAAAATAAACACAACATAATACCCAAGTGACTACCCTAGTGACTACTTGTGCATTATCTTCCTCTTGCGCGTGCTCCTACGTGGTGCTTCCCCTGTGGCTTCAGTAGATATGGAGGCCCCTTTCTCACTTTCTTGCTGCTCCTGTCTCGACACCTTTGGCGACCGTCCCCTGGGGTTGCGAACCTGTGAGGGCTCGGCAACAGTCTTCCGCTCCTGCGGCTGTGCAGGGGATGAAACGCCGATCTCAGTTGGGTGAGGACTCTGGTGGGGCTCTGACCGAGGGCTTCGCAGTGGCATGGTCATGTGAGCGCTTGGAATCTGCCACCAACATTCCTCTCATGGGTCAGCCCCACTTCAGAGCTAACAAGTGGCTTGACAGCACCTTGCTGCACTTCAGGGGGGCCATGAGGACCCGTTTCTGCACTGGAAGTCCTACTCCAGAGGATTCCCATAAAGGTCTGGTTTCTATGCTCAATAGCTGACCATCGCTCCTCAAGAGATGCCAGTCTATTCTGAACAATGACCATGTTTTCAACACTCTGGCGACTTAGCTCATCCTCTCCTCTACCGTAGCCATCCTTTCCCTGGTGATGCGTTCATGCGCCAATGCCTTCACAAAGGCTCTGCTCATGTTCGCGATGGCTCCTCCATTCGCTCCACACTCGCAGTGACCGTGGAGACAAAACCTGCCAGAGACTCCTGCACCTGTTCCTGGAGTTCCAGCACTACTCTCCTTCTGGATGGACCCGGAGGCACTGGGTCGACATGCAGCGGAGCTGAGCTAGGAGCGTCCTGTGCCCTCCGATGAGGACTCTCCACTGCTGTCCCTGTCTCCACCATATGCTGATGCTCACTTGTGAGCTGTGATACACCAGGTGCCAACACTACTCTATCTCGCGAAGGTCCCACTGAGGTGTGAGTGTCTGTGTCTGTGCTTGTGCTGGTGCTCGGTGCGCTGAATTCTGCTGACACTGCGCCCTCAGAGGTTGCAGCTTCCTCTGAGGAGTCTGGAAGCTCAGGCTGTTCCTCCTGGACAGTGGGGACAGGGGATTTCGATGGTCCTGTGGGGGAGTAAAGGAAAGAGTTAGAGATGTGAGGTCAAGGTTACATGAACATTGAATAGTACAGATGATCATAAGTCAATCTGTTAGAGCATCAGATTCATTATCAGTGATTCATGCAATGTCAATGAGAGAAATGCCAAACTATTCTGCCATCAGCTTGCTGTGATGCACCCGTCTGTCCGTCCCCCACTTGGGTACCCTCCTCGATCCCGGCGATTTCCAGGGCCACTTCCTCCCAGGCGGTGAGCTGAGCTACTGAGGGTGGCCCTCCTCCTGTCCTCGCTCTTTCCCTCTTATTGTGGGCTCTCTTTTCCTGCAATGAGGGACACAAGTGGAGTTTGAGTGAGAATGAAGGAGTGAGTGTAGAGAATCCATAGCATAGATGCTTAGAAGGAGACAAAGGGCCCTCCCTGTGTGTTGTAAGTTGTCATTGCATCACAGTGATAGAAAGTGTGAGGGCTGCATGGTGGAATAGTTATGTGAGTGTGACCATAGAGAGAGAGGGAATGGGTAAGGGTGCAGGGATGTCAGTGTCAAGTGGGAGGTGGAGGAAGAGGTTGGCAAAGCAGAGTGCTGGTGAGGAGAGGTGATGGGGATCAGATTGAGGGTGATGGGAAAGTCATACTCACTTTTCCTGTGCGGAGAAGGCCATGAAACCTCCTCCTGCATTGCAGCCAGGTTCTGCGGCTCATTGATATGGAGTTGACCTCCTCGGCCATTTGCAGCCACACAGCTTTAGTCTGCTGGGGTGGCTTTTTTCTCCCTGAGGAAGGGAAGAGCACCTCCTTATTAGATCTTGCTCCCTGCACCAGAGCTTGGAGGGAGGTGCACACTTTTGCTTGCTGGTGGGCATGGTCGGTAAATGAAGTCCTTCATACAATTTCCAAAGCATTTCCAGTCTCCAGAAGATGCAAGGCTGCTTGCAGGCCTTAAATCCAGCAACATTGATGATGCCATCGGAGGCGACTTTCTGTATGAAAAGACTCATTGGGCCAGGGGTTCCCACACGCTAGAAATCAATTGCCTAATTAGGGGGAAATCGCAATTTTTCAACACTTCACTTCAGAGATAGGGTCCTGACACAATTCCCACCTGACACGTCCCAGCCCGCCCACACTGACAAAATCAAGCCCTAACTCGCTAACAACTTTTCAGTATCTTTGATGACCAAGTATCAGAGCTGATTGAACAGAGCCATTACAGCGCTTCATTGAATGAACATCTGTACATAACAAATATCTAGTATGGCAAGCTGGTGTTCATTATAAATAGGGTTAACTCTAGTATAGATAGATTCAAAAGCTAACTGCATGTGGCTATGCAGAAATGAGAGGCCAGATATATTCCTTGAGAAGACAGGAAAGTGAGATTAAGAAGGGCTGCATGATCCTTTCCTGTTCCTAGAATTTCATATGTTAATTTAGATTGTGACATGAGAAATGGATTGAGTTATACTCATGATTTTGTTGCATGGAATTGTTAGAGGTAATGGCCCTGAATTTCTGATCGGAGGCTTCCTGTGTGCGAATGCCTCCGATCGGAAAAAAAATCTACGAACCTACCTGCAGGCTCCATAGGTCCTGAGGCTTGCAATCCTGGGCCTCTCCGGGTCCACACGGGCAGAGGCCCACGTATCCCAGGGGCGCATGCGGTTCACAAACGCCCCTGGGATCACGTGGGCCAGGCAAACCAATCAAAGAAGGGAATCCCCATTCATACTTTTGACAGTTCTCTATGCACAGAACTGTCAAAAGTATGAATGGGAATCACATTTAAAAACACACAAACATTTAAAAAAATTAATTACTTAATTAAAATTAATTAAAATTCCATTTAATTAATCATTGTGCAGCCAAGTTGTGTCACAATGTGATGGAAGATGTGAATGTGGCAAAGCTGTCAATTGTACTGTACTTTGCACCTTGAACATGTGCCCTGCTGATCAATGGATATGCATGAGAGTTCATCCCCTCCCCCATTTCCCAGCCCCTAAACTTGCTTTAAAATCTGTTCCAGTTCCTGCTTTTTTCCAGTTCTGACGAAAGGTCTTCGACCTGAAATGTTAACTCTGTTTCTCTCTCCACGGATACTTCCTGGCCTGCTGAGTTTTTCCAGCGTTTTCTGTTGTTATTTCAGATTTCCAGCATCCGCAGTATTTTGCTATTGATTGTGTGAGGGCTTGACATCGGTATGTGGTAAATGTAGTACAGATGACGGGCTGCACTTTTTGGCACGTATCTTGGGATGTCTACCCAGTACGTGATATTGTTGGGTAATTTTACTGTGCTGGATTTCAAAGTTTAATGTCGTCTTCTGCATTTGTTCCCAAATCCTGCAGCTAGTGTACTCAGCATTGACCCTGGCCACCACCTCCTGCCAGGCAAGGTGTATTGCAGTCACCTGGAGAAAGTGCCCTGGAGTGCCGCACCTAGTTCATACAGCAGCGTCTCCATTTTGCCGGCCATGCCGCAGGAGTTCATAGCTTTGCCGCTGGTCACTTGCCCTCAGAAAATCCTCATGGGTTTTCTTTCCATGTCACTTTTTCCTGGCACTTTGTTTTCCTCTCTTTCCCATTAGCCTTGTCAAAGTCTGCCAAAAGATTGAAATACATTCTGAGCCTTTTAATTATTGCCCCCTCTGTGACTACTTAGCTTTAAGTAGCTGCTTCTCTTTAATTTCAGCTACAGCATGATTTTGTAGTTCCCCAATTGTGCTAACACTACGCCTGGGGTCAAAGCTGTGCAGTCAATCATGTATAATTATGCAAATGAATTGACCCTTCAAAATTAGAGGAAGTTGGCCAGTTTTGTGCTAAGGACCAGGGCCAAGAGTTTCTGCTTCAGGTGCAATCGGTGATCCAGGCACAAATTCCGCTCAAAATTGCACGAGTTTTAAGAAGTAGGTTTTTTTTGCTCAAGTTATTTGCTTATTTGCATATCACCGAACGTAAAATCTTCCATGACCAGCGCTATCGAGCAGCCCTCTAGAATGTAATTTTTTTTAAGATTTTGGTTTAAAAAATATTCCTTGATATATTTAAGTGGTAACTTGGTGCAGTTTTATTAATACAGCTGAAAATGGGTTTATCACAAAAACATACGCATTTTTAATCAGAATGTCTAGTCCATCACCTGTCAGTAACCCAATTTTAAATAACTGAAAATGACTTTAAAAAAAACTATACAGAACCATTTATTAGTTACATTGGAGTACAGTAGTCAGTTTTTTTGTAAATTAAAATAAAAATATTTTTTAAAAGGTGCCTAAAGTATCCTTTGCGCCTAATAAAAAGCTTAATTTTAAAAGCCTCACCGAAGGCCCGCAAACTAGCGCAATTAACAGAAACTTGCCATGGTGATTAATTCGATCAAGGGCATGACCAGTTTGGTGGGTGGGGACTGCTTCCAGTGCAGTGTTTTTTAAACTAGAGTTTGAAATTCCTTGATCTTTCTTTTGTGCTGGTTTGGCCGATTTTGGGTGAATTGCGCTGAGAAACCAGCGCATCCTCGCGGAAACTCCTGCCCCAGGTATTCACACCCACACTTAGCTTGGGCTGCAAACTTGACCCTTACAACTTTTGACATAACAAGATTAAGGTGGACCTGGCTCCATGCCAAATGCCAATTCTGCATTAGAGCCATCTCGCAATAATTGATGTATAAGGTACGTAGTGTGTATGAATAATTGAGCAATGTAGCTCATACATCAATGAGAATGCTAGAGAACTGCCCAGACAGTGATTAGCTACTTAGGTTCAGAAATTGGGGAATACTGATGATAGAGATATTGATTTTTAATGTAAGTGTGAGTTATACGCTGAGGTCTCGCAATCTACCCCGTTTATAATGCCTGTGAACTCTGAGAAACAATAAATTAGTTATCTCTTAGCAACTTTTTACTGAAGTGAAAAAACAAAAAGCCTAGTCTGTTGGGCTGTGATATACAATTTAAGTCATACTTTACAACTGTCTGCACATAGTCAAAGTAAGAACACATTTTCACTTAGCTGCTAATATATTCCAGTAGAAATTCTAGGTGTGAATAGTACTGATAGTTCACATTCATTTAATGTTGTGCTAGAGATCAGTGTTGTCAAGTATCATCAAATATCAACTTAATATAGCTACCTTAGTGGGCATTGTCACAGGAAATGAAGAGCGGCATTAATGTTTAAGATGGTACGGGGTATTTTCAGTGGCTAGATGCTGAACTGTAATTATTGAAATATTTGAGAAGATCATTCAGTCCTGCTGATCACTTTGGCTGAGAGGGTATTAATATATGGCAAAATCCCATGTTTAGAGAATGAGGTCAACTCAAAGAGCGAGCAGTCATGCCACTGTCCATTAATGGTCATTTCAGCATGTTCAATTTTGAAATAAGAGACCTAAATCTCATTAAAGAAATGTGCTCTGTCTTAAACTCTAATCTTTCTCCTTTATTCCTGCATTAAAAATCCTAATTTTAATCACAACAATAAGTGTTACGATCATAAAAAAGAGAAATCATCCTGATAGATTATTGGTTGCATTCAACTTTTTGGACAAACGTAAGAAGTCACACAACACCAGGTTATAGTCCAACAGCTTTATTTGAAATCACAAGCTTTCGGAGCGCTGCTCCTTCGTCAGGTGAAGTGGAGAGATGCATAAAAACACAGCATATATAGTCAGAGAATAATGTCAGATGTTTACAGGTAATCTTTCTAACTGCCATTTATCACACCTCGGCAGAGAGATAATCACAGCAATCAAAGGTGTAAATGGTGTCCAAACAGGTCAGTCAGGAAAACATTACATCAAAGAACAATGAGGTGGGGTCACAAGGGGTCAAATGTTGCAGATGCTGGGGTCTGTATGAAAAACAAAAAAACAGACAAAAAACATTTTTTTTGCTGGAAAGCACAGCAGGTCCGGCCGCATCTGTGTGGAGAGAACAAGCTAACGACGACTCAAGTCTGGATGACCCTACATCAGGTGGGGTTACATGTAGCGTGACATGAACCCAAGATCCCGGTTGAGGCCGTCCTCATGGGTGCGGAACTTGGCTATCAGTTTCTGCTCGACAATTTTGCGTTGTCGTGTGTCTCGAAGGCCGCCTTTGAGAATGCTTACCCGAAGATCGGAGGCTGAATGTCCTTGACTGCTGAAGTGTTCCCCGACTGGGAGGGAACACTCCTGCCTGGCGATTGTTGTGCGGTGTCCGTTCATCCGTTGTCGCAGTGTCTGCATGGTCTCGCCGATGTACCATGCTCCGGGGCATCCTTTCATGCAATGTATGAGGTAGACAACGTTGGCCGAGTCACATGAGTATGTACCATGTACCTGGTGGGTGGTGTCCTCATGTGTGATGATGGTATCTGTGTTGATGATCTGGCATGTCTTGCAGAGGTTGCTGTGGCAGGGTTGTGTGGTGTCGTGGTCGCTGTTCTCCTGAAAGCTGGGTAATTTGCTGTGAACGATGGTCTGTTTGAGGTTAGGCGGCTGTTTGAAGGCGAGTAGTGGAGGCGTAGGGATGGCCTTAGTGAGGTGTTCGTTGTCATCGATGACATGTTGAAGGCTGCGAAGAACATGGCATAGTTTCTCCGCTCCGGGGAAGTACTAGACGACGAAGGGTACTCATTGGTTGTGTCCCATGTTTGTCTTCTGAGGAGGTCTATGCGATTTTTCGCTGTGGCCCGTCGGAACTGTCGATCGACGAGTTTTGGGGCATCCATTTAATAAAAGTACACAGCTTTCTCTGCCAACATTTCAGATTCTGTCTGAACTGAGGCTTGGGTTAAGACGTGTCAGTATAGTAGAAGCAGCTTTTCTCTACTTGGTTTTGTTGTATCTAACCTGATAATGTATCTGCCTGGGAATTGCTGAGCGCTGACACTAGGGGCTGAATTTTGCCGGCGCTCAGAGTGCGGGCTTGGAGGCGGGTCCACTGTCAAAATCAAAGTGATTGAGAATGGGTTGGGAACCCACTGCAAACCCGCCTCTATGTAAGTTTGCAGAGTGTCAGGTCTACGATTTCAGAACAGACCCGACACCAAACGGCGGGGGAGGCATTTAAGATACTTAACACAAAAGCAAAATATTGCGGATGCTGGAAATCTGAAATAAAAACAGAAAATGCTGGAAATACTCAGCAGGTCAGGCAGCATCTGTGGAGAGAGAAACAGTGTTAACGTTTCAGGTCGATGACCCTTCGTCGGAACTGGAAAAAGCTGGAGATGGAACAGGTTTTTAAGCAAGTGCAGGGGCAGGGAAAGGGGGAGGGGAGGAAAGAACAAAAGGGAAGGTCTGTGATAGGATGGAAGGCAGGAGAGATTAAGAGACAAAAGGGATGATGGTGCAAGGGAAAAGGAGATGGTAATGGGACAAGTTAAGAAACAAAAGATGGCTCTAGATGAAGTGCAAATGGCACTGGCAGAATGAAAGACAGCTGCCATGTGAGAGAGTGAAAAACAAGGAAAAAAGAAAGATGGGGCGGAGGTTATGGTCTTAAATTGTTGAACTCGATGTTGAGTCCAGAAGACTGTAAAGTGCCTAATCGAAAGATGAGGTGCTGTTCCTCGAGCTTACGTTGAGCTTCAGTGGAACAATATAAGAGGCCAAGGACGGTGAGGTCAGAGTGGGAGTGGAGCGGAGAATTAAAGTGACAGGCGACCGGAAGCTCGGGGTCACCCTTACGGACTGAACGGAGGTGTTCCACAAAGCGGTCACCCAATCTGCATTTGGTCTCCCCAGTGTAGAGGAGAACGCATCGTGAGCAGCGAATACAGTATACTAAATTGCAAGAAGTACAAGTAAATCGCTGTTTCACCTGGAAGGAGTGTTTGGGGCCCTGGACGGTGGGAAGGGAGGAGGTAAAAGGGCAGGTGTGATACTTAACTGTTTGTTAAATGCTTGTTAACTACTATTTTGCCAGCCTTTTTCTATTTTACCACATTTTTAATGGGGTACATGTCGTTCAGAGATCACGTCAGGTATGTAGGTTGGATTCTCTATGTCTCCCCATTGCTGTGAATAGGTGACAACTGCAAAAGTGGTATGAAAGCTACCATTTCACAGCTGGTCACTTTCCAATGTCACAAGCTTGAGCCTTCATGACTTGGAAGAAACTTTTGAGCTGTATGCAGTTTGGAAGTGTTTGGAGTAAGCTCTCTATCCACTGTCACCTCCTTGGAGCAAGCTTTCTCACTATTGACAGATCGCTTCTGTCATCTCAACTTAACCTGCCGTCTATTCCAGCAATATCAGTGCCCTTGAAAAAATCTCACCTTGGTCCTCTGAATCCCTCCATGATCAGCCCAAACACCAACATCACCAGGCACACCAACAACAATACCAACCTTCTCCGCCATCACCTAATGCTGCACAGGACACAGGGCATCAGCACCCGACCACATTGCTGCCCAGGAGGCCAGCGATGGCATCACCATGGCCAGACTTACTTCACTTGATGCTGTACACCCTGGCTGCCACATGATGCACCAGGTTAACACCACCCCACAACAACAACATAAAGCATTCCTACAATGACCAAGCCATTCCTTTCACACTCATCAATACCGTTATGTCTCACCTTTCACTGCAACTCACTAAGACACTTCCAAAGGTGAGCACAGATCTGTCCAAGAACACAAAGGCCTAGATTTTCAGTGTGCCGTGAGGCGGGCTTTTAGGTGTGCGGGGGGCTAAAATCCCGAATTCGGGGGTCCCGACACCATCCCGCCCAAAACCCGCCTCCACGTAAGTTTCAAAGGAGGCGGGTACCCGCCCCGCACTGGGACCCGCCGACCCGAGGCGGGAAGGGATTAGTGCCAATTAACTGCCTGTTAACAGGTAGTTAACAGGCAGTTTTTAGCCTAATCCCTATTTTGAGGGGTGTCGTGTGGGATTCCCGACGGCTCCAAACCACGCCAGGTTAGAGCAGGCGGGCCGTCGGGTTGAAGGACTTGGAGGAGTCGCGATGTCGGTGTTCAGGTGAGTGATGGGTGCATGTGTTTGGTGTGTCTGAAGTGTGTAAAGAAGTTTAAATTACCTGTACTTACCTTCACAGCCTTCCTTCCTCTAGGCATCGGGTGTCCATCATTCAGCCGGCACTGAAACCAAAATGGCTGCGAACTGTCAAAAGTGACAGCCTTCAGCTTTCAGTGCCAGTGAGAGTTCTAACTGAGTCTGCGTAGAAGGACTCAGGTTAGAAGTCAGACTGTCAGTGTTTGACAACTTCAAACAGCTGTGAAACACTGATATTTCATCTGTCAAGACGTCTTGACAGATGAAATTTCAGTCTGTGACGTCACCTGTTGCCGGGTACCCTTAATTGGCCTGCTGAACCCGCTGGGCGGGTGGGACTAAAACCCGAAAGTTGTAGTCCCGCCTCCTTCCCGACTGCTGAATGAAAATCCAGCCCAAAGTGTTGAAAATAAAGATTTCAATGTTTGCCAACACATTAACAGAAAATGTACATGAACATTGCATAAGACACCCAAGTGCCTACCCTTGTGTGTTGTTAGTTGGTATTGCACTAGGATGAGGGTGAGTGTGATGGGTGGCTAATGAGATGGGGAAGTGATAATGTAGATAGAGAGGGATGGGCGGAGGTGCAAGGTAAGTTGGTGTGAGTAAGGATGTGCAGGAGTCGGGTAGGGAAGGCAGAGTTTTGGGGATGTGATGAGAGGCACAGCAGGATGAGGTTGAGTGTGGCTTTGCAGTAATGTTTCCTAATCTACTGAGATCATTGAAAGATTTGCGCCACTGCAGCCTGGTCCTCCTGACAACATCCCTGCTTTTGCCCTCCTGTGCAATGTGCAACCAGGCTTCGTGGTGTCCTGGAGAGGTCTCTTCCGCCCATGGGAAGGGAAGAGAACCTCCCTGCATGCTGTGACTCCCTCCATATGGGGAGAGCCAAGGTGCAGCTGTGCACCTTTGTGCAGTGATTCAGTGTTTGCAGCACCTCAATGCTGCAGAACACTCACAGGACAACTGTCAAAATGAATGCAGCCATGGTCCCTTTAAGGAAACCGGCTGATGATGTGTCATCAAATGATGTCATCAGACCCGCTTCCTTTTAATTGGCTGGGAACCCCGCAGGGCGGGCTTAACAAGCCCTATTAACGGAAAATCCTATTACAGAGTGGCTGCAGCCGGGAACGGGACCAAAACCCACCAACCACCTAACCCGCCAACCACCTCTCCCGCCGCGATCCCGCCTCTGCTGGCGCAACCGCGGTTAGGATTCAGAAATGTAAACGGCAGGGAGGTCTGTTCCACAGCACTGAAGAAAACATAAATTAAAAAATGATCAGAAACACTGAGGTAAGTAGCATCAACACTATGCGGTGCCATTTTGCTTTTGGTCTCCTTACCTAAGGAAGAACATAATTGCCTTAGAGTGAGTGCAACAAATGTCCACTCGATTGATTCTTGGGATGAGAGGGCTATCCTATGAGGCTAGATTGAGTAGAATGGGCCTATATTCTCTGGAATTTAGAAGGATGCGAGATGATTTCATTGAAATGCATAAAAATCTTACAGGATAGATGCTGAGAGGCTGTTTCGCTAGCTGGAGAGTCTAGAACTAGGCATTATAATCCCTGGATAAGGGGTCGACCATTTAGGACTGAGATGAGGAGAAACCTATTCACTCAGAGGGTTGTGAACCTTTGGAATTCTCTACCCCAGTGGGCTGTGGATGTTCAGTCGATGAGCATATTCAAGACTGAGATCGATAGAATTTTGGGTACTAAGGTAATCAAGGGATATGGGGATAGAGTGGGAAAGTGGAGTTGATGTAAAAGTTCAGCCATGATCTTATTGAATGGCAGAGCAGGTTTGAAGGGCTGAATGACCTACACCTGCTCTTATTTCTTATGTTCTTAGTGGTTTAAATAGATTCATAGTCATAGCAGAAGATGTGACTAGTAAAGTCTCCCATCCAATGGCTGCACCTTTTTCCTCCTCACCATCATCTGTGGAAAATCTTTGTCCCATGATCTCAGGTCATTTAGTAAATGTTTTGTTTTATCCGAAGCTGATTTATTGTTTTATTATCTTAGTTATACGGGTTGATCTAATTTTCCTTGTCCAGTGATATGTCAATTTATTTATTCTGTGTTTACATTTTGTTATTATTGTGCTGTCAATTATTAAAAACTAATTTGTTTCATTTCTCACCTAGTAAGTGATCCCAGTTCTTTTTTATCTAATTGTTTTGCAGCTTACTTTCCTCACTCTATTTTTCATTATGTTTCACTTATGAAGAATTAGGAAAAGTAAACTGTTTAATAAAAGTAAACATTGCTGTACTACTGATGTGCAGCAACTAAGTATGAAACATCTCTGTGACCAGAACCTAAACTGAAGAAATAGGTCTCCTTCAGTAGTTTCAGAGAAATTAGTCGCAAAATCCAGTTATTGCCAGGAACCGGTGCAAAATTGGTGACAAGTCTAGAATGCATGCCCGAGGAGGGAGACCCAAGGCTTGCTCCAAATTGGGCTTCGGGCTGTATCTCCTTAATACCGGTGAGCTGCGGACGCCAATTGGGGGTCCTGATGCCAGTCAGACCATCCCAAAATCCCGCAAGTAAGTCCTGAGGGGGTCGGGAGGTGAACGGGAGGGAGGTGAGCATGGGCTGACAGTGGCCCGCAGTATTACTGTAGAGCCAGGAGGAGCACACTCCGTAGGTGAACAAATAAAAACTTATCTCCTCTCCTACGGCCTCCAACAGTCCCTTTAAGGACCGCTGATTAGCCTACCGTTAAGCACATGCTCGAGCCAGGTTTTATCAAATTTGGCATTGGGGTCCTGAAACAGGCATTCAGCCCCTGATTAGCATAGTCAAGGGGCCTAATGCCTATTTTATGCTGGCACCCTGGGTACTCCAAATTCACACTTCCAGGGGGATCGGGCATGGAAGGTCCCACCATACTTGGTCCCCCGATTGCATTTCGTGCCCAAAAAATCAGCCTGACTTTCTCCTCCAATATTAACTAAAATTCTCTATCACCTGTGCTGTGTTTTAGTATATTTAGATTGTACATATTCCGCATAATGGACTATTTTTTTCTTTTTGCTTGAGTGGTGATGTGAAAGACAGAAATTGATTTAAAGCTGTACGATAGCAAAATACTGCAGATGTTGGAAATCCGAAATAACAACAGAAAATGCTGGAAAAACTCAGCAAGTCAGGCAACATCCGTGGAGAGAAATTTGAGTTGACGTTTCGGGTTTGACCCTTCTTCAAAACTGGAGAGAAAAGGAACTAGATCGAAGGCAGGGCTGCGATCGGACAAAAGAATTAAAGAACCAAAAGAAGTAAAAGAGATTAGAAGCTAGACGAGATGGTAATAGGCTGTGATTAGGTGTAAAGTGTATTGGCAGGGCAAAAGATAGCTGCCAGGTGTGAGAGAGAAACAAAAGGAAAGGGGGGGGGGAAAGGAAAGGAGTGGAAAAATATGTGAAAATGAAATAGGGGACGAGGTTATGATCTGAAATTGTTGAACTCGATATTGAGACCGGAAGGCTGCAGACTGCCTAATCGGAAGATGAGGTGCTGTTCCTCGAGTTTACGTTGAGCTTCCGTGGAACAGTACAAGAGGCCAAGGACGGTGAGGTCCGAGTGGGAATGGAGCGGTGAATTGAAATGACAGGCGACCGGAAGCTCGGGGTCACCCTTACGGACTGAACGGAGGTGTTCCGCAAAGCGGTCACCCAATCTGCGTTTGGTCTCCCCAATATAGAGGAGACCGCATCGTGAGCAGCGAATACAGTATACTAGATTGCGAGAAGTACAAGTAAATCGCTGTTTCACCTGGAAGGGGTGTTTGGGGCCCTGGACAGTGGGGAGGGGGGAGGTATAGGGGCAGGTGTTACATCTCCTCCGCTTGCACGGGAAGGTGCCAGGCGAAGGGGAAGGGCTGTTTGGGGTGATAGAGGAGTGGACTAGGGTGTCTCGGAGAGAGCGGTCCCTGCGGAATGCTGAAAGGGGAGGGGAGGGGAAGATACGTTTGGTGGTGGGATCACTTTGGAGGTAGCGGAAATGCCGGAGGATGATCCGTTGAATGTGGAGGCTGGTGGGGTGAAAGGTGAGGACAAGGGGAACCCTATCGTGGTTCCGGGAGGGAGGGGCAGGGGTGAGGGCAGAGGTGCGGGAGATAGAACTGACACGGTTGACACTGCCCTCGACCGTGTCAGTTCTATCTCCCGCACCTCTGCCCTCACCCCTGCCCCTCCCTCCCGGAACCACGATAGGGTTCCCCTTGTCCTCACCTTTCACCCCACCAGCCTCCACATTCAACGGATCATCCTCCGGCATTTCCGCTACCTCCAAAGTGATCCCACCACCAAACGTATCTTCCCCTCCCCTCCCCTTTCAGCATTCCGCAGGGACCGCTCTCTCCGAGACACCCTAGTCCACTCCTCTATCACCCCAAACAGCCCTTCCCCTTCGCCTGGCACCTTCCCGTGCAAGCGGAGGAGATGTAACACCTGCCCCTATACCTCCCCCCTCCCCACTGTCCAGGGCCCCAAACACCCCTTCCAGGTGAAACAGCGATTTACTTGTACTTCTCGCAATCTAGTATACTGTATTCGCTGCTCACGATGCGGTCTCCTCTATATTGGGGAGACCAAACGCAGATTGGGTGACCGCTTTGCGGAACACCTCCGTTCAGTCCGTAAGGGTGACCCCGAGCTTCCGGTCGCCTGTCATTTCAATTCACCGCTCCATTCCCACTCGGACCTCACCGTCCTTGGCCTCTTGTACTGTTCCACGGAAGCTCAACGTAAACTCGAGGAACAGCACCTCATCTTCCGATTAGGCAGTCTGCAGCCTTCCGGTCTCAATATCGAGTTCAACAATTTCAGATCATAACCTCGTCCCCTATTTCATTTTCACATATTTTTCCACTCCTTTCCTTTCCCCCCCCCCTTTCCTTTTGTTTCTCTCTCACACCTGGCAGCTATCTTTTGCCCTGCCAATACACTTTACACCTAATCACAGCCTATTACCATCTCGTCTAGCTTCTAATCTCTTTTACTTCTTTTGGTTCTTTAATTCTTTTGTCCGATCGCAGCCCTGCCTTCGATCTAGTTCCTTTTCTCTCCAGTTTTGAAGAAGGGTCAAACCCGAAACGTCAACTCAAATTTCTCTCCACGGATGTTGCCTGACTTGCTGAGTTTTTCCAGCACTTTCTGTTGTTATTTTGATTTAAAGCTGTCCTGCCTCATTGTGATGATAATTGTGATTACATGTTTGATTTGAACTGTAATGCGTATATGAATAATTACCTCTTCTATTTGATTAATGAGAAAGCGCCAACTTATAAAAGAATGTCAAACAAAATTAAATCTAGTATAGAAAGAATTTTTAACATAAAGGGCAGAGGCTGTTCTATTCAGCAGTTCTGTCTCCCATTAGAAAATTATTGGGCTGAATTTTATTGTAGCCGGCAAACGAACATTGCCTACAATATATGAGACTTGCACTTGCCCATTTAATTTCTGTGACATTTTGCACTGGGAGTTGCTGTTTGTGGGAGATCGAAATGGCGTTGCAACCTCAAGTGCCTCCAGGACCTGTGCGAACAGGGCAAGCAACTGTGTATCTTCTTAGTAACAATTCTTCAATCTGATTGGTTATCAGCACAGAGTCTGAACCAGGAAGTGTAAGTTAGAACAATGAATTCAAGGTCAAATCAGGTACAGAAAGCGAAATAAAAAGAGGGAAAGAAAGATGAAATTAAGAGAAAGAAAAAAAAGAGACACAAAGAAAAAGGAAAAAAGAATTGAATTTAAAAAAATTGCGAACAACAAATAAAATCTGAAAGATTTGTAAGAGATCATTTTCAGTACTAGAGAGGTGGTTTGTCAGTAATTAAGACTTCTCACGCCATTAAAAAGGGACAAGCCTTAACTTTTTTTGGCGAGTTTAGTCTGTATCTATGACAGGAACTTCATGCCATGGGCGACCACACGGCCAGATGCTGTTTTCATGCAGCTTATGGAGCAACGGCACATCCTGGACAGCAACTTCTGGATTTTCGCGTTTAACTGCCCATTTGCGCTCACCTGAAGTTGCTGTCCGATTTGCACATAAATAATGGTGAGCACTGTTAGCCACACCATTATTTTTACAGTAAATTCTAACCGATTGTGTTCTTTGTTACAGGAAGGGTGTGGAAGTGGATCGCAACATTTTTTGCAAATATCAGGAATTTTTATAGGAAAAATAGTGTAATATAAATTTGAATAAGGACTAATATTTCACTAATAGAGACTAAAATGTCATGAGTAACTTCATTATTGTAATATATTTTCCCTATATGATAAATAAAATATAATATATACATTAAATGCTTCTGCCCAACCATGAGCAAAATTTCTATGACCTTTTGGTGTTAGCAACATGGTAAATAGAGCAGGAAGGTTTCCTCTAATCACTGTTGTGAAATCATGAACGTGTTCCTTTATCGGGGCTTTAGATTTTGCTAGAAATTGTAAACAAAAGAAATGTTTCCAGTATATTTACGACAGTACTATCCCATAATAACCACTCACAGGGTTGTGAATCTTTGGAATTCTCTACCCCAAAGGGCTGTGGATGCTGAATCGTTGAGTATATTCAAGGCTGAGATAAAATGATTTTTGGACTCGAGGGGAATCAAGGGATATGGGGATTGGGTGCGAAAGTAGATTTGAGGTTGAAGATCAGCCATGATCTTATTGAATGGTGGAGCAGGCTCGAGGGGCCGTATGGCCTACTCCTACTCCTAATTCTTAAGTTCTTATTTATGTTCATTATGTTCTTATGTCTTAGCTCTGTATTTAACAAGGTGAACATTCCCTGTGCCTCTGTTCATTTTGGATGTGTGAACAACATCAAACAATTGGCCTTGGATTGAGTGGAAAGAGAATTCTGAGTTGTGGGACTTTGCAGGCATTGTCTGGTTCAGACTCACCATATCAATCTGCTGAGAACTTTACAATCTATGCAAGCGATGAGTAACCAAGTCTGATAAGTTTAGAGGACTCCTTTTGTATATCCTGTGAAGAGTTTGAGTTTCTCCTAGTACTTCAGCTTCTGTAAAGGATTTACAAGGTGTGGCTGACCCACTGGACAACTTTTTGGCTTGACTATTCCTGGACATTTGGAGTACTTGGAATGCTCATGGGACAAACCTTTTTCTGCCCTCACGATTTCTGTTTTTACCTTTATTTTCTTATTTCCAGCTCACTCTATGGGCTGGTGTTTCCACCTAGAGGCAGAATGGTGGTGGGTCCATTGTTTGGCGGGTTCCGGTCTTGCTGCCGGTTGCAGCCGCCCTGCAATAATGATTTTCCCCAGATTGCCCTCATTAAGGATGCCGTGCGCGCAGCCCCTCTCCCCACTGTCCAGGAGGAAGAGCCGTACGACTCCTCAGAGGAACCTCCAGCCTCTGAGGGAGCAGCATCACTAGCACTCAGTACAGCCAGCACCAGCGCAGAGACGCACACCTCGGTGGGTCATTCACGACTTAGAGTAGTGTTGTCACCTGGTGTGTCACACCTCACAAGTGAGCATCAGCAGATGGTGGAGACAGGGACAGCAGTGAAGAGTCCTCGTTGGAGGCCGCAGGACACTCCCAGCTCTGCTCAGCTGCATGTAGACGCTGTGCCTCTGGGGCCATCCAGAAAGAGAGCGGTGCTGGAATTTCAGGAACAAGTGCATGAGGATCTGACTGGGTTGGCAACCACGGTAACTGCGAGAGTGCAGAGAATGGAGGAGTCCATGTCAAACATGAGCAATGCCGTGGTGCACGCAATGGCGAATGTAGGTGCCGCCATGGAAAGGATGGCAACCTCCATGGAGGACATAAATCGCCAGACACAAACCAACATGGTGACTCTTTCAGATAGATGGTCAGCTATGGAGGATAGATGGGTGTCTATCATGGAGAGGAACCAGAGGTACATGGAAGTCCCCGTTATGAGGACTGTCATTACAGAGTCGGGTCCACATGGCCCCACTGATGTGCAGCAAGATGCTCCCAAGCTATTAGCTAACAGTGAAGTGCAGGTGACCCATGAGAGGGATGGTCGTGGTCGAGAACAAGGAACTGGGGGCTCCTCCCCAAGTGCTCACTCTCCCATGCCACTGCCGAGCCCTTGGTCAGAGCCCCAGATGCCTCACCCAACAGAGATGGCAATCTCTGCCCCTGAACAACCGCAGGAGGAGCAGACTTTGGCGGAGCCCTCCAAGGCTCCCAAACCCAGAGGGTGTCCGCAAAAGGCGTCTAAACAAGTGCAGCAGGGAAGTGAACACGCTGCCTCGACATCTGCTGAAGCCACAGGGGAAGCACCACGTAGAAGTATGCATAAGAGAAAGCTAACACACAAATAATCACAAGGGTAGTCACTTGGGTGTTTTCATATTATACAAAGTAACGTTTGTGATCTTTATTTCTATTATATTAAAGTAATGCGATGTCAATGATTCAATGCGTTGCCCTATGTGTGCTCAGAATTGGAAGGGGCACAGTGAGGGGTGAGGACACCTTTCATCTGCAGTGATGGTGAGGAGAGTGATAGGAATGAACAGTTCATTGTACAGATGCTGTATGGTGTGGAATGGAGGTCCTGCCAACTCTCATGCATGTGCCAGCCACATGTAAGTGCTACGTAAAGTTACACGAATCTGGAATGGATTTGTCCATCCCTTGCCTCATGGCTAGCAATGAGCTCACCTGCAGATAGCACTGGGACAGCCACCTCCAGCAGGTGTTCCTCATCTGCAGCCTCATTCGGCTCTTCCTCCTTCTGCTCTGAAGAGGCTGTGCGCTGTGCCACTTGTTCCTCAGGCAGCGCTAAGCCATGCTGCAGTGCGATGTTGTGTAGGGCACAGCAAACCATGATGATTCTGGACACCTTGGCTGGTGCATACTGTAGGGCTCCACCAGATCTGTCCAGGCATCTGAAGCGCATTTTGAGCAATCCTATGGTTTGCTCTACGATGCTTCTGGTGGAAATGTGGCTCTCATTGTAACGCTCCACAGCTTCATTTGATGGCCTCCTCATCGGTTTCATTAGCCATGTCTTCAGGGGGTAGCTCTTGTCTCCAAGTGGCCATCCGGAAAGTTGGGTTGGTGGATTGAAGAGCTGAGGCACAGTGCACTGCCGCAAGATGTACGAGTCATGGCAGCTGCCAGGGAACTTTACGCACACATATATGAAGTTCTTCCTGTGGTTACACACCAGCTGCACGTTAAGGGAGTGGAAGCCTTTGCAGTTCACAAATACAGCTGGGTTGTTATGGGGTGCTCTGATGGCCACATGTGTGCAGTCGATGATGCCCTGCACCCGTGGGAAGCCTGCCACATTGGCAAACCCAACTGCCCGTGCGGTAACACTTGCTTCATCTGTGGAGAAGTGGATGTAATTGGCCGACTTGGCAAACGGCATCGGTGATCTGCGTGATGCAGGTGTGTGCGGCCGACTGGGAGATGCTGCTGATGTCTGCAGCTGATCCCTGGAAGGGCCCTGACGCAAAGGAATTGAGGGCGGTGGTGACTTTGGTAAGGAGTGTCTACCCACTCCTCTGGGCTGCAGGTCTTGGTGCAGTATTGTGCAGATCTCTGCGACTACCTCGCGCGAAAGTCTCAGCCTCTTTTGGCACTGTTGCTCCATCATGTTGAGGAAGCTCATCCTGTAAACCCTGTGTTGGGGGTATCTCCTGCGGCACGGTTCAGCCCTGCGCTGCCACCCTCTGCCCTGTGCAGCATCAGGTGGCTGAGGAGAAGGTTGGCGCTCTTATTGTTGGTGTTGCTGGTGTGCCTGGTTCTGCTGCCGCCGCGGCTGCTCGTCCTCCGAATCTGAAGACCATAATGAGAGAGTATAAATGGTTCCCATTCTGCTGGTAAAAATGTCATTTGAGGATGAAATGTTATAAGCACTCAGTCAATGTGAAGAGAGGTTATTCCAAGGAGGATGATTTGGTTGGGATTACGGAAACATGGCTCAAGGATGACCAAGACTGGGAACTCAACATCCAGGGGTATTCGATATTCAGGAAAGATAGGCAAAAAGGAAAGGGAGGTGGGGTAGCATTACTGGTTAAAGAAGGGATTAACACAATTGTAATGAAGGATATTAGCTCTGATGATGTGGAATCTGTATGGGTAGAATTGAGAAATACTAAAGGGAAGAAAACGTTAGTGGGAGTGGTATATAGATCTCCAAACAGTAAGGCGGAGGTTGGGGATGGCATTAAAAGGGAAATTAAAGAAGCGTGCAATAAGGGCACAGCAGTCATCATGGGTGACTTTAATCTACATATAGATTGGGCTAACCATATTAGTAACAATACTGTGGAGGAGGAATTCCTGGAGTGTTTACGGGATGGTTTCCTGGACCAATATGTCGAGGAACCAACCAGAGATCAGGCCATCTTAGACTGGGTATTATGTAACAAGAAAGGATTAATTAGCAATCTTGTTGTACGAGGCCCCCTGGGTCGGAGCGATCATAATATGATTGAATTCTTCATTAAGATGGAGAATGAAGTAGTTGACTCAGAGACTAGGGTCCTCAATTTAAATAAAGGAAACTACGATGGTCTGAGGAGCGAGTTGGGTAGGATTGATTGGGAAATGTCACTCAAAGGGTTGACGATGGATAGGCAATGGCAAACATTCAAAGACCGAATGGATGAGCTACAGAATTTGTTCATCCCAGTTTGGCATAAAAATAAAACAAAAAAAGGTGACTCAACCGTGCCTAACAAGGGAAATTAGGGATAGCATAAGATCCAAGGAGAGGATATATAAATTGGCCAGAAAAAGCAATAATCCTGAGGATTGGGAGCAGTTTAGGATTCAACAAAGGAGGACAAAGGGATTAATTAAGAAAGGGAAAATAGAATATGAGAGTAAGCTTGCAGGGTACATAAAAACTGACTGTAAAAGCTTTTATAGATATGTGAAGAGAAAAAGATTGGTGAAGTCAAGCGTAGGTCCATTGCAGTCAGAATCAGGGGAATTTATAATGGGGAACAAAGAAATGGCAGACCAACTAAATACATATTTTGATTCTGTCTTCACAAAGGAGGACACAAATAACCTCCCAGAGATGCCGGGGAACATAGGGTCTGATGAAAGGGTGGAACTGAAAGAAATCAGTATTTGTAGGGAAATGGTGTTAGGAAAATTGATGGGACTGAAGGCCGATAAATCCATAGGGCCTGATAATCTACATCCCAGGGCACTTAAGGTTGTGGCCCTAGAAATACTAGATGCATTGCTGGTCATCTTCCAGAACTCGATAGACTCTGGAACAGTATCCATGGATTGAAGGGTAGCTAATGTTACCCCACTATTCAAAAAAGGTGGTAGAGAAAAAGCGGGGAATTATAGACCGGTAAGCCTGACATCGGTAGTGGGAAAAATGCTAGAGTCCATTATAAAAGATGTAATAGCAGAGCACTTGGAAAACAGTGACAGGATCGGACAAATTCAACATGGATTTACAAAAGGTAAATCGTGCTTGACTAATCTGCTGGAATTTTTTGAGGATATAACTGGTAAAATAGATAAGGGAGAACCAGTGGATGTGGTATATTTGGACTTCCAGAAGGCTTTCGATAAGGTCCCGCATAAGAGATTAGCGTGCAAAATTAAGGCACATGGGATTGGGGGCAAGGTATTGACTTGGATAGAGAACTGGTTGGCGGACAGAAAGCAAAGAGTTGGAATAAACGAGTCGTTTTCCGAGTGGCAGGCAGTGACTAGTGGGGTACCGCAAGGATCGGTCCTAGGACCCCAGCTGTTCACAATATATATTAATGATCTGGATGAGGGAATTGGATGTAATATCTCCAAATTTGCAGATGACACAAAGCTGGGTGGGAGGGTATCCTGTGAGGAGGATGTCGTGAAACACCAGTACGATTTGGACAGGTTGGGTGATTGGGCAGAAACATGGCAAATGCACTATAATAATGTGGATAAATGTGAGGTTATCCACTTTGGTGGCAAAAACAGGAAGGCAGATTATTATTTGAATGGTAATAGATTGGGAGAAGGGGAAGTGCAAAGAGACCTGGGTGTTCTTGTGCACCAGTCGCTGAAGGTAAGCATGCAGGTGCAGTAGGCGGTTAAGAAGGCAAATGGTATGTTGGCCTTCGTAGCAAGAGGGTTCGAGTACAGGAACAAGGATGTCTTGCTACAGTTGTACAGGGCCTTGGTGAGACCGCACCTTGAGTATTGTGTGCAGTTTTGGTCGCCTTATCTGAGGAAGGACATCCTTGCCATGGAAGGAGTGCAGCGAAGATTCACCAGACTGATACCTGGGATGGCAGGAATGACGTATGAGGAGAGATTGTGTCGATTGGGCTTATACTCACTGGAGTTTAGAAGATTGAGAGGGGATCTCATCGAAACCTATAAAATTCTGTCAGGCCTGGACAGACTAGATGCAGGAAGGATGTTTATGATGGCTAGGGAGTCCAGAACCAGGGGTCATAGTCTAAGGATAAGGGGTAAGCCATTTAGGACTGAAATGAGGAGGAATTTCTTCACCCAGAGAGTGGTGAACCTGTGGAATTCTCTGCCACAGAGGGTGGTGGAGGCCAGTTCATTAAATATATTCAAGAAAGAGTTGGATATATTTCTTAAGGCTAAAGGGATCAAGGGATATGGGGAGAAGGCAGGGACAGGGTACTCTATTTGGATGATCAGCCATGATCTCATTGAATGGCGGAGCAGGCTCGAAGGGCCGAATGGCCTACTCCTGCTCCTATCTTCTATGTCACAGTGCATATCGATCTCCCAACACACATTTACAACCTCAATACACCTGAAATATGCTTCCAAATCCTGAAATCAGAAAGTTCTGCCATTTGAAATTCAACTGATGTGGCAGGTTATCTTTTATGCTGCAGTTGCAGCTGTGAACTATTCAGCTTGTTGGAACACCCGACACAATCAGCTGGTGTGTTTGTCGAACGCCGTGGAACACGGTGAAAATGTGGCAAAATTGAAAAACCCGGTCAAAATAGCATTAAACAGCTGTTAACTGCCTTAAGTGCCCCTCCCGCCGCTTGGTGTCGGGTCTGATCTGGAGTCGCAGACCCGACACTTTGGCATGTCACATGGAGGCGGGTTCGCAACCCGCCGTCTATCATTTTGGATTTAACTCCTGACCCGCCTCCAAACCTGTCCTCTGAGCGTCGGCAAAATCACAGCCTATGTCTGTGTACTAATCCGGTTTACTGTATCAGTATCACTAGGCCCTTTTTAGTGAGCTGTGCGTTTCTCAATTTGTCAAACAATTATCCTGAAAAATTGGACACTCCATAGCTGGACACATACCAGTTACATGGCCTTTTTTTTTGAAAACATTAAACAATCAATTACTACCCGTGTTAATTGGCTTTTATTCTTTGTTACCACTGATGAAATCGCATTCTCAATTTTTTTAAATCTTGCAACCCTGTGATTTTGTTAGTAAATATAAATTATAGCACACAAATGAGGATTTCTCCAGCTTTTTGGTGGGGGAAGAGGGAAATCCAGTCTTTGTGGTTTATAGGATTAGCTATTCACAAAAAACCTAGTCTAACCTGGCAGTAGCAATGATACACAACCCTGCATAAAATGTTATGCCATCTCCAGTCATGGCACAGCCAATTAACATACGATTACTGTGCATATATGTTACATTCTGTGTTTCCCAGTAATTGCCTGCAGCTTATCGTTATCCGTTCTCGGCATGGTACTGAATTGAATGCTAAAAAGAAATGAAAGTAACAGCTGGGAACTTTAAACTGATAATTTAGACGGCTAACACAAACAGACACAGAATTGTAGCACTCTGCCATTCATTTCAGTATTTCACACTTGCAAAATCACTTGTTGCAGAGCGGGAGACTGTGCTTAGAATACATTCTGTGGTTCTGCATTTCTGAGAATTGAAATAAAACCATACATTTTCCTGAATGTTCATTCACATTTTTTGCTTCGCTTTTCCCACTTTAATGGAAACCATGTTACAGTGACAGTAGTCATAAATACTTACTCTGTTTCTCTGCCTTCGGCATTTAATGGAAACCGTTCAGCATAAATCACAAATTAATCAGATTTCATAATGATGCTTTTTTGGAAAGCAAAAGTATTGCAACCACAAGATATTTTATCATTCTTTCCCCCAGCTTTCTTCACATCCCTTAACATGTTTTTAGTTATTTAGCCCATTTTTCAGCCTTCAGATGAAGGAGTCATTCTCATGAAATTATCCACTTTGGTAGGAAAAATAAAAAAGCAGAGTATTTTTTAAATGGTAAGAGATTAGGAAATGTTGGTGTTCAGAGGGACCTGAGTGTCCTTGTACACAAATCACTGAAAGTTAACATGCAGGTACAGCAAGCAATTAGGAAATCAAATGGTATGTTGGCCTTTATTACAAGAGGATTTGAGTATAAGGGTAAAGACGTCTTACTGCAATTATATAGGGCCCTGGTGAGACCACACCTGGTGTACTGTGTACAGTTTTGGTCTCCTTACCTAAGGAAGGATATACTTGCCTTAGAGGGAGTGCAACGAAGGTTCACCATATTCCTGGGATGGTGGAATTGTCCTAAAGTTTAGAAGAATGAGAGGTGATCTCATTGAAACGTATAAAATTCTTAAGGGGCTTGACAGGGTAGATGCAGGAAGGATGTTTCCCCTGGCTGAGGAGTCTAGAACACGGGGTCACAGTTTCAGATTAAGGGGTCAGCCATTTAGGACTGAGATGAGGAGAAATTTCTTCACTCAAAGGTTTGTGAATCTTTGGAATTCTCTACCCCAGAGGGCTGTGGAGGCTCAGTCGTTGAATATATTCAAGACAGAGGTCGATAAATTTTTGGATACTAAGGGATACAAGGGCTATGAGGATAGTGCGGGAAGGTGGAGTTGAGGTAAAAGATCAGCCATGATCTTATTGAATGGTGGAGCAGGCTCGAAGGGCCTGCTCCGCCATTCCTGCACTTATTTCTTATGTTATGTTCTTACGTTCATGTGATTTGTCAGAGCGGAGATGAACAATTGTTGTAAGTGGCAAAATAAAGAAGGTTAACTAGAATTATCTCAGGACAAAATGATGATGATTAGGATTTATCGATAACCAATTTGATTGATACAAGTAAACTAGTATAATGTTGATGAATGCAAGAGTAAGTGTACCTTATGAATGGTTTCCATTTAGAATACATGTGGTTTTTAAGGTGTAAAGTAACTTTTTATTTTTGTTTCGTGGTTTCAAAGTACAGGTCTTCCTTTTTTTTCATAAAAGTTATTTTTGCTTGTATTCCATTGAATCGTTTAGTAATCAGCCTTGGCTCAATGGTAGCATCTCGCCTCTGTCAAAAGGTTATGGGGTGAATTTTAACCCCCAAAAATGGGTGGGTTGGGGGTCGGGTGAGATGTTTAAACTTTAAAAATCTCAAACCCAACCCCAACCCGCCTCCAACCCCCCCCACTTCTGGGTTTAACGGAGACGGGACAAGGGGCGGGCAGCCAACCCGCTCCAAGGAGGCGGGTTGGCCATTTAAATATTTTAATGAAGCTGGCAGCCTCAGAATGTAACCTGCTTTGCAGGTTTAATCCTGGCCAGCCGGGTTTCCCAGGCTTCAGGAAACCTGGCAGCTGAAGTGAGGTGAGGACTGCTTCGGGGAGAAGGTAAGTACCTTTACAGCACTGCTTGTGGGCCAGGAGGAGCAGGAGTGCTCCCCCCCAACCCCCAAGCTTGCTTTCTTGCCTTGGATTGGACCTCCCCTCGTGGTCTTATGAGCCTCATTTAAATATATCAAGCCCATCAGGCTGATGGGCGGAAGTAGGGCAACCACGACAAGAGGCCGCATCCAGGGACCTGCAGGAACGGTCCTTGGCAATCAGGTAAAGGGTGGGTAAGTGATCGCGGGCGACGAAGGGGAGACCTGGGCACTAGACCCTTGGTTTACTGGTGCGGCCCAGAGGAGCACTCTTGCTCTTGCTACTCCTATCCTACAATGAAACCTTTTATAAAAAAAAAAAAAAAAAAATCAGTTACCTTCTCGCCCCTCTTTTTCCCTAGGTTTCCCTAGCGAGGTCCACACATAGCACCCAGTTCTGATTCACATCATCAGACTTCGACTTTCGCATTTAATTAGGCCCTCACCTTCCTGCAGCGAGAGTCTTGCATGTTTCCCAAAAATCCGGGAGTTAAAATGCTGGCTGCCGTGAGTGTGGCATCAAGTCAGAAGACAGGACACTCTCTCTATTTTAGTCCCCTGCACACCTTGTTCTCATCGTGTCCGGGGGTGGGGGTGGGGGTGGTAAAATCGGCCCTGGATTATCTCCTCATTAGCTCATTGCTGTTTGCGGGACCTTGCTGTGTGCAAATTGGCTGCCAAGTTTCTTTACGGCAGTGACTGCAATTCAACAAAAAGTACTTAATTGGCTGTGAAGCTCTTTGGGATGTTGTGAAATGGTGAAATATTCCATATAAATGCAAGTTCTTTCTTTCGTCATTTCAATTACCCGTATTTTTTTGTTTCATTCTATGTCGATGAACTTTCCAATGGATCAATGAGCTAATTCAGTGAGTCCAGATACTGATTAAGCTGATCTCAGCTGCTGTGACAGTAGTTGTGCTATAATTAGCCACAGTAACCCTTATTTAGGGAATGGAAAATTGACCAGGGTTCCTTTCTGATTACTGTCCCAGGACCCCAGCTGGAAGCGTGTGTGCAGATATAAGGTGAGGAGAGGATTGGCTTCGCTTCAAGCCAACATTAATACCATTACAGAAGTCCAGGACAGGAAAAGGCCTAATGAAGCTCATCCAGTATTGCAACCCTCCCATTCTAGGAGCCAACTATGTTTAGAACACCACTAAAGAGACTGCCTGACGCATTAGTTCAGACATTTTACGCCTTTGAGAAGAATTTCCTTCTGGTATCTCATCCAAGGTTATTTTTCATACTTACGACTAGGGGTCCTGTTATTCTACCCAATTTTAAACTAATATTCAGAATTTACTTTATCTAAGGGGGAAAAATGTGGTTGATTTGCGCCTCCCATTGGCACTAACAAGACGCAAAGCAACTAGCGCCTGGACGCGGCGCTACCAACGCCTCCCACGAAATTCAGCAGGAGGTTACCGGCGGCGGTAACCGTTAGCACCCCATGGTGCTGCACCGCCTTCAATGACGTCATCACTGTGCGCAGTACCCCGCTCACGCTTCGGCTGCGATCTTCAGTAGCGCCCCCTGACTTGCCGCTGGACGCTATGTCCGACAGGGTCAGGGGGGCCTACCTGCAGCCGGGGCGGCACAAATTAAAGGGAAGGTGCCAGGTGGCCATTTTTGTTGCTGGCTGCCTGCCAGCACCTGCCCGCTTTGCCGTTCCCGGCCTTCTGTGCAGCCCCCCACGCGGAGTGCCAGCTGCGCTCCATGAGCCCAGCACTTCTCTTGAGTGCCGGACTCTTTTGCCGGCACTCTGATCCCTGGTGGCCCAGCTGGGCCCCGGGTCGTGCTGCAGTACCGCGGCGTGACATGCCACGATATTCACTTGCAGCGCCCCAAGAGGAATGCGGGGTGCTTCTAGTAGCTTTAACTTGTACCATAGTGTTGGATCTGTGTGCACATATCTACCCTCTCTCTTGGGGCGCTACCGGTGAATTTCGGGCACGAGGGCGCTAACTTTTTTGGGGCGCTACAATTTTTCCCCCTTAATTTTTTTATATACTTTAGAGGTGATGATTCACCACCTTCACACTAAACTATACAGGATGAGTTTTTCTAACTTCTCATAGCTCGTCCCCTTCACCATCCTTGCTCTCTCTGCACTCTGTCTAAAGGTTGTAATTTTCATTTGTACCATGAAACCAGAACTGAGATCTGACAAGTGTACTATACAGCTTCAGCATAACATCACTTTTTATTCCGGCCATCTACCTTTTTATCCCAGTATTTTATGAATTTTAATTGCCTCACCACCTTGCCTAGACTTTGAAAGGCATGAGTCCACCATTACTCTAGATGGTAAATTTTGTGATGCCCTGCACTGCTGCTTGGGTATTGCAAAATTTATCTTTAGGTCCTTTTCTGTGTCCGTCTGTTCCATTTATTTGTACTTGTATTGCACATCATTTCATCCAATGTGCAGCGCTTCTCATTATTGCTCTGCCCGGGATTCCCATTCCTTTCAGTTCAATGTGCAGCACTTCTCATTATTGCTCTGCCCTGGACTCCCATTCCTTTCAGTTCAATTAGAATTTTTTTTTGTGGAACCTTATCAAAAGCCCTCTGAAATTCTAAGAAATTCCATTATCTATCCGCAAGGTACTCCTAAGAAGTTGAGAAATTTTGAGAAGTATGATTTTCCTCTGCTGAAACTACTTTAATGATAATAACCATTGATAGAGTGAGTGACCAGAGTCTGTACAATTGCACCTCAAGGAGAGGGGAGAAAGTTAGCAAGGAGAAGAAAATTCATTAGCTTTAACTTGTACCATAGTGTTGGGTCTGTGTGCACATTTCTACCCCTTTTTGTTGTGTGTATTGTATATATTTTTGATTATACTGTATTTGCATATAATATGTGCTTGGGTTTCATACACGTTTTCAATATGCACATTCGATACAAAATATTAATGGCCCTTTTTATTCAAAGCACTGTGCCATTCAAGGCTTCATATTCTGTTGCTCAATTTTATATAACACATGCTTAGTATAAAACAGAGGTTTTACATTTTCAATAAACCACCACCAGAAAAAAATCTTCACTCATTTAGAATAGTGGTCTGTTTAATGTTTGCAGCCTTTGATATGTACGTGGTTTACTTTAATATGTTATTGGCGGAAAAGCACCACATGGCAAGGAAATGTCTCTGATTGAAATTAAACATCAAAAAAATGTGCTTCTGCTTTCTTTGTCCATTTCAGTTTTTGTTCAAAATATGAAAGTGGGACATCTGATGGCTGAAGTACAAGGAGAGAAGGACCAGCATGAAAAGCAGTAGGCTTTTGGGCTACTTTTTAAAGTCAGTCTGCAAGTTTACTCAATCAAGAGATGGGGAGGAGGCGGTGTGGGGAACCTTTTTACACCACCTTGTAACTTCTCTAAAGAAGTGTAGCCATATGCCTGCTTGGTTGCATGCTGCTGTGCCATTGGTAGAGGGGGGTTCTTAGTTTCAGGTTGTACCATTGCGCAGAGATCTCGACATTGAAAATGTCAAAATATAAGCATGTCCAAATAAAAGCAGGGTCCAGTGGACATGCCCCTACACCCAGTGCTTCATACTAATATCCAGGAAAGAGGAATACAGTGTGTAGATGGTTCAAATATTTCTCATTAGAATGAATTACCTGTATTTTTTAAAATATTAAATTAATTCATTGAATTGTCAGTACATTTAATCTGTTAATGTGGAGTAACAATTTTCCAAATACCTGCTGGATTTCCCTAAATATCCATGGGGTAGATTCAGGGGTATCCATCATAAAATTCAGTTTCGCATCACATTTTTACTGGTTTCCACTTTGGCACAAAGTAAATATTCCTCCCAGTACGATGGCATGAAATGTAACATTATTAAGGGAAATGAAGCAGTAATCTGTACATACAATTCTTTTTAAGGAAATCTTGAACCTCTGTTCCATGGCACCATCACTTTACAAGTAGCGCTTCAGATTTTCCTGAAATACCACGGTACCATTCAGTTTATAAAATTCTTGCATTGCACTCAGCATACTGTAACATATGGATTTTGAATTGACAACAAAAAGGGAGTAACGGGCACCCACTGACATGGTAATGGAGGTGCACCGTGCATGTGAGAGGACAGGTGCCCACATTTTTCCTGACATTTGTATGGCCCAGGTGCACTCCTGGCACAGGTCCGTCTCTTGATGCTTTATTATGTCAAAGGTGTTATATAAATGCAAGTTGTTGTTGGCAGGATCTTGAGCTGGGATCTGGGGATGGTCCGAAAAGTCTACAGCTGAGATCTTGGCTACTGCTGGACAGCACCATTCAGAAGGCCCTAAGACCTAAAGATTGCCCAGTAGAGGGGTAAAGCAATATTATTTGTTATACCTCCTGTTGGGGCTGCTCGCTGGGGATCCTGGACCTTCCAGTCCACAGATGGTCCCAGCACAGGTCCTGGCCCAAGCCCACCACCACCATTTCTCTTCAAATGTCTATTTTCTGGGATGTACCATGGGACAGCTCAGAAAAGCTGACAAAGTGCCAAAGAAGCTGAAAACTTAAACAACAACATACAAGTGAAGAAGAAAACCCAGGAAAAGGCCACTGCTTCAAGATGATGGCATGTGTTAAATTCCTTTTCATTACATTGGATTTCAGAGTTTTTGTTAGTCTAAGCGGTTCACGAATTTAGCATGAATAAGTTCCAGTTGTATTATGGGTAAAAATAAATTAAAGGAGGGCATTTAGATACTTTTGAAGTAAGTGTGAACTCTGTTTAAAAAAACATATTTCACCGGTGAGTCTGGGGGCAAGCTCCCTCAGGAAATTTTGATTATTGCACATCTTTTGATGCATTTCTAACATTTTGGAATTTAGCATTTGGAACCAAGGAATGATGCTGCAGTGGTTCGGTATGTAGATGTATTTTTTTTACATATTAAAATAAAGGTCATGGTTATAAGTCACAACTGACTCCTGTTTTTGTAACATCAGACGGTAATCCATAAATGAGTATTGACTTGAAACATGGCCTTTAAACATCTTCAAATACATGAAAACTTGAAATTTGTACAAGGCACACGTGGCAGTGTAACGAATTGCAGGCCTGTGCATGACTTTGCCATTATAATTCTGTTTGTGCCTCAAACTTGTGTTGTTGAAATATGTGACCCATGACTTATGTTACTGGAGCAAACTGGCCCAAGTTATCATCAATCTCAGACATTGAGTTGTCCGTGTATACTGTAAAGAGTTGATCATTTTCTATGCATAGTTGTAGAATCATGTCATATACCTTATCCCAGGCCTCGTAGTCCTTTGAACCTCAACATTTAAGCCTCCTGTATCCGGCTCCTTAGCCCAAGCTAATCTGACACCTATAACTGCCCCCGGCTCCTTAGCTCTGACCCCTGTAGCTATTCTGCTTGGCCCTTCAGTTTAGGAATTTGGCCAGGCTCCCTGCTGCAAAGAAAGGATTATTTCTAATGCCGACCAGATAGCTAGTTGACTGCATTTAGCGGGGATATACCAGCTGGCTTCATCAGTTTGCCAGACACTGAGCAATGATCAAGTGGAATTGAAAGCAGCCGCAGTTTGATGGTTTCGCTGTGTAACTCACATACTTCAGCCTTATAAATAAAAAGGACTCTGAAATGAACAAAAGATTTGCTAACTTTAGTACGGCAACACTCCACTACACTCTGTTTATTTTATAGATAGACTGTTACAAATGAGATCTGCTGTAAGTACCTTCTCGGGTTTAATAGTCGCTCCTGAGCATCTTCATTTTATGGGAATCAACTCACACTGCCCAATATCTACTCACCCGATAGCATAACTCATAACAACAGTATTCCCTTGTGATCTGGACAAGACATTCATGTCTTTCGCACAAATACTACTTCTATTTCTCTGAAGGTGGAGCAAACAAACACTTGGTGAAATGAGACGTGATACGAATAACAAAACTGCTTTATTTTACAGGAAGTTGACTGCTGTATCAGAGGCACCCTCTGTAGTCAGGCAGGGTCTTCATTAATATTTAAATGTCGGGTTCCTATGACGCAATTAAGATTTTTACTCCGGATTATGGAAGTCGCGATTAGTGCGAGACCCACCAGTCAAACCTGAGGCAAGCAGAATCTGGGCAGAAGGGGTGCAGACAGGTCAATATTTAATTTTTTTTTAATGGTTTTTGTGTGGGCCTGGGGAAGCTGGAATGTTCCTCTGGGCCCCATAAGGAAACCTTGGGCCTCCCCTATCCCAGGCATCCTTCCTCCTCCCCTGACCACAATCGATTCTGGATTACAAAACCCCCGCCCTCACCGCTTAACTTATGCCGTGTTCCCCATGGCGGCTTCCTGCCTCCCGATTTTTCCACTCCTGCCTGCTGGCCAGGTAGCAATTCCCGTCGAGTTCGGGTCCAACTTCAAATGTAGAAATGAGGTGGGGGAGTTGAAATCCAGAGTTCTGGTCGCACGTTTGTAGAATTGCCCTAGAAATCTTTGCACTTAATCTCTACTGTGCCTGTGCTGCATCATGCATGTGCAGGAGAGACAACGTCATGGTTGGCTGGGATGATTTTTCAGGTCCCAAATATCTGCGAGCGTTAGAGGCGCTGCGATTTGAACAGAGATCAAAAATGCTGACTGCTTGCTAAGTGGCTGGCAACTCGGGCAGAAAGTTGGTCAATGTGATTTACATGAGGCCCGGTAGTTAAAATAGCCCAGTCCTCACTTCTGGACAGCAGGCTTCTAACTCCCTTTGCTACTAACCTGCCTGGAGGGCCACTGACTGAGGCAGTTCAGGATTTCACCCATTAATGGATCCTGGTAAATTGGGAACATTTAATTTGCAAACTCCTCGCCATTTTTCTCTCCCCCTCTCTTCTGCTCCCTGCCCTGACCTCTTAGTAGGAGACAGATTCCATAAGATCAAAAAAATGGACTTACGGATTAATTGTGAATCCTTCAAGACCACCTTGTGCTCTACCCACTGGTCTGCACAATCTTACCAAAGCCCTGCCTCAAACCCATCAGACTGATTATATGAAGACCCATGTAAGCACTCAGTAATAGGGTCTTCAATTTCTTCCAAGCTAAGCTTCAAACATGATTATGTGGAGCAAACAATGTAAGGCAGATTATTATTTGAATGGCAACAGATTGGGAGAAGGGGAAGTGCAATGAGACCTGGGCGTCCTTGTGCACCAGTCGCTGAAAGTAAGCATGCAGGTGCAGCAGGCGGTTAAGAAGGCAAATGGTATGTTGGCCTTCGTAGCGAGAGGGTTTGAGTACAGGAACAAGGATGTCTTGCTGCAGTTGTACAGGGCCTTGGTGAGGCCACATCTGGAGTATTGTGTGCAGTTTTGGTCGCCTTATCTGAGGAAGGATGTTCTTGCCATGGAAGTTCAGCGAAGATTCACCAGGCTGATACCTGGGATGGCAGGAATGACGTATGAGGAGAGATTGAGTAGATTGGGCTTGTACTCGCTGGAGTTTAGAAGAATGAGAGGGGATCTCATCGAAACTTACAAAATTCTAACAGGACTAGACAGACTAGATGCTGGAAGGATGTTCCCGATGGTCGGGGAGTCCAGAACCAGGGGTCACAGTCTAAGGATAAGGGTTAAGCCATTTAGGACAGAGATAAGGAGGAATTTCTTCACCCAGAGAGTGGTGAACCTGTGGAATTCTCTACCAAAGAAGGCAGTGGAGGCCAATTCATTAAATATATTCAAGGAGTTGGATATATTTCTTAAGGCTAAAGGGATCAAGGATTATGGAGAGAAGGCAGGAACAGGGTACTGAATTTGGACGATCAGCCATGATCTCATTGAATGGCTCGAGGGGCCGAATGGCCTACTCCAGCTCCTATCTTCTATGTTTCTATATAATAATTGGTAACAATGATACAAGTCAGTAACTGCAGTAGCACTGTATGTGTATGTATGTGTGTGTGTGTGTCTCTTTCTTGCTTTATTCTCTGTAGACTCTCTCCCTCCCTGCACAAAAGAAGCTCTGGGTTTTGCCTTACATATACAACACCCCATCCCTCTTCCCCAGCTCTCATACTTCACAAGTATGAAGAAAACATAACCCCAGACACAAGTATCAAGAGTAATTCATCTACAATGCCTGTATGAAAACTACCTTGGGTGGATTGTCCCTTAATGCTTTGTAGATGGATATCCTCAGGAAGATCTTGGGTTCAGTCCCCAGGCTCTGCTGTGTTAACTCATCTCAGCTGGGTTGGTTGTTAAGGTGCAACATTTAGCCTGACCACCCCAAGTAAAAGTAGGGAAAATTGGCCAGGAATCCTGCTGCTTGTGTGTGTGTGGACACTGAGCAAGGACATGATTGGGCTCAGCTGCGATGTTCTCCACAGTCAAACAGCTTGCTAGTATTCATTGTCAAAGCTTTGATATGAATAATGGCCATTTGGATGAGGTACAAGAGAGTAACCACCATCTCTAAAACTGTGTAAGGCACCTACAGGTGGAGAGAAAATTGAAGAGAAAATGTATGAAACGTGCAGCGTTCTAAAAATAACAAAGCCTGCACTCCTGCGGAATAAACAGAATCTCTTACCAATGACAGTGAGTAACTGGTGTTGCTTTCAAAATGTTAGCTGCATAATTCATGAGCACTGTCGGCACGAGTGAATTATAATGGTATTTCACAAGTAGTATATTTAATACATAAACATTTACATTTTTATTTGTTTTAACACTGTTACTTAAATTGAATGATTTTTTTGAAAATAATGTTTGACTACTTTTAAGTAGTACATTTATTTGTAAAATATAAAACCCTGATTTTACTGCTTCACACTGTAATTTTTAACTAATAATCTGCCAGTCTCACTAAAAGGAGCATTTCTTCATAAATAGGTTTCTGAGAGCTAAATCTCTCTTATAATAGTTCAGACGCAAATCTGAAGAATAATTCAGCAGTATCTTAACCTTTGTGCTGCAGTAGTTTCATTCTGTACCTTCTTGCCATCCATGACCAGATTAACTGAGTATACCATTTCAGGGACAATATCTTGTTTAGTTCTATCTTATGCATTGCTCAAGTACTAGTATCAGGGAATGCTCCTTCAATCAGTGCATTTTTTGTTTAGGTGAGAAGGTGGAGCAGGAGATCTTCAAAATGGGTGAATGATTACTTAACAAATTAGGAATATGCTATACTAATAGGTTTTTAAAGAAGCAAATGCTGATCTCAACTCTAGTCTGATTCAAGCAGTATTTAAAAAAAAAAAATTCAATTTAATTAAGTCTTAAAACAAATAAAAATGTCAATGTTTATGTATTAAATATGCTACTCGTGAAATACCATTAAAATTCACTCATGCTGACATTACTCATGAATTATGCAGTTAATATTTTGGCAACAACACCAGTAACACACTGTTATCGGTAAAAGATTCTGTTAATAAATGGCATGTCTTCAAGAGCATGTTAAAATGCATAGAAGACATGTACGTCCCTAAAGTCAAAAGAAGGTTACGTGGTAAGAATAAGCCACGGTGGCTGACTGGACACGTACAAAGACAAATAAGACTTAAACAAAAATGTTTTCATAGATTAAAAGTAGATAATTTCCCAGGAAAACAAAGATAAGTACTGTGCACAATTAAAGGGAACAAATGCTGCTATTCGATCAACTAAAAGGTCAATGGAATAGAGGATAGCGGACAATTGTGGTACTGTTAGGAAAACCTCTTCTAGCTATGTTAAAAGTCAAGAGGACCATAAAAGACTGTATTGAGCTATTGAAAGATTTTCTAGGGACTCTCAGGTTATGGCAGAGATATGTAATGATTACTTTGCATCAGGCTTTAATCTTGAAGGCAATGCACAACTAACAAACCACCCAAAACTCCACTACAACCCTGGTCATGACCAAGTAGACCTTTTCAGAGAGTACATGTAGACTTCTGTGTGAAAGCAAATGATTATTTCCTGGTACTTGTAGATAGTCACTCAAAGTGGATTAAAGTGAAACACATGGGTTCAAATACTACAACTGAACGTACCATAGATGAGCTGAGGTCTATCTTCACATGTCATGGCTTACCTGCAGAGTTTGTTTCTGACAATGGCTCTCAGTTCCATTCTGCTCTACCCAAGAGTTCATGAAATGGAACGGTATCAAAGACACACTCGTTCCACCATATCATCCAGCTTCAAACGGAGCAGCCGAAAGGTCAGTCAGAATAGTAAAAGAAGCTCTCAAAAAGCAAGTGTTGCAGGGTTGTTCGGGACTCAGCATGAAGCAACGTTTGGCAAATTTCTTGTTGAAGTACAGAACTACTCCGCACACTACAACTGGATATACCCCAGCAGAACTCTTGATGAAGAGGAGATACAGAAAACGATTGAGTTTTGTTCAACCAAATTTGGCCTCAAGAGTTGAACAGAAACAGTTGAGTCAGAAAAGTTATTATGACAGCAATCGGAAAGAACTCAGTTTCAGACAAAACTAGTGTGTTTGTGTTCTAAGTTCCCCTGGAAAGTCGAGTTCACACAAGTGGGATGTAGGAACCATGGTAGAGGTTGGTGGAACCAAGAGATACTTGGTGAGATTGGTGACAACATCTGAAGTTATCCATGTAGATCAAATGATCTCTGCTAGAGATGAACCAAGACGTGATCTTGAACCACTTGATCGTGAACACATATATGAGTTTGACTCAGTTCAGACTTCAATAACTGAAGTACCAGGTTCAGACAAGTCGGAGATAGAAACAGGATCATCTTTGTGTTCGGAACCAGAACAAAACAGCCCGAAAATTGGTTCAACACCAAAACCTTCTTTAAGGAGACCAGGAGGCTCCACAAACCTGTTATTAAACTGGATTTATTGTTGATTTGTAATTGATTTAAAAGAAAAATAAGTCAGGAGTTTTTGTTATGTGGTACATATAATGCTGGGAAAGGTGGGACCATAGTTTTGTTGTATTTGAGAGGGGAATATGTGCATTTTTTTAAGGGGAAAGCAGTGTAATGTATTATCACATGGTTTGTCACATGGTTTAATATGAACATGCTCAGTGAAGCAAGCTCATGAACTAGCAACTCGTGTCTCTGTCCTTCATTTGTTCTACCCACATATATTGCAGGATTGAAACTCTGACAGTAGCTGACAGTTGGTATGTACGCATAAAGCTTCAAAACTGTGTTTGAAACCAAACCAAAACATAACGGCCCAGAAATTCAGGTCGGAGGCTTCCCGCGGGTACAAGCCTCCGACCTGCACTTACCTAGCGCGCCGGCCGTTGAGCTGTGGGCCCGCCTGGGATTCCGACCCTGGGCCTCCTCCAACTGCCGGTGCGCAGTGCTTGCATATACCAGGGGCGCAGTTAGTTTGATGCGTCCCCTGGGATCATGTGGGCCATGGAGAGCTGTTGGTAGCAGGGAATGCCCATTCATAAAATTGACAGGAAGAGCTGTCAAAACCATAAATACTATAAGCCCCAAAAATCACAAAAACTTTAAATACATTTTTTTTTAATCACATTTTTAAAATAACTATAAATTATATAAAATAACTATTTTAAACAATAATTTAAATTTTTGAAAAAATTAATTACATTTTTTAACAGGGCTAAAAATAAACTTACCTTTCTTAAAAGTATGTAAAAATAATAAACCTGTGGAAAAAATGTTTTAATTTTAATTCATTCACCACTTACCTTGTTAAAAGCAGGCCTTGCGCCTGCTTTTTACTCCTGGAGACTTACCCTCCCGGAAAAACCTGGAAAAAACACGTAAGTTCAATGCGCACGCGCTACCTCTCCGGCGCACGCGTTCCACCTCTGAACCTCTTCTTTCAAGGGAACGGAAGTTCCGGTTTCCCGCGCATGCGCAATGCATGCACGAAACCGGCACTTTCGTTGGGCCTATGCGTGAGTACTCGACGCGTACTCACGCGTGGGGACCCGAATTTCTGGGCCAACATGTACATCTGACTGAGAAACATCAGGGAAAGCAGTGAGTTTTTGACTGAAAACAACATCATAAACTCTCATTTCTCTTTATTGACGATGACTGACTTGCTGTGCATTTGATGCATTTTTTGGTTTTATTTCATATTTCCAGCATTTGCATCTTTCCTTTTTTATGTTATAGGAAGCATAGAGCCTGGTCAACTTGCAATGTTGAATCTCTTGTTTTTTTGCACTCATTTTTATCTGATTTGTTATTCACATCAACATCTGGGATGTGGCAAATTCCATTCTCCTCAACTGCCCCTTTCTATGCCATAATTATTAGACATGTTGGGGTCGATTTTGCCAACCCCGGGGAGGCGGGACTGCTGGGAAAATGGCAGAATTTGGGGGCGGGTGCCCAACCCACCTCCATGCCATCTTCCTAGGAGTCGGGTAGCCGTCCCGCGCCAGGTCCCGTCTCCTTGGAGGCGGAAAGGGATTAAAACCTATTAACTGCTTGTTAACAGGTAGTTAACAGGCAGAAAATAGGATTACCCCTTTTTGCCCTCACAAGTGTGGGCTTCCCGAAGGCTCCAAAACCCGCCAGCTCAGCTCAGCGAGTACTAGGTCTGTGAGGGCAGGGGGGTGGGGGGGGATGCAAAAGTGTGGTGTGAAGGTAAGTGATGGGTGCAACAGTGTAGAGGTGAGTATCTGAGGTAAGTGCAAAGTGTTTTTAAAAGTGTACTTACCTTTGTTTCTTCCTGTAGGCTTCAGTCGGTTTCTATACGGAGAGTCTCGGACGTCCGTGTTGCAGATGAGAGATGGCCGTTGCATTCTCAGATGCACCAACCATCTCAATTCTGTGAAAGAAAGAAGGTTGCTGAGGTCTTGTATGCAAGGCCTCATCAAACTGCAGAGAATGTCACTGTTTGACAGCTTAACAGTGCTGTCAAACAATGACAATTCATGACACGTCATATGTTGACGTGCTCTGCAACCGGCTATCCCTTAATTGGCCTGCTAAGCCCGCTGGGCAGGCTTAACAAGGTCAATCAAGGGAAAATAGCGTGGGTTGGCCACAAATCAATGGAGGTGGGGCATCGACCCGACAAGCAGCAGTCCCGCTTCCAACGCACCCACAATCACAAAATCGCCCCCATTGAATTGCCAGTGACTTTCCTTGGCTGATTTATGTCCGAGTTAATATTACCAAAGTTAACACATACTCCATTTAGCTGTGGTGCACAGATTTTTTGCAAAAATTATGAATCAACAATATAAAAGCTGGGGTTCTTTTGTTAACGACTGGTTAGCTTTCAGTAACAGAGAATTGCATTGCACCAGACTCCATCATCAACAACAGGAATTGGGAGAATCTGAGCAAAAGCAAACTTATTTGTAAGAAAACCGAATGTAACCAAGATCAGGAAGACTGAAACACCCAAGTGTTCTCTTCCTGTTAGGTCTGATTAAAATTTAAGTAAGACATGAATTGCAATAAAGAAATAGGAAAGGACTTTCAGGCAGGTCGAGTGTAGCATATAATTAAGTATATGATTTAACTCCAATTTAATTCTTAGTAAAGAAGTAAAAGTGACTTTGTAAGAGCTCAGGGAGAATATATAACTAATTTGGGGAATTATTTCATTGTTTCCTTTCTTTCGCGATCTCCCCCATGTTCCAGAAGGAAAAGTGAAGATTAGTTCAGCTAATCGAAACCAATCCAGTATTGTTGACAGGTAATAGGACTTAGGTTACAATTAATGGTCTCTCAAATCCATTGTGACTGCAAATGCCAAATGTTTGAAGTCTTAGATAAGTGGTTCATGTGAAAAGAAAAGAAAGACTTGCATTTATATAATGCCTTTCACGACCACCGGACATCTCAAAGCGCTTTACAGCCAATGAAGTACTTTTTGAAATGTTGTCACTGTTGTAATGTAGGAAACGCAGCAGCCAATTTATGCACAGCAAGCTCCCACAAACAGCAATGTGATAATGACCAGATAATCTACTTTAGTGATGTTGGTTGAGGGATAAATATTGGCCAGGACACCGTGGAAAACTCCACTGCTCTTCTTCGAAATAGTACCATGGGATATTTTACGTCCGCCTGAAAGGGCAGATGGGGTGTTGGTTTTACATTTCAACTGAAAGATGGCACAACCAATAGTGTAGCAGTCCCTTAGTACTGCACTGGAGTGTCAGCCTAGATTTTGGTGCTCAAGTCCTGGAGTGGGACTTGAACCCACAACCTTCTGACTCAGAGACGAAGGTGCTACCAACTGAGCCACTGGTTGACACTATGGAGAAAAACATCGGTACAGAGCTGTTGGGCTGAAAGATCTGTTTCTAACCTGTAACATGCCAACACCTTTGTGCTTTCATCCTCAAACTGAATTAATAAATTTATATTACTAGATGATCTCCTGTGGTGCTGTGCATGGGAGTCAATACCAAGTGTTTTTAGGTAATTCAGGTTTAGAGGGGAGAATTGAAAAGCTAGAGGAGTAGGAGGGGTGCTATTAAAATGGTTCAATTCCCTATCTCTTCCTTTTTGAACTATCCACTCAACATGTGTCTTCTCCTCCCTTCCTCCAGTCCCTCTCCCTTCTCCCACTACCCCTCCCTTTAATGAACCCCTCTTAAACTCACTTCAAATGGAGGAGAGGGTTTGATGGTGGAAATGCTGCTGGGGAGGTGGGGGCTCTAATGGTGGAAATATTCCTCATTGGGGGGAAACTGATGGTGAAAATGCTTCTCAGTTGGGAGCGGGAGTGACAGTGAAATGCTGCTCGGGGTAGGAAGCAAGGGGGATGATGGTAGAACTGGTGCTCAGTGGCAGGGTACATGGATGGTGGAATTTATGTTTAGTTTGGGGGGGTTGATCGTTGCAATGCTGCTTAGTGGGAGAAGGTAAGTGCTTTGGTAACGGTGCAGCTCAGTGGGAAGGGGTGAAAAGCTTCTCATTACAGGAATGTTTAAATAAATCCTTCTATTCTCACGTTCAAATCCCTCCATGGTCTTGTCCTTCCCTATCTCTGTAACCACCTACAACTCTGTTCCTCCACTTACACATCCCTCACTCCCTTTGCCCCACTTTGGCAGCGTTCCTTCAGCCGTCTAGGCCCTAAGCTCTGGAATTTTCTCCCTAAGCCTCTACACCTTGCCACCCCTCTCTCCTTTAAGACCCTTCTTAAAGCCTACCTCTTTGGCCAAGCGCTTCCCCTCCTAATATCTTCTTCTTTGACTCTATGACAATTTTTGTCTGATTACTCTCCTGCGAAGCACCTTGGAATTTTTCCTCCATTAAAGGCACTATACACATGAACGTTGTGGCTGCAGATTTGGATACACAAAATATAAAATGCTCTGAGTCCTGTTTAAATAAACCCAACATTTTTCACTCAGGACAAAATGTGAGCCAGAGTGCTTGGCAGGTTCAGATATCTATGGGTTGGGAGCTCCTTGGCGTGAATATGAGGGGCAGCTAATGGTTTGATGCATGTGCCTGGGGAGGATTTTTTTAATGAAAAATTTGCTAGTTTGCACGGCCCAATTCTTTATTTCATTTGCTGGGCAGTTAGGTCCATTTAATTTCATACGGTCAGTAATTTTATGGCTGAGGCAGATGGAGATGAAAGGGATAGGCAGATTCTCACCCAGAGAAGTGAAAAACAGTTTTTACTTTTAGATTTCACAGTGCATAGAGCAGCTTGAGGTCTGAGAGACTGTTTCTAATGAAGAAAACACAATAAATTACAATTCAGTTGTCAAACAAATGTGCAGATTAAATTATAAATTGAAGCGGAACACTTCCCTAAAGATAAAAGATGAAAGGAGCCACAGGCTCTGAAATCTTTGAGAGATTGGGCCTATGAAGAAGTTCATAGACTGGGCTGAATGGTAAGAAGTGGCCAGTATGTGTTATTACAGTATGACAGGTTTACGTGGTAAAATGCATTATAAATGGAGACAGCAACGTATATGGCAGCATGTGAAATAGCCAGTAAGCTGAAATACAGTTAGAAGAGTTCTGTGTTTATTCTCTTGTGCTCAGTACATTTACCTAGATATTAGGCAAGTAAGGGCATACTCCAGCTTGCAGGGAACAAAAGCTTGCAATGGAAATGCACTGACACACTGAACCCAAGCAAAATAAGGAGTCATTTTCCAACGTTGTGCTCCCAGCAGGAGACCATCTCTGCTATGTGAGGATATCGGGATTGTGAGCACATGCTGTGCATGATTTTCTAACTATTTTGATTATGGTCATAATATTAAGTGCAGTGCACAACCAAACTTTCAATCTGCATTACTGGCAGGTGAAACTACCTCTCTTGGGCAAAATCCCCAGAACATAACAACCGGAACCGGCAATGGGACTGGCAAGGGTGCCTTCAGGAAGGGAAAATGTTGCTGAAGAATAACATTTACTCAATCATTTCACCTTTTTCAAAAAGGTTTTTGAAATTGTAACACACAGGAGCCTTAATACCTTTGTTAGATGAAAGAAGAACTGAACTATTACATTTTTCCCTCTGAAGATTATGACTGAGCCAGCAATAGCATAGTGTTATTATGAATTATGAGGGTTCCATGTCAGCATTTCATTAATTAATGTATGTATTTAAACAATAAGCTAGTCTTTCCACGGAGGATGTTACATCCTTGTGGAAATCAACTGAAACCAATTAAGCTTTGTAAAGCAACTAAAGATAACTAACTGCAGAAAAATAATTAGTTGGCAGCAGCAACAATGTGTGCCAAAAGAAGGTCATGATTAATTTTTATTATGTAAGTGAAAATATTTTTATTAGAGTTGTATTTGTTACCATTATATAGTTCTTTAGTAGTATTTGTGGCTCCTGCCATGTACCTGTGCACCTTCATTCACAGCCCTTCCTGCTGTGGGATGTTGATAGAGCTGGAAGTTAGAATTGTTCCTTCTCCTTGTCTTGTTCTCCAGGGAGAGAAATCAAGGAATGCTATTATGGGGCTGGGTTACCAATAGGAAGTGGAAAGGCTCCAAATGATGCAAGACCAATAGTACTATTGGTTGTGTGTTTTTCATATTGATTTCTTCTTTGGAAGTGCTTGTGCTCCATGCAGCAACTTCCCACAGGGGCTCACCCTGGGAGGGTTGCAGGTGCAGCCCAAGTGTAGTGCAGCAGATTGGAGCATTGATAACTGTGGCCCTTGAACTAGATGCCTCCTGACAAAAACTTACTGAGTAACATAGCTAGAAATTACACACAATTTCACTCAAAAACAAACAAAATTAGCAAATAAAAGTTAAATGCAAGTGTCATAGAAACACCGCTATCTTTCAGAACTTCCCCCTTAAACACAGTAAAAAGAATATCTTATAATATAATTATATATTCACTATAACTATAATGCATTGTAAAATTCTCAGAAAATAAAGCTATAATAAAATCACTGGTGCAACGAACCTAGCACACAGAGCACCCACAGACACACAGTTTGCACTTACTGCGATATCTTGCAATTGTAGTCAGTAGCACTGAGTTTTGCTATCTACTCGTATCTAAGGTGCAGAAAGATTGTTTTGCCTTCTGTTCTGTTTCTTCTGCTACCTTTCGAATCTACTAAATGACTTCAAATAAGGTACTGTCTGCCTGCTGTGACTATTCTTTAAAATTACTGCATAACCAACTATAGCTAGGAAAAATACCAATCAAAATGATTTGTTAAGGCTCAAATTGCTAATGAGCAATGGTCTTAAAGTTGACTTACATGGTGCCTACATGTGGCTGATCAGATTTAATGGTGTGCTTCCAAATTAAGTGGAGATCCAATTATTCCAAACATCTTTATTTGCATACGCCTAGTAGTGCAAGAGGAAAATGAATTGCAATATGAAATTATTTAAATTAAGCTTTTTCAAATTTATTTAAGTCTAAATTTATTCCATTCAAACTACTGAGTTTGTTTGGTATGTTCCTTTTTTTAAAAAAACACACATTTATGGGCTTGGGATCGTGTAATTGATTAGTATGCTGCTTTTTCATCTCTGGTGTTTCATTTTCAATTCAGTATAAAACAATGGACTATCAACTACAGGGAGTACTAAGTTTATTGAGTGTCAGCATTACTTTTAATTGGGTGTGAATCCATGCACAAAAATGTTTCAGCTTTGCTCAGTAGTGGCATTCTTGTCTCTGAGTCAGAAGTTTGTGTGTTCAAGGCCCAATCAAGAAATTGAGCATATAGGCTGACACTTCTACAGTACTGATGGAGTGCTGCATTGTCAAAGGTGCCATCTTTGACACAAGCACATGCCTGTTTACATAGGTGTAAAAGATCCCATGGTACTATTTGAGGAAGAACAGGAGAATTCTCCCAGTGCCAACATTTATCCCTTAACCAACACTGTCAAAACAGATTAACTGCTCATTTCTGTCATTGCTATTTGTGGGATCTTGCTGTATGCAAATTGACTTCAATGGAAAAGATAATTGGCCAGGGTGTAACGGGCAGCCAATCTGCTATCGGCCGCTTTTCGCCCAGCAATACAAGTTAAAATTAAACCCCATTGACATTTAAATCCAAAATTATTTAAATTGGATAAAAATTGGTTCAGTACACATGGTTAATCAATTTGGATTCTGAATAGAATTTGGCTTCACCTCTACCATTGATTCTTGTTTTATATTATTTTCATTAAAATGCCTTGATCTACCAGGAACAAAATATGGTATTATCCTTGTGTAATGATACTGGGACAAAAATTATGCTTGTGGCTTTGATTCCACCGAATGCATTGTTATACTATCATTTACAGAGTGCTATTTACTATGAAAATACAGTAACTTTTTCCCAGTCAGCTTTATGATGAGCAAGTTCCACTTTGCTAGGCAAGGCTCCCTCCCCAGATCCAGCTGGCTGACTGACTGCCCATGTGCTTCTTTATCCTTTTTTCTCTGGCTTCCCAACTAGAGTGAGGGCTGTCCCCTATCTCCTTTCCCAATCGGTGATTTGCTACTAGTAGTGATTTGCTTTTATTAAAACCAGCTAGCTTTTCTCCCACCTTAGGATACGGGTTTAAATAAAACATCTGCTATTCTCAAAATTAATCAGGGCTATCCTAGCTTAATTGGCATAGAATGAGATAATTAACCCTCATTGTATCAGTTTGAAATAAACTGTAACGTTCCACAAACTAGCTTGTCTGGATTTAATGTGCATCTTCAATGCCTACAGCCTTTGCTTTTTAAAAAAAAACCTGTGAGAATTTACATTGTCTTAAAACATCACACTTAAACATATCTCATTCCTAAATTCTTTCCATACAGAACAAAATGAGCAAAAATCCAAAAATGTGACAATATGCAAGTATGTTACTGCTATTCAATTGTATCTTCAGAAGGAAGTAGCTGTATTTTTAACCAATACCATGCAGCACAATGCATAGTGATAGCATGTCTCATATGGGTATCCTCTATGTTATGAAAGGCAAGTCAGGAGTGAATCAGAGGACAGGATTGCCTATGGATGTAATAGAATGGGAAATCCATATCGAAATCTATAATATACCAAATGAGTATCAGATAAACACTGGACAAGGGCATTACCAGTATATGGAGCATTTTGCACTGTATCAAATGTTAACATTGTAGATTTAGCAACCTGTGCTTTGCAATGTATATTATGGTAGGAATGTATTGCATATAACCTTTATTTTATAATGTTCTCATTTCTATGCGGCAGTAAATCTTTTGTTATGAATATAAAATGTATATTTATTACCCTAAGACCTACTTATGGAGAAATAACTAGTATTTCTTAGGAAGGATTTAATAATTTCAGTACTATAAATTATTTTAATACAGCACAGCCGCGAAAGGACACATTGACATTTAAATCTGAAATTAAACTCATTGTGTCAAGGAAATAATTCTCAGAAAGGTTTTGCATCCAGTTGATGTTTATGCAGCATGGGGTCATAAATGATAACTTAAATATACCGTTATTTATTCATGAACACAGTGCATTTTATTTTTAATTGTAATAAGCTTGGGGTACAAAAGTATTTGCAGGCTATCTCCAATTTGCAGATGGATGACTGTGATTTATTATCCTTAACTGGAGAGTTTTTTTCAACCTTTATCATAATTATTGTTTCTTTCCTTTTTCTGAAAGAAGTCATGAGAGGCTCATAATTATTTAAGCAGACTTGTTGCATCAAGACACCGTTCAAGACTATCTTCATTTTGTTTTGTTTACAACGAAGCCTACTCTGCAAATTCCTTGAGAATCTTTATTTTACTGCTACCATAATCTTGATCCAGTACTTTAATCAGTCTGCATTACTTTATGCCTAAGTGCAGGTTCTTTAATGGGTGATGCACGATGTCGAATTAATACAGCTCTGTTCTTCTATGTTTTAGTGTGTAACCTCATTGAGTAGAGCTATTAGAAAACTGATATTTAGGAAACCATACCAAAACCATTTTTATCTATATTGTTACAAAAGTAAATGATTTACTGGTAGGTTCGATCCTGCCAGTTTAAGCAATGATTTAAAACATTTAAAGTATTCTGTGACATTTTTGCAGAGGGTGCCTCTCGGTGTTTTCTGACACTGGGACTAAAGATTGATTTTCTTCAAGTAAGAATAATTCTTGTGAATCATGAGCATCAATCTCCATGAAGAAATGTAACCAGCGCTGAATTATATTAACCATTCCTGGCTGCATAATTAAAGACTAGCAGGTGCAGCCAGCTGATAGGGCTACCTTGAAAAGATCCTTGAAAGCTTCATTGTCCCAGTTTCTTATGAAAATTTTCCATTATCATTTGCACTTGGGTTCACTTAAAATCCTTGCATTTCTCCTCTTTCAAAATACTGTGTTTGTTAGCTCACCCATTTAATATATTAACAGATTAGCAATGGATTTAAAATGATGTTTTTGTGTGATTTAACAGTACACGGATACAGAATGTTCTGCCCATCAACAGCAAATTTAAATTTGGTTTGTCTCCTGGAATTGTCTCTTTGCATTACGTGACATTGCTGTATATATCTCCCAAAAGTGCAATAAACAAAATCCAAACAAGAAATGACAATTAGACAAAGAAACTGCATTCATTTGCATGACTGATCATTTCGGGAACACAGCAATGCACAAGAGTGAAAGTAGAAAACAAAAGTCAATGTGAAATAATATTTTGTTCGTTCTGACTGTACTACATACCAGCACCAACTAGAACCCTGTGCAGCCGTTGCAAAGAATCCACTGAATAACCAGAATTACTCATCCAAGGTAATTGAACATTTTGTCCTGTCACTACTGCAAAAAGCTTTTGGAATCACAAGGCTAGCCGAGGAACCATGAACATGATTTTCATTGCTCACCAAGTGTAGGGAGCAAAATCAAGACCTATATATGGCAGGGGAGTGGATCTAATTGGATAGCTCTTTCAAAAAGCTGGCACAGACATGATGGGCCAAATGGCCTCCTTCTGTGTTATATGATTCTATGATTCAATCATTTGTTGACTTGATCAAAGCTTTCAACATGGTCAGTCAGTCTTTTGAGATTTACAAGGAAAGTAGGTTGTCCAGACATGTTCTTGTTGGTTCTGAAACAGCTCCATGGTGAGATGCGTGGTAGATTGTTTATTGTCGGCTCTCTGTCCAAACCATTCCCTGTTTCAAATCATGTGAAGCAATATGAATCCGCACAATGGAGTAATTGTTCGCTCCATCAAGACTGGAAGTATTGACTAAGGTTTCCAAAGAAATGATACAAGCATTTTGTATGCTGATGAATTCCGAAAAGGAGCTTCAGCTGATGGTTTCATAGTTTCCGCTAGCAGCTATGGGCTTCCTATTAGTCTGAAGAACACTGAAATAATGTATCAACCAGCTCCTGGGAAGCCATATGTTAGACCACTATTGGCAAAACTGAATTGAATGCAGTCAAGGAGTTTACCTGTCTTGGAAGTGTACTATGATGCAAAGGTCGATAAAGAAGTGATGGCTCGCATACAGAGAAAGGCTGGAATTTTCTGGCGTCTGTGCGGGCGGGATTGGAGGCGGGTCGGAAGTGAAAGTTGAAATAACTTGGAACGGGTCGGGAACCCGCCGTCATCCGGCCACCATGCGCCATTTGCCAGCACGGCAGCGACCAGAACGGCAGAGGCGGCCGAGCTAATTTAGATGATTATTAGGTACTGTCAGACCCTTAAGCGTCTTTTTAACCCTACCTTTCAAATTTCCCTGGATGACCACAGGAATCACGCAGTTCGGGAACCACGTCAGTGAACCTGAGGCAGAAGTTCAGGAGCGGGTAGCCACACCTTTATTATTGGCTGTCAAGACAGGAAGACAGATTATTATCTGAATGGCAATAGATTGGGCGAAGGGGAAGTGCAACGAGACCTGGGTGTCCTTGTGCACCAGTCGCTGAAGGTAAACATGCAGGTGCAGCAGGCGGTTAAGAAGGCAAATGGTATGTTGGCCTTCGTAGCAAGAGGGTTCGAGTACAGGAACAAGGATGTCTTGCTGCAGTTCTACAGGGCCTTGGTGAGACCACATCTTGAGTATTGTGTGCAGTTTTGGTCGCCTTATCTGAGGAAGGATGTTCTTGCCATGGAAGGAGTTCAGCGAAGATTCACCAGGCTGATACCTGGGATGGCAGGAATGACGTATGAGGAGAGATTGGGTCGATTGGGCTTGTACTCGCTGGAGTTTAGAAGAATGAGAGGGGATCTCATTGAAACTTAAAATTCTGACAGGACTGGACAGACTAGATGCAGGAAGGATGTTCCCGATGGTCGGGGAGTCCAGAAACAGGGGTCACAATCTAAGGATAAAGGGTATGCCATTTAGGACAGAAATGAGGAGGAATTTCTTCACCCAGAGAGTGGTGAACCTGTGGAATTCTCTGCCACAGAAGGCCATTGAGGCCAATTCATTAAATATATTCAAGAAGGAGTTGGATATATTTCTTAAGGCTAAAGGGATCAAGGGGTATGGGGAGAAAGCAGGGACAGGGTACTGAATTTGGATGATCAGCCATGATCTCATTGAATGGCGGAGCAGGCTCGAGGGGCTGAATGGCCTACTCCTGCTCCTATCTTCTATGTTCCTATGTCAAAGTCACCAGCACCCTCAACTTCCTCGTCTCTGACGAGGAGTCTCCACTGCTGTCCCTGTCGCCAACATCTCCTCTTGCTCACTTGTAGCTTGTGACACACCACGTGATAACACGACTCTATCTCGCTAGGGACCCACTGAGGTGTGCATATCTGTGCTGATGCTGGGTGCACTCATGTCTGGTGACAGTGCACTCTCAGAAGCTGGAGGCTCCTCTGAGGAGTTATCTTCCTCTTCCTCCTGGACAGTGCAGGGGGCTCTTGATAGGCCTGTGGGAGAGTAAAGAGATGATATAGAAATGTCATATCAAGAATGGGTAACAATACCGTTATGCACATGATGAACATTCACTGGCTGCTGACATCAGTCCCCAGAGTGACTGCTGTATGCCATGTAGCTGTATGAGATGTAATTCTGTCACCAGGTTGCTGAGATGTCCCCCACTCTCCGTTTCCCAGCTCCAGCTGCTTTGCGACTCCTGAAACCTCCAGGGTGGCCTCCTCTGCTGCAGTTAAAGTGGCCAATGATGGAGGGCCACATCCGGTTCTCTCCCTCTCCCTATTATTGCGGGCTTTCTTCTCCTGCAAGGAGGGAAAGAAGAGTAGTTTGAGTGAGAGTGATTGAATTATAAGCAATGGATGGGTAAATCTTTAGAGGGAGACTATGAGGGAGTGTGGTGCCAATGCCAAAGGCCTCCTTGTGTGTTGTTAGTTGGTATGATTGCATTAGGATAAGGGTGAGTGTGAGGGGTGGTTAGTCAGATGGGGATGTGTTAATGTAGATAGAGAGGGATGGGTGGACATGCAAGGTATGTTGGTGTGAGTAATGATGTGCAGGGGCAGGCTTGGGAAGGCAGAGTGGTGGGGATGTGATGAGAGGCACAGCAGGATGATGTTGAGCATGGCTTTGCACTCACCTTTCCTGATCTAATGAGATAATTGAAGCGTTTCCGGCACTGCACCCAGGTCCTCCTGACAACATCCCTGCTGTTGACCTCCTCTGCAATCTCCAACCAGGCTCATTTGGTCTGCTGGTGAGATCTCTTCTGCCTATCCGAAGGGAAGAAGACCTTCCTACATGGTCTCACTCTCTCCACAAGCATATGGAGGGAGTCATCCGAGAACCTGGGTGGACCCCTCTGCTGCTGTGCAGTCATGTTTGCAAGTGTTTGGAACACTCCAATGGTGCAGTGCAGTGCCTGCACACTCCTCGATGAACATTCAAATGAAATGTGGCCTTGGCTCCTTTAAATATCGTGGCTGAAAATGCATCATCGATGATGTCATCAGACCTGCACCATTTAATGGGGCCGGGTAACGCGCAATGCTGCCTTAATAGGCGCCATTAAGAGAAAATTGATATCAGGAGCGGAATGGAATGAGGAACGGGGTCGTGACCCACCACGGCAGCTGCCCACACCTGACACGCCCAGGTACAGAAAATTCCGGCTGAAGTGTGGCCTTTAATAGGCTGTCCAAGCCTGTTTGGAATCAGCGAGATTGCCACTAAACTGAAGGTTTATAAGGAGGTTGTCCTTACTGTATCTTACAGAAGGCAGCTGGCAAAGTTTCACCAAGGAGACCTTTGCACCTTAATTCATATTAGGTGGCAGGACAAGATCACGAACAACAAAGTAGTTAAATGTGCTGACAGCATCAACATTGAGGCTATGATAATTAATGCTCAGCTCTATTGGGCTGGACATGTTGTTAAGAGGGATGACGTACGATTGCCAAAGCAGGTGCTTTATGGAGAACTGATGGATGGCAGAAGAAAGCAGGATGGACAACAAAGACGCTACAAAGACACACTGAAGATTTACTTGAAACAATGCAACGTGGTCATTGACTTTTGGGAAACTCTGGCCACCTATAGATGGTAACGGCTTGCTGAAGTGAGAGAAGGAGTAAAGGACTTTGAGTTTCTAGTGGAGGCAAGATGGTGAGTAGAAGGATCAACAACATCAGAGGGATCAACGGGAGAGCTCCCCCCACCCACCCCACAGGAGCATGGCTATGTGAGGCTTGTGGTTGTGGTTGTCACCTGGCAGCCTGAATAGTCATCAATGTACTCATTTACAATGAACAGTTGCTCCCTTCATTGTTGGTACCGTCATCCTCGAGTACAAGGGACACAATACTACTGCAAAACATGTATTTAATTGACTTCTTTGTTACAATTCTTTCTCACACAAAGAACAACATTTAATAAACAAAATGTAAGAATCTCAGGTGAATTATTGTCCATTCTGTTTGATTCTAGTTCACAAATCATCTATTTTACTACTTTGTGATGTATTTGGTTGAAATTGAGATTTGGTTTTTTAAAATCACAATTTGTAGATAGACATCTGTTTATAATAATATGGAATGATAAAAGTCCTTTGGGCTCTTTGAGCATGTCTCATGTACTCATGAACTCTCTCCAATTGATTTAATCGCCTGATGCAGATAAATAACCATGAGTAAAAGTTCCAAGAAAAGAAAACTTCTCCCAATCTTCTACTGCAATCAAATGAAATTCCAGCACATCAATCTAATATTATAGTTTATATCATTCAATCCCAATTGATTATATTCCACAGATGACATTTCCACAGTGTTCCAGAGAGTATTTAAAAGGAAGAAAAAACTTGCATTGATATAGCACTTTAAATGTCCTCAGGATATCAAAAAGCACTTCACAGCCTATGACTTCATTTTGAAGCGTAGTCACTTGTTATTTGGGAATTGCTGCAACCAATTTGGGAACAGCAAGGTCAAAACAAACGACAATGAGATCAGTTAATCTATTTTGTTGGCATTGGTTAAGGGCTAAATGTTTGCCAAGACACTGGGAGAAATCCCCTTGCCTTTCTTCAGAGTGCCATTGGATCTTTTACATCCACCTAAATAGGCAGACGGGACCTCAGTTAGAGATCCATCAATGGTGATGCAAGGTTAGATAAAGAAGTGATGGCTCATCAAAAGATAATGGCCCAGAAATTCGGGTCGGGTGCTTCCCGCGGGTGTAAGCCCCCGACCTGCACTTACCTTGCGCGCCGGCCGTTGAGCTGTGGGCCCCCGTGGAATTCTGATCCTGGGCCTGCTCCAGCTGCCGGCGCGCAGGGCTTGCGTATCCCAGGGGCGCAGTTAGTTCGATGTGTCCCCTGGGATCATGTGGGCCATGGGGAGCCAATCGGAGCAGGGAATGCTCCATTCATAAGTTTGACAGGAAGAGCTATCAAAACTTAGAAATACTACGGGCCCCAAAACATCACTAAATCTTCAAATAATTTTTTTTTAATCACATTTTTAAAATAAACTATAAATTACATGAAATAACTATTTTAAACAATAATTAAAATTTTTGAAAAAAAATAACTATTTTCTAACAGGGCTAAAAATAAACTTACCTTTCTTTAAAGTATTTAAAAATAATAAACCTGTGGAAAAAATGTTTTAATTTTAATTAATTCACCACTTACCTTGTAAAAAGCAGGCCTTATGCCTGCTTTTTAAATGTGTAACTTCTGTAGACTTACCCTCCCGGGAAAACCTGTAAAAAAAAAAAAAAACGTAAGTTCGATGCGCACGCGCAGCCTCTCCCGCGCACGCGTTCGACCCCTTAACCCCTTCGTTCAGGGGAACGGAAGTGCCGCTTTCCCGCGCATGCGCAGTGCATGCAGGAAACCGGCACTTCCATTGGGCTTACGGGTGAGTACCCCGCACGTTCTCACCCGTGGAGACCCGAAGTTCTGGGCCAGTTCTGGGCCAGTACCTCCAACAATGCAGTACTCCTCTGGTACCACACTGTGGCAGCCTATATAATGTGCTCCAGTTCTACAGTAGTTCTTGAACCTACAACCTCCTGACTCAAGAGGTGAGGGTGCTACCACTGAGCCAATCTGGCATTTAATCATCATTTGCTTATCTATATCAGTGCTAATCCTCAATAACCTTCAAACCTTGTCTAACAATATGTTCATCCAGTGGAGTAATCAACAAAGCATTTGCTGCTTTTGACGGGAGAGGATTTCACGTAGCTACAGCTCAATAGGGTGTAAACATCTCAAGTCTCATGGTCTTGTTTGGGGTATGCCAATGTTATACTTGTTTGCGTGCGTTGCTTTATGAAACCTCTTCAGTGTTTGGAGGAAAGCATGCTTTCTCGTTAATTCTAATCTCTGTGCTGTGGTGCAGCTACCAATACGATGAGTCATTTTGTGATGAAGATAAAAAGTTAGGGGGAACCATACATAATACAAAACAACTTAGTGGAGTGAAGTGTTCCAAAATTGGCATATTTTCTTTGCCTCCTAGCAGATATTCTTTTAAAGAACCGTGTCCTTTTTTAAACAAAAAGGGGGAAAAATTCAGTTGTTTGCGCCTCCCGGGCGCAGCAATGTTGCGCCACTCACGAAATTAACTAGACATTTTGTGGCGGCACTAAACACTACCGCCACAATCTCCTGCGCCGGCAGATCGTGACGTCAGTCGAGTGCGCAATGCCCTGTTAGCGCCCTGGACCGGAAATTGAGTGGTGCCCCCTGCCTTACTGCCTGCCGCTAGCAACGACAGGTTGAGGGGAGCGTTATACTGTCAGAAAGGGACTAGGGGAGCGCTATTTAAAGGCGACCACTTCCTGCCTTTTTTTGTCGGTGACATTTTTGCACCACGCATTCTGAGAGAGAGAGAGAGACTTCTGGAGAGATTCAACGCTGTGTGAAGGAGTATTGGGTACTGAGCAGCACTTTGCAGATTGATTTTGATTTGCCCTTCCTTGTATCGATTTAGAAGAGACTATGGGGGCTGCACTGTGAGCTCTTTCCCTGGGTCTCTCCATTGTTCTATCCAGCAGATTTGATGTATAGGTCTCTCCAGGCTGAGATTCAGGCCGAGATTCAAGGCTGCAATGAGCAGGATGTGGATGGAGAGCAAGATCAACCCTCCCCTTTAAGATAAAAACAGAAAATGCAGGAGAAACTCAGCAGGTCAAGCAGCATCTGTGAAGAGAGAAACAGAGTTAACGTTTCAGGTCGATGACCATTCGTCAGAGCTCACCTTTAAGAATTGGATGGTGCCAGTGTGTCTGTGTTCCATTGCTGACTGACATCACATGAGCTTCACCAGCGCTCTGAGGTAGCACCTCACACCTTGGCCTTTGCACCTTAAGACAGGTGTGAAGTGCCTGATTTAGCGGTCCAATCACCTCCAGGGGCGATAAAAGCCAAGTTTGCTGTCGGAGGCGATAATTAGCGCCAGGCGCTAAACTTTGCGCACAGCCGCTAATGGCGCCTCAAACAGGGCTATACCGAATTTCTCCCCCAAAGAACTTTATTTTTGTTTCCCCTTCTCTTCCCCTCCTCCAACCAGCTAACTATTTCTCTCTTGCTTTGATGTACCTTGCCCAGCAGGAATGATGTTGTGCTTAGTTCTTGGAGGTTGAAGAAGGGATCTTTTTGTCAGTGTTTGAGCAGATATTTAGGTTTCAGAAAAATAATACTGCTTTTCAATGTTCTCATCTGACTTTTTGTCTTAAAAAAAAGTGTCTCTTCCTTTTGCAGTTACAGGAAACTTTGTGTTATCCGGAGGCTAAATATCCGGCAAGCTCGAGCCACCGGCAAAAATCAGGAGCCGTTTTTTTTCTTTTCGTTTCTTTTCGTTGCTTTTTTCTCAACAGTCAAGCTCTGCAAGGTCTGTAGCTAAGCAACAGCTTCAGCTAGAGACGCTACAGAGACGCTTGCCGACTGTTTAGAAGCTGTTGCTAAGCAACAGGGTTTGTTGATTCACACGGAGCTGAAAATCTCCGTATGTTTCAACATTAGCGCTGGAGTGTCCGGCAGTTTTGAGGGAACGGCAACAGCTCGGTCCCGTCAGTGCCGGATAGCACAAAGTTTCCTGTAAATCAATGCGCTAAGAACTTGTTAATAGGACCTGGCAACAGTGTTCACACTGCAAATCAATTATGTATCTATATTTGTATAATTAGCCTCATCTGCACAGCCCACGTCAGTCCCCACCTGAACACGGCGGGAGACACGAGCTGGCTGGGGGAGGGGTGGCTAAGGGGGGGTGGGTACGGGAGCGGGATTTCGGGCAGCAGGAGGCCACAGCCAGGAATCGACGGAATGGTTGCTGCAGTCACTAAGTGGTTATGGGTGGGGGGGGGTGGGTGGTAGTGGAGGGTGGGAGTCAGGAGGGAATCATGGCTGTGGGAGGGTAGGCTCAGTTTTCTCATGGGGCCGGAAGAACACTCCTGCACCTCCTGCCCACAAGGAATCTAAAACCAAAAAAATTACATTTATTCCCCTTTTTGGGCCGCTTCTGACCCCCTCCTGTTTGACAGGTTGGCATGGCCATAAAGCCAGGACAGTTTCTTCTCACAGGCCTCAGGGTTTAAAATTGCAATCGGGGCCCTTTGCTTTGTTGAGAAGGCAAATACTCCAATACAACCAGTTTTTATGGACTGCACTGGCACTTGCAAATTTTATTGAAAACTACTCTGTCTTTGCCATTTGGGACTTAATTATTTCCTTTCTTTTTCTCAGTAGCAACAGAAAGTCTATTGCTTGGAGAAAAAGGACTTATTTAAGTTTTTTTGACAAAAGCAAATAGGGGATTTAAACCGAGTCTTATTGACCATCTCGCAACCAATGGATCAGATCCATTCTCTGCAGTGTTGCCACATCCAATCATGAATGGTGGTGGACAATTAAACAACTAATGGGAGGAGGAGGCTCCATGAACATCCCCATCCTCAATAATGGCGGAGCCCAGTACGCGAGTGCAAAAGACAAGGCTGAAGTGTTCGCAACCCGTCTTCAGCCAGAAGTGCGGCGTGGATAATTCATCACAGAAGCCAGTCTTCAGCCAATTCGATTCAGTCCATGTGACATCAAGAAACGGCTGAGCGCACTGGATACAGCAAAGGCTGTGGGCCCCAACAACATCCCAGCTGTCGTGCTGAAGACTTGTGCTCCAGAACTAGCCAAGCCTCTAGCCTAGCTGTTCCGGTACAGCTACAATACTGGCTACCCGACAAAGTGGAAAACTGCCCAGGTATGTCCTGTCCACAAAAAGCAGCACAAATCCAACCCGGCCAATTACCGCCTCATCAGCAAGGTGATGGAAGGTGTCATCAACAGTGCTATCATGCAGCACTTACTCTCCAATAATCTGCTCACCGATGCTCAGTTTGGGTACCCCAAGGACCACTCGGCTCCAGATCTCATTAGAGCCTTGGTACAAACATGGACAAAAGAGCTGAATTCCAGAGGTGAGCTGAGAGTGACTGCCCTTAACATTTGACTGAGTGTGGCACCAAGGAGTCCTAGTGAAATTGAAGTCAATGGGAATCAGTGGAAACTCTTCACTGGCTGGAGTCATACCTAGCACAAAGGAAGATGGTTGTGGTTGTTGGAGGCCAATCATCTCAGCCCCAGGACATCACTGCAGAATCCCCATCATCAGCATTCTAGGGATCACCATTCACCAGAGTCTTAACTGGACCAGCCACATTAATACTGTAGCTACAAGAGCAGGTCAGAGGCTGGGTATTCTGCAGTGAGTGACTCACCTCCTTGTAAGGGGTCGTTTTAACAAGCTTATGGTGTGCTAGATCGGTTTTGATTTCGCACTGCTCGTGAGCGGTTCCGAAGCGCTCCCCCCTCACCGGTTCTAGACACTGGGCTTATTGCCAGACAACCTTGATGTGTGACCCAACTTGTGACTCGGAAGACAAATGGATTAGGTGAGACAAGGTGAGTTTTAAATCAGAAAATTTAGACAAAAATCATTAGCACGTCTCCCAATGGGAACTAAAATTTAACACACAAGGAATAACTTTGACTATCTTAAATCATACAGCAATTCTTAATCAGCGGTATACTAAAACGGGGGTGGGAAAAGCGCACGGACACATCGAGGGATAAATCACACTCCTGAATTACAAAACCCTTAATGTTACAAACCCTCCCGTTGCTAAAATATACCTCAACTATGTCAGTTAGGTAGAGTTGGGCCTTTATGCTCACCAGAATTTTAAAACCCTCCTGGACCTTGGTACTCCTTGTTACGTCCGGGATCTCCAATCTTCCTTATGGGACCGGCTCCTGGACCCGCTCTCCTGCACAAACTTGGAAGTCCTCCGAACTCCTCGAGCCATCTCCTCTTCCGCACGGTCTTCGAACTCCTGATGGTATCTGGACTTGGACTTCACTGCTTCTGGTGAATCTTGTGGATCTATCTGAGTCTGGCTGAATCTCTCTCCTGCACAATCTTGAAAGTCCTCCGAACTCCTCGAACCGTCTCCTCTCCACTCGGCCTTCGAACTCCTGATGGTCTTGGATCTGGACTGAACTTCTGAATCTGCTCTCCTGCACAATCTTGTGGGTCCTCCTCGCTCTGTCCTTGACCTCGTGTCTGTGTGAATCTGTGATGGATCTGTCTGAATCTCACTGAATGAATAGTCTTGCTGTCGATTTTCCCTCAACAGTTATACTGCTTCCTTGCCCTTATCTCGGCGCCAAATCAGGGGTTTTCTTTTGTCAAGGTAATGGGCAGGCTGCTTTGACAAAAGCAAGTACTTTATTTTAATGTCTTGTAAATGAAACTGATGGGATCTGTCCTGTGTCCTCTGAGTTTGGTACAGATAATGGGTTTTTTCTGTGCTCAGCGATTTCAGAGATGGGTTTGCGTTTTGCTAGCAATTAGCGCACCTCCAGGTGCAAATACTTTTGTTTACGAGTTCGTTACTGCTGTAACCATATTATCATATCAATAGCAGTAAGTTCTGGAATCTTCTAATCGGTGATGACTCAGGCTGCTGTAAGATACTGCTGGTGTGTCCTTTTGAACTGAGCCATGAGAACTGCCAACTCCATCTTGTGTTCTCACAATGTGGCCATTTCAGGAGTTTTACCAATCTAGACTGTATTTTCTGGATTTTGCGAATCCTACATCCTGACTCCCCAAAACCTTTCCACCACCTACAAGGCACAAGTCAGGAGTGTGATGGAATGCTCTCCACTTGCCTGGATGAGTGCAGCTCCGACTCCAACACTCAAGAAGTGCGACACCATCCAGGACAAAGCAGCCCGCTTCATTGGCACCCCATCCACCACCTTAAACATTCATTCCCTCCCCCACTGGCGCACCATGGCTGCAGTGTGCACCAGCTACAAGATGTACTGCAGCAACACGCTAAGGCTTCTTCGACAGCACCTCCCAAACCCGCACACTCTACCACCTAGAAGGACAAGAGCAGCTGGCGCATGGAAACACCACCACCTTCAAGTTCTCCACCAAATCACAGACCATCCGGCCTTTGAAATATATTGCCGTTCCTTCATCATTGCTGGGTCAAAATCCTGGAACTCCCTATCTAACAGCACTATAGGAGAACCTTCACCATACGGACTGCAGCGGTTCAAGATGGCGACTCACCACCACCTTCTCAAGGGCAATTAGGGATGGGCAAAAAATGCTGCCCTTGCCAGCGATGCCCACATCCTATGAGTGAATAAAAGAAAAATTCCAGTCACGATGTTGGGAGGAAGGGCCCGGGGCAGGGAAGGCGTAAACTTTCCTTATGGGACTTGAAGATGTATTCCTGCTCCCTCCTGGCCCCACAGGGAAAGGAAAGTATCTAAACATATATATAATAACAAACAGACTTATCTGTTTGGCCCTCTCTGACCGGACTCTTCTTCCTGCTAAATGGACCTGGCGGGAAAGCCACGACCATTTCTTTGCTCAGGACCCCAGTTAAAATAGCAGTGGAGCCCCGATTTCATCATCGGAGGCCAATCGGCATAACCAGTGGATGTCCATTTGTATGCTCAGAAGAATAGGTTAAAATCACATCCGGAGGGATCAGTGGGGGACATCGGTGGGTGAGTCCCATGGGCGATTTTAACTGCCTGCCCACCCAGTTTCCGCCAAGTGGGCAGGATTAAAATTGCCCATACAGACTCTGCTTTTTGTATTGTAGAAAATGTCCAAACGAAAATTTGGTTTAATTTTACGATTTCCCCCAAAATGTTCATGATTTTTCAACTGGCCAAGTCAGATACAGTGGTCTTTGGTGAAGTAGGAGACAGTCAATATGGAGAAACATGGAAACATAGAAGATAGGAGCAGGAGTAGGCCATTCGGCCCCTCGAGCCTGCTCCACCATTCAATGCGATCGTGGCTGATCATCCAAATTCAGTACCCTGTCCCTGCTTTCTCCCCATACCCCTTGACCCCTTTAGCCTTAAGAAATATATCCAACTCCTTCTTGAATATATTTAATGAATTGGCCTCTACTGCCTGCTGTGGTAGAGAATTCCACAGGTTCACCACTCTCTGGGTGAAGAAATCCCTCCTAATTTCTGTCCTAAATGGCTTACCCCTTATCCTTAGACTGTGACCCCTGGTTCTGGACTCCCCGACCATCGGGAACATCCTTCCTGCATCTAGTCTGTCCAGTCCTGTCAGAATTTTATAAGTTTCGATGAGATATCCTCTCATTCTTCTAAACTCCAGCGAGTATAAGCCCAATTGACCCAATCTCTCCTCATACGTCAGCCTGGTGAATCTTCGCTGAACTCCTTCCATGGCAAGAACATCCTTCCTCAGATGAGGCGACCAAAACTGCACATAATACTCCAAATGTGGTCTCACCAAGGCCCTGTACAACTGCAGCAAGACATCCTTGTTCCTGTACTCAAACCCTCTCGCTACGAAGGCCAACATACCATTTGCCGTCTTAACCACCTGTTGCACCTGCATGCCCGCCTTCATCGACTGGTGCACAAGGACACCCAGGTCTCGTTGCACTTCCCTATCTCCCAATCTATTGCCATTCAGATAATAATCTGCCTTCCTGTTTTTGCCACCAAAGTGGATAACCTCACATTTATCCACGTTATATTGCATCTGCCATGCTTCTGCCCAATCACCTAACCTGTCCAAATCATCCTGGAGTTCCTCGGCATCCTCCTCACAGCACACACGCCCACCCAGCTTTGTGTCACCTGCAAACTTGGAGATATTACATCTAGTTCCCTTGTCTAGATCATTAATATATATTGTGAATAGCTGGGGTCCAAGGACCGATCCCTGCGGTACCCCACTAGTCACTGCTTGCCACTCGGAAAAAAGACCCGTTTATTCCAACTCTTTGCTTTCTGTCTGCCAACCAGTTCTCTATCCAAGTCAATACCTTGCCTCCAATCCCATGTGCCTTAACTTTACACGCTAATCTCTTATGCGGGACCTTATCGAAAGCCTTCTGAAAGTCCAAATTCACCACATCCACTTGTTCTCCCTTATCTATTTTACCAGTTACATCCTCAAAAAATTCCAGTAGATTAGTCAAGCATGATTTACCTTTTGTAAATCCATGTTGACTTTGTCTGATCCTGTCACTGTTTTCCAAGTGCTCTGCTATTACATCTTTTATAATGGACTCTAGCATTTTCCCCACTACCGATGTCAGGCTTACCGGTCTGTAATTCCCCATTTTCTCTCCACCACCTTTTTTGAATAGTGGGGTAACATTAACTACCCTCCAATCCATGGGTACTGTTCCAGATTCCATCGAATGTTGGAAGAGATGAGAGAACTATTCCATTCAGAAATAGGGAAATCAGTCAGTAAAATAAAAGTCAATGCAATGCCTTAAACTAAGCAGACTGCAACACTGGGCGTTCATGGCTCCTCTGCAGAGAGGGTATGGATAGATAATTATCTTTAGTTTCTTTATGGTAAGTGAAAAACTTTTCAAAAAAAACTAAAATTAAATTGCAGCATGTTGCTGCAATTTCAGAAGGAGGTTGTGTTGTAGTGGATTATTATTTTGTTGTGACAGTAAGTTATTTATTGCTCCAGCCCAAGGTCACGAGATTGTGAAAGGTCTGTTAGTTGAGTTTCTGTCAGTGATTGGATTCCCATCCTGAGCAACACTTCTTTTGTGAAATAATACAGTCTGCCAAAAATAAACTAAGGCGCAAAGTGAGCCTGTTGCCACTGGTGGATGAGATGTGCTGCTGTCTTCCCAGTAGTGTACATGATTTATCCTAGCCCAGAAATTCCTGGCAGTGGGATGGCACACCTGCCCAATTAATCGCCCCGGCTCAAATCCTGGGGTTAGCAATCCTACACTGGCTGAGTGGCCGCCTCCAATCAGGGATACGAGGGAGTGCTGCATTGTTGGAGGTGCCGTAATTCGAACGAGACGTTAAACTAGCATTAAACTGAGGCCCAGTCTGTCCTCTTAGGTGGACATAACAGCTCCCATGGCACTATTCGAAGAAGAGAAAGGGAGCTCTCCCAGTATCCTGGCCAACATTTTCCCCTTAACCAGCAACACTAAAAAACAGCTTCATTTGTCATTTATTGCACAGCTGTTTGTGGGAGCTTGGTGTGTACAAATTGGCTGCTGCATTTCCCGACATTACAACAGCAAGCACATTTCAAAAGTAATTTATTGGCTGTGAAGTGCGTTGGGATGTCAGAAGGTTGTGAAAGGTGCTATATAAATGCAATTTTTTTAGTACTTTAGGTAGAATTTGTAGTGTGTCCGTTTTGTGGTTGCCTTACAAATGATCATCTGACTTGACTTTTCTCTGTTGGAGGGACTCCACATAACTGGCTGGTGTGGAGACTGCCATTTAAAGGCAGATGATTTACTTCTGTTTAGTTGGATTGAGTGAATCACAGCCCAATGAGCTGATAGAAGTAATTATTATGGATTTTCAGGTTATATTTTATCCAGATTTCCAGACATTTTTTGGTACTGTGGTACTAGGCCTTCAAACAGCCATTAGCTATAACAAAAGCAAAATACTGCGGATGCTGGAAATCTGAAATAAAAGCAGAAAATGCTGGAAACGCTCAGCAGGTCAGCAGCACCTGTGGAGAGAGAAACAGCATTAACATTTCAGGTCGATGACCTTTTATCGGAACAGTCTGCCCTAGTGGGGGGGGGCACTTTTTACCAGACGCTCAACTTTGCTTTGTCCTGAAAGTGCTGAATGGCAATGGCCTGAGCTGGTACCTGAACAGCTTTCTTGATGCATGTAAAACCTAATTTGATTAACAGTTTTATGATTTCTTACCACGATACCTTTTGATATTTCTATGTTCCAGTTCAAACTTCAAAGGTAAGAATGGGCATAACCGTTCTGCATACTTTGATTCTGCAGTGAATCTACATTTTGTCAGTAATAAAAGATGCACCATTTTGCTAGGCCAGTATTTTTAACATAATGCCTATTCTTGAGGTTTTGTCAAACCACCAGAGAGACAATCAACTATCTTAATGAACTCAAAGAAAAAGTCCGTAAGGGTAACCCTGAGCTTCCGGTCGGCTGTCACTTTAATTCACCGCTTCATTCCCACTCTGATCTCTCTGTCCTCAGCCTATTACATTGTTCCAATGAAGCTCAACGTAAGCTCGAGGAACAGCACCTCATCTTTCGATTAGGCACTTTGCAGCCTTCTGGACTCAACATCGAGTTCAACAATTTCAAACTATAACCCCTGCCCCCATTTTTCATGCTGTATGATTTTGCCATTCCCATTTGCAACATTTTATCTTTCCTGCCTCTTACATAAGCACAGTATGTTCCTTCAATTCCTCCACCCTCCCGTCTCTGCACCTGCTTAATATCTGTTACATCTCCAGCTTTTTCCAGTTCTGATGAAGGGTCCCAGACCTGAAACGTTAACTCTGTTTCTCTCTCCACGGATTCTGCCTGGCCTGCTGAGTGTTTCCAGCGTTTTCTGTTGTTATTTCAGATTCCCAGCATCCGCAGTATTTTGCTATTGTCAAAGAAAAGGTTAATCTATCTTGTTGAACTCAACGGGGAAGACTTTCTATCATTCAAAATCAACTGTCCATGAAGTGTACTGAACAGCATCAGGGCCCTCAGAACACATCTGCAGCCAATAAAGTTAACAAATTGACAATCGGCCAGATTCAGTAGACTGATAACTATGCAGATAGATATCAGGAAGTGCTGTTGGTGAGATCAACGTTAATAGGTTTGCAATTAAAATGTATTAAGTATCATGGTCAACTAGTGTCATGGCAGCCATATGTGTTGCCTGAGTTTCCTCACAATACAATTTTTAATTTTGCTTACAGAAAGTGATTTTTATCTCATCCAGAGACACTCCGCCTACAGCAATAGAAATTTAAAGTAACCAGCCACACCTTAGATATTCAAAATATGATTTGAATTGTGACAGAAGTCCCATTTGTCACATTTTTTCTGGCAAGTTTAAGTTGGATAAAAATTCAAATCAATCGAAGACCTTTAATTTTCCAAATGGAAGATGTTGGTGACCATGCACAGTACTTGGCACCAGAGGATCGCCAAAGGTGAATATGTACAACACTTGCGGGTATTTTAGGAGTGGAACTTGTTACGGCATTTTAGTTTACAGAGAAGGAGCTGGTCTTAAGAATTTTTTTAGCTAAATTCTTGAGGTAGCATGTGTGCATGAGAACCTGAAGTAAAATAAGAAATTTCCTAAGCAGCTTACACCAGTCCCATACATAAATTATTTGCTAAGTGCTGATGGGTTAAGATTAGTTTCAAAGAAAGTTGCAACTAGCTTGCAGATACCTAAACAAATTAATATATGGCCCAGAAATTCGGGTCTCCACGGGTGAGTACACACGGGGTACTCGCCCGTAAGCCCAATGCAAGTGCCGGTTTCATAGAAACATAGAAACATAGAAGATAGGAGCAGGAGTAGGCCATTTGGCTCCTCGAGCCTGCTCCGCCATTCAATGAGATCATGGCTGATCGTCCAAATTCAGTACCCTGTTCCTGCCTTCTCTCCATATCCCTTGATCCCTTTAGCCTTAAGAAATATATCCAACTCCTTCTTGAATATATTTAATGAATTGGCCTCAATTGCCTTCTTTGGTAGAGAATTCCACAGGTTCACCACTCTCTGGGTGAAGAAATTCCTTCTCATCTCTGTCCTAAATGGCTTGCCCCTTATTCTTAGACTGCGACCCCTGGTTCTAGACTCCCCGACCAACAGGAACATCCTTCCAGCATCTAGTCTGTCTAGTCCTGTCAGAATTTTATAAGTTTCGATGAGATATCCTCTCATTCTTCTAAACTCCAGCGAGTACAAGCCCAATCGACTCAATCTCTCCTCATATGTCATTCCTGCCATCCCAGGTATTAGCCTGGTGAATCTTCGCTGCACTCCTTCCATGGCAAGAACATCCTTCCTCCGATAAGGCGAGCAAAACTGCACACAATACTCCAAATGTGGTCTCACCAAGGCCCTGTACAACTGCAGCAAGACATCCTTGTTCCTGTACTCAAACCCTCTCACTACGAAGGCCAACATACCATTTGGCTTCTTAACCGCCTGCTGCACCTGCATGCTTACTTTCAGCAACTGGTGCACAAGGATGCCCAGGTCTCATTGCACTTCCCCTTCTCCCAATCTATTGCCATACAGATAATAATCTGCCTTCCTGTTTGTGACACCAAAGTGGATAACCTCGCATTTATCCACGTTATATTGCATCTGCCATGCTTCTGCCCAATCACCCAACCTGTCCAAATCATACTAGAGTTTCTCGGTATCCTCCTCACAGCACACACACCCACCCAGCTTTGTGTCATCTGCAAACTTGGAGATATTACATCTAGTTCCCTCATTCAGATCATTAAGATATATTGTGAATAGCTGGGGTCCAAGGACCGATCCCTGCGATACCCCACTAGTCACTGCCTGCCACTCGGAAAACGACCCGTTTATTCCAACTCTTTGCTTTCTGTCTGCCAACCAGTTCTCTATCCAAGTCAATACCTTGCCCCCCAATCCCATGTGCCTTAATTTTACACGCTAATCTCTTATGCGGGACCTTATCGAAAGCCTTTTGAAAATCCAAATACACCACATCCACTGGCTCTCCCTTATCTATTTTACCAGTTACATCCTCAAAAAATTCCAGTAGATTAGTCAAGCATGATTTACCTTTTGTAAATCCATGTTGACTTTGTCCGATCCGGTCACTTTTTTCCAAGTGCTCTGCTATTACATCCTTTATAATGGACTCTAGCATTTTCCCCACTACCGATGTCAGGCTTACCTGTCTGTAATTCCCCATTTTCTCTCTACCACCCTTTTTGAACAGTGGGGTAATATTAGCTACCTGCCAATCCATGGGTACTGTTCCAGAGTCTATCGAATTTTGGAAGATGAGCAGCAATGCATCTACTATTTCTAGGGCCACTTCCTTAAGTACCCTAGGATGTAGATTATCAGGCCCTGGGGATTTATCGGCCCTCAATCCCATCTATTTCCCTAACACCATTTCCCTACAAATACTGATTTCTATCAGTTCCTCCCTGTCATTTGACCCTATGTTCCCTGACATCTTTGGGAGGTTATTTGTGTCCTCCTTTGTGAAGACAGAACCAAAGTACGTATTTAATTGGTCTGCCATTTCTTTGTTCCCCATTATAAATTCCCCTGATTCTGACTGCAAGGGACCTACGCTTGACTTCACCAATCTTTTTCTCTTCACATATCTATAAAAGCTTTTACAGTCAGTTTTTATGTTCCTTACAAGCTTACTCTCATACTCTATTTTCCCCCTCTCAATTAATCCCTTTGTCCTCCTTTGTTGAATCCTAAACTGCTCCCAATCCTCAGGTTTACTGCTTTTTCTGGCCAATTTAGCTGTCCTCTCCTTGGATCTTATGCTATCCCTAATTTCCCTTGTTAGCCATGGTTGAGTCACCTTTTTTGTTTTATTTTTATGCACTGCGCATGCACAGGAAACCAGCACTTCCGTTCCCCTGAACGAAGGAGTTCAGAGTTCGAACGCATGCGCGGGAGAGGCTGCGCGTGCGCATCGAACTTAGGTTTTTTTTGCAGGTTTTCCCAGGAGGGTAAGTCTGCAGAATTTACACATATAAAAAGCAGGCATAAGGCCTGCTTTTTACAAGTCAAGTGGTGAATTAATTAAAATTAAAACATTTTTTCCACAGGTTTATTATTTTTAAATACGTTAAAGCAAGTTAAGTTTATTTTTAGCCCCGTTAGAAAATAAAATAATTTTTTTCAAAAATTTAAATTATTGTTTATAATAGTTATTTCATGTAATTTATAGTTTATTTAAAAAATGTGATTTTAAAAAAAAATTATTTGAAGATTTAGTGATGTTTTGGGGTATTTATAATTTTTGACAGCACTCCCTGTCAAACTTGTGAATGGGCATTCCCTGCTCCGATTGGCTCCCCATGGCCCACGTGATCCCAGGGGACGCATCGAACTAACTGCGCCCCTGGGATACGCAAGCGCTGCGCGCCGGCAGCTGAAGCAGGCCCAGGATCGGAATTCCACGGGGGCCCACAGCTCAACGGCCGGCGCGCAAGCTAAGTGCAGGTCGGGGGCTTACACCCACGGGAAGCCCCCGACCCAAATTTCTGGGCCAATATATGTTCACTCAAGCACGTCAGAATGTACAGTGAACCATCTTTCAAAGTTTCTACTACAGTTGTCAACTCTAACTGACGCACTAAGATGCCTAGAGGATAAAGATGTATAATGGTATTGTTTAGAGATCCATGACCAAGCTGTAAATCAAACCAAGTAGTGGAACACAAAAAGCAAAATATTGCAGGTACTGGAAATCAGAAATAAAAACAATAAATGCTGGAAACATTCAGGTCAGGCAGCATCTGTGGAGAGAGAACCATAGCTGGATATTAGTTCGAAGGCGAGGAGGCTGTTTTGAAGTTGAGAAACCCCAGGGGCGGTGGGGCAAGATCGAGGGACGGTGGGGCGATCGGAAGGGTCAGTGTCAGGGGAGAACCTTAGGGTCAAGTCGGAGGGAGATTGGAAGGGTCAGTGTCGGGGGATGGAGATCGGAAAGGCCCTCAGAAGGGGGGATGGAGATCGGAAGGACCTCGGTGGGGGAGATCGGAAAGGGGGGCGAGGGGGATGGAGATCGGAAGGGCCTCGGTGGGGGAGATTGGAAAGGCCCTCGGGGGAAGGTTGGGGAGATCAAAAGGACCTCAGAAGGGGGGATGGAGATCGGAAGGACCTCAGTGGGGGAGATCAGAAAGCCCCTCGGGGGCGCGGGGGAAATGGAGATCGGAAGGGCCTCTGGGGCCCTTGTATAACCCTCTGTTATACAACATCTGCATTCTTAGTACAACTTCTCATATGCAAATTGATTGGGTATCTAATGAGTGAAATACAATGGGGCCATAATTCCTCAGGATGTGATTCTGACAGTTATCCCTGGATCATGCCATTTGGTGCCCTCCAGTGCAGACCCTACTGGAGGATGGGGCTGGTGGGTGAAAGCACCACTATAGGCAGATCCCCGGCACCCACATGCCCCAAGCACCTGGAACTCTGACACCTGCCTATGAGAGTGTCATCCAGGGCACATTTCCCCCACCCCCCCCACCCGACCGCCCCCAGTCCCTGGCCATGTGCCCCTCAACCCCCTGCTTCCCTGGTAGGGCCCACATCCATCCAGTATGCCTCACTGGCCTCCACAGATACACCGGGTCCTGACTGAGTCACCAGAGGGGGATGTCGCCATCCCTGGCTCCACTCTAAATAACATTTGCCTTGTATGGGACCGGCAAAATGGGAAACTCCTGGCGATCCAGGGGGTGAAATTGGGTATCGCCCCATTTGGGGCGCTAACTTTTGAAATGTTGAAAATTTAGCGCCCAGCGCTAAGGATTCTGAACTTCTACTAAATTGGGTGTTAGTGCCCCAGGAAGGAAGTGGGGCACTAACTCAAGTACTAAAGACCTCAGTGGGTCACTACAGGGGCGCTACCAGCAGAGCGCTAATGAATTTCAGGTGCAATGTATTCAGCAATGATCCTTCACACTGGTTCCTTCCAGCTCTTAAAGGGGAGGTTGCATGATTGTGCAGATGCTCATTTTCAGCATTGCTGGCTTTGAGGTGACCTGCGAGCAAGTGAATCCCCTGATGGCTATGGCTGTTCACAGATGTGGCATTGGTGGCTGGAGTGGAGCAAAGGAGGGCAATGCTGTTCCCGGCCACTGGAAGGAGGCCATCGCCTCAGGTGTTCAGGGCAATGTGGAGGGAAGTGGCCCAGGAAGTCTCGGCCAGTAGTGTGGTGGAATGCAGTCTGACACAATACCGCAAGAAATTCAACGACCTCAGTCAGGTGGCCAAGGTGAGTACATGCTTCAACAGCTCCTACATACCAGCATCTGAACCTCAGTCTGTGCACACTGCGCAAAGAACCACACTGCCACCACTCACCCACCAAACATCTTCACCTACTCAAACTCACATCCACATTTCACGCCTTGCCTACAATCACACCAATCAACGACGACAGGCATATCTCCCAAACACATAGCTGGACTCTGACTCAAACACATTTGTTTCTCTTGCAGGCCAATAGGAGGGAGCAGCAGAGAACAGGCGGGGGTGATGCACAGCTCCAGCAGCTCTCAGACCTTGAGGAGCGAGTGCTGCAACCCATTGGGCAGCAGGTGGTGGGTGTTGTGGCCATCGGCGACGTCGACCCCGTTGGGGGCAAAAATGGTATCCTCAGCCCCTCTCCTCTCATCCCACTTCCCCCTCGCACCACAAACCTTTCTTACTCTCCACCTCCTGAGACTGTCTGCATTCCTTGCTCCATTCCTGCCCCCCTGCCCTCACATTAACACGAGTGTTGTGCCTTTATGCTTTCAGATAATCAGCAAACAGATGACCAGCCTATCCCCGAGCCCCTCACTGAGAGTGAGGAAGAAGAGGAGGAGGAGCAAAGCACCATGTCACTGCATCTCTCACCCGCAGGCACCACCTCAGATACTGGCATTACGCGACCTTTAGAGGCAAGTTTAGTGGAGGGGTCTGCACTGGGTGATGCACCGGCGTAATGCAGCAAGGCCAGGGGGAAAGGGTAGCTCAGGGTTTAGCTCCCTGGAGGGCGAGTTCTGTTGCACAGGACTCCGATGAGGACCTCGATGGGGATGTGTTCACAAGAAGGGTGATGGCCATGCACACCGAGATGATAGGTGCAATGGCAAAGGTGACCGAGAGCCTCTCGGCAATGGTAAGGAGTGTGGAGGAGTCCGCCTCCAACATTGCACAGAGCACTGCGCACACCATGGAGCCCATCATTTCCACTGTGCAGAGGATATTGGCTGCCAGAGGGACCGTGCGGATCCAGACCTCATGACGCGTGTCATGGGCGATGTGGCAGCTTCCATTGCAGCACAGGCGGAAGTGACGCAACATCTTAGTGCTGTAATGCAGTCAATGGTTGCTGCCATCGAGTCTCAGACTGCTCTCATGCAGTCTCAGCTTGATGCCACGAAAGCTCTGACAGCTGCCATCATCACTGGGTCCACCACAGTCCGCCGGGGATCACACGGTGTCGCAGCAGGCCAGCAATCTGTGCTCCAGCAGATTGGTAGGGATGCTAAGGTGTTGTCCCGGGGGAGTGGGAGTGGGTCAGTGGAGCAGGAACCTGCTGTCCTCTCTCAGGATGACAGCATTCCTGATCCCACCACTGCCAATCCGCCATTGCACTTGTCGCTGCCTGTCATCCAGCCAGCCCAGACTGCCACCGCCCAGCCTGAGGTGGTGCAGTGTACAGCCAGGCCTTCCAGGCTCAGAGCTGGTCGAGGGCATCTGTAGTCTCTGGCACTGACACTCAGCAGCCTTCCTGCAGCCACTGGGGAGATACTATGCAGCAGCACTAGATTAGGAAAGGGGACTGTAAAGAGGGGACGCAAGGGTTTGCACAAGGGTGATTACTCAATATCGTTGTTGTATATATGTGGTTAATAGTTTTTGATAAATTTATTACTGGAATGTTGCAGATTTGGTGCTGTGTCTCATTTCAGTTTTGGGGTGTGGTATGGAGTCACAAAGTGATGGAATGATGGCGACGTGCTCAGCAACCGGAAAATGGACTCGAAGTCACTGGAAACGAAGTCTGATGAGGCGGTCACGGACAGACCTTGCAGAATGCTGATTGAGTGGCTGCCTCCTCCGTCGCTGCTGTTCATCCTCCTGCTCCTCTTCCTCCTCCTCCTCCTCCTGAGGTGTTGTGGCTATGCCTGGTGGCAATGGCTGCGCCCTCATAATGGCCAAGTTGTGCAGCATGCAGCAGATGACAACGAATAGTGACACCCGCTCAGCCAAGTACTGTAGGGCTCCTCCCGAGCGGTCAAGGCAGCTGAAACGTTGCTTGAGCACTCCGATGGTCTGCTCAATGATGTTCCTGGTGGCAGCATGGCTCTCATTATATGTGTGCTGTCCAGGAGTGTTGGAGTTACGGAGGGGAGTCATGAGCCAGGTGGAGAGCGAATAGCCCTTGTCTCCCAGCAGCCAGCCGCAAGCTTGATGTGATGGCTGGAATAGATCTGGCACGCTGGTCTGGTGCAGGATGAAGGCATTGTGGCTGCTGCCAGGATAGCAGGCATTGACGATCAAGATTCGCAGTGTGTGGTTGCACACCAACTGCACATTAAATGAGTGGCAGCCTTTGCGGTTACAGAATACCATAGGATTGTTATGCGGTGCCCACAAAGCGATGTGGGTATAGTCAATGGCGTCCTGCACCATGGGGAATCCCGCTATCCTGGCAAAGCCACAAGCACGCTCATGCTGCTTCTCTCTGGTCATGGGGAAGGAAATGTAGTCCCTTCTCCTTCTGTACAGAGCATCTGTGACCTGGCAGATGTAGCAATGGACGGAAAACTGGGAGATGTTGGTGATGTCACCTGTTGCACACTAGAATGAGCTGCTGGGGTAGAAATTGAGGGCGATAGTGACCATGACTGTCACTGAGAGAGCCGTGTTGCTCCTAATGTGAGGCTCGAGGTCTGGCTGCAGGAGGTGGCAGAGCTCTGTGACCACTGGTCTTCAGTGAAATTCATGTAGGAGAACTGCTGCCATTATACCCTGGGTGGGTAAGGCCTCCTGTTGAGAGCCCTGTTGGCCCTCCTCCCTCTGGCCACATTTTGCACTCTTTCTCTGTGCCTCAGTTGCCTCTGACGTTGATGCTGGAGGGTGAGCTCCAGTGTCAGTACAGCCCCCATGAAAGGGTCTAAATATTGCACTTTCAAATCTCCCCTCAATGAAATGGAAGAATCTTTATGTGCCAGAACACTCGTTAAAATGCAAAAATGCTCAAATCGGTCAAAAAGCCTCTTTGCCTATGTGAGACTAACAACGCAGCATTGTTGACTGACGAAAACTAAACTGGATGTGGACGCTTTTAAATATCGCTCCTCCAGGGGACATCCAACTGAAAGCCGCCTCCTCTACCTGTCATTGTTAACGGCAGGCGCACAAGCAGGGGGCGAGAGGGAATTTTTCATCTGGGGCGCTGCGCACGGCAATGACATCACAATTTGCGCCCCCAGAGCTGCTAACTGGAGGCACAAAGGAGACCAATTTCAAGCCCCAGTTTTTCCGAGATTTCTGGCGGTCTCCTACCAGAGTTAGGTTGAGAGACAGGCAGAACCCTCAAACCTTTGGCTCCAGTGATTCTGTAATTACAGTTGGCATGTTATTTGAAATGCTGAACAAATTGCTTTGCCCAAAATTGGCATTCAGAATTTTCATTAATGTCTCAGTAAATTTGCCAGTTTGAACATAGCTCACGTTGCACAGTATTTTATTGGCTCTAAAAGATCCTAAATCTTTTACAATATAAAACTGTAAAATTGGAGGACACAAACTCTATATTGTACCATGGAAATTTGCCATGTAATGGAGTATATAAAATATTAAATACCCCATTCTGCTCTAAAAGGTTATCACTTTTAGATGATTTGAGAGCGGACAGAGGGCAACATAAATCATAATGGAAACTGTAAAGTCTGTGGGTTGTATAGCGAAGTAATACACAGACTACAAGAGTAACTTAAACAGGACTTTACTATTCGAAGGTCAGGGCGAATCTGCCCAATAAATTCTGCCACAGCACTTATATACCGGTGTGGTCACCGTCGGTATTACAGTATACAGCAGCCAGGATAAAGTAGTGCCACACCTAAAATAGTTCTCTTAAAGGTGGACGGTTACATACAATAGTTCTCTTAAAGGTAGAACAGTTACATACACTACAATCCTCCCTTTTTAGCTTACAACATACTCATTCCCCATTAACATAACATCATAACATATCCAACTTCATGTTACAACAGTTCACAGATATAGTCTCTGTGGAAAACAGTTCACAGATTTAGTCTCTGTGGAGGCGTCTCCTGTGCTTCTTAACTCAGTCCGGACAACGCCTCCGTGGTGTAGCAGTTCCCGGTGGTGTAGTCGGTTCACGTTGCTGGAGTGACTCATCCAATAGTCCTTCCCTAAACTTAACAGCTTGAACTTCCGTCACTCCTGAACCAGCATTGCTGACTTTTAAAAACCACTGGATTCCTTGGGAAGTTTTTCTACTTCCAACTGATTTGGCTCCATTCGGAGGGAGCACGTGCGTGTCTGGTAGAGGTGATAATGGTTCAGATAGTCATTATTTTCTGCTTCGTCTTTTCCTTTTCTGCTTCTTGGAGACTCTCTGGGCTCCACTGTCAGCTGCCAGCTGCCTGCACAGTTCCTCCCGTAGTAGCGCCACCATCTCCCGATGTTCCTTAGACTTTTTGTGATTCATCAAGGTTTCTGCACTTTGGGAGTTTTCATCACAAGCTGGGCAGAACAGGTCCTCGTAATATTCGGTGTCGCTCAACAGGTCATGGTCATATTCGGTGTCGTCCTGAGCTAAGCCAGCGGGAGGGTCTTCGATTTCCTCCCTACCCAGCTGGATGTTAGCCAACTTTTGTTCCAAATCCTGACATCTTTCCTGAAGAGACTTCTTCATGTGTTCAGCTTCATCCCGCTTTTCCTGGGCTTCCTGCAAGTCTTTTACTAATGACATCATTTGTGACTTCAATACTTCAACTTCATTCGGAGATTGATTGATCGGACTATTCAATCCCTCTACTGAAGTAGCTGTTTCAGTATTCTGTTGTTCTACATTGCCGTGCGTCAGCGTACTTTTGGCATCCAAGGGCTGTTCTGCTGCAGACTTCTCAGTCTGGGTTGCCACCTCAGCTCTTCCAATGACTTTTGAGAGCTCCCTTCCCTTTGAAGATTGAGGCTCGTATTTAAGTTTTTCCCATTTTAGAGTTTTATCCCTCAGCATATGAATGAGTTGGCTGACTGTTAACTCTTCTGCCATTAGGGGGATTAAATACGTGGGGTTACGGGGATAGGGTGGGATATGTGTTGGTGATGGGGATCGGGTGGGATATGTGTCGGTGCAGGCTCGATGGGCCGAAATGGCCTCTATCTGCACTGTGGGGTTTCTGTGATTTCTGTGTGATTTCTGTGATCATCCCTTTTCCATTAACTACAGGGCTGCTTATAACCTTGTCCTGGGGCTCCTTTGCTGCTTCTACTTCGCCATCATCCGCAGCCTCCACCATTCGAATTTCCACAAATGAATCGTCCGGTGATGCTGCACCCGACTTCAGTAGGAGCTCGGAATTCATGGCGACCAAATCAGCCTTTTCTGCCTGCAACCTGCTAACAAGCGCCTTCAGTTGCTGAACATCTTGCTCCACCAGATTAGAGCACGCACCTTCAGAGACCGAATCAGCTTTGATTCGTTTGGCCTCCTCGCGCAGACGGTTTGTGTGCTCCTGCTCCATTTTCTCCCCCAGCTGCTTCTGTTGTCTTTCCAGATTCTCCCACTCTGTGTCCAAGAACTTTTTCATTGCTGTTGTCTCTTGCTCAAGACGGCAACTCAATTGTTCTAATTGCTGTTGTAATTTGAAATAAAGTTGAGTTTGAGCTCGGTGTTCCTCAGTAATGTATATGTCTGTAAACTGGACAGACTCAGAATTCTCTGTCAAACTATGTTGTTGTTGTTCAGTGGAATTCTGTTCTGAAGCTTTGTTCTCCTCTGGAGCAAAAGCCTTTATGCACGCCTTCGTTTTTCCAACCTCAGTCAGCAAGTTCATTTTAGACTTGTCTTTCATACTTGGGCTGGTCTCATCGTCATCCGTTTCAGAGTCTGAGCTGATTGTCTGCACCGAGTCCTCACTCGTTATTGCTTTTAGGTAGTGCCATTCCATGTCTATTTTCTTGATCCACTCCCGTCCTAGAAGTGGTGGTCCTCCCTCAGGTAGTACATATAAGTCCATTCCTGGGTGTTCTTTGCCCCTGTCTCTCACCTTGACTCTTATCTTCCCCATGGGGTATACTTTATGCCCCATGTATGTCTGCAATACGAACTTGGTATCTCTCAAGGGTATATGTGAGAATAGCCGATTGTAATCCCTTCGATTTATGACTGATAGGGCTGATCCAGTGTCCAACTCCATTTTCACTTGGACTCCGGCTATTTTTAGCATGACCCAGATAGTTTGTAGGTCAGCTTTCTTACTCACATTGTGAATTCTCAGACTACCCAGTTCCTGGCCGCTTGGGTCTGAATCCGAATTCTGTTCGTCTGAACTCTTCTCAGCCACCTTGTGTACTTTGTTGTACTTTCCCTGTGATGGTTTTTTTTGGTTGTTGGTCTTCTTTCCTGACCGGCATACTTTAGCTATGTGACCCAGTTTGCCACATTTTCTACATTCCTGGTTTTTAAACCAGCATTGGTTCTGGTCGTGTGTTGTCTTCCCACAATGATAACATTTCGTTGTACCCGAAGTAATTTGATCCACACTGAGTACCGCTGCCTTTAGCTGCATTTCCGCAGTTCCTTTCGCTGCGGCTTCGTGCGATGCTGCAATAAGGACAGCCCTCTCAAGTGTAAGGTCGTTCTCTTCGAGTAGTCGCTTTTGCGTTCCTTCCTTCGACAGCCCGCACACGAACTTGTCTCGCAATGCCTCTGTCAGATTTCCTCCAAACTGGCAGTATTTCGCTAGTCTACGCAGTTCGACCAAGTATTCCGCGTTGCTTTCCTCTTTCCGTTGCGCTCTCGCATAAAATTTGAATCGTTCCGCCAACATCAGCGGTGTGGGGTTCAAGTGATCCTTCAGAACAGCAACAATATTATCGAAAGTCTGATCCGCCGGTTTAGCTGGTGATAGAAGATGCTTCAATAACCCATATGTCTTCGCGCCCATCGAGTTTAGCAAGGTTATAGCTTGATCATCATCTTCTATTTTATTGGCCTCACAATATATCTCGATACGTTCTACGTACGTGGCCCAATCTTCCACCTCGGCATCGAAGTTGTTGATGTTACCATGCTTAGGCATCTTCACTATCTCTCACTATCTTTCTGTGAAACAACAGGATTTCTCTTTAACTTTTTAACTTTTTCTTTTTTTTTTCCAAAAATGGCGGTTTCCCGCGCTTGTCTTCTTCCCCGCCTACTGGCAAAATGGCGGTTTCCCGCGCTTGTCTTCTTCCCCCCTACTGGCAAAATGGCGGTTTCCCGCTCCTGACTTCTTCCTCTGGTGGGAGGGGTAAGCTTTGCCCTCGGGCGACGACCGCTGGTTTATGGGGTTTGTAGCCTGTGCGCCGGCTTCAGTTTATTCTGAAGCGCGCGCTAGAAAAGCCGATCGCGTTCCTTGTTCCCCCCCCCTTCTTCTTTTCGGCAGGGGCAACCGGCGCTGGGGACAACCAGTTGGCGTCGGGCAGATCCAGCTCCTGGTCCTTCACGGCAGCTGCTGCAAGCCACTGGCCGGAACCTCGCTCGGTCTCTCTCTCGGGCTCTGTCTCTCCCGCTCGCACGGCTCTCGCTCGCTCTCTCTCGGGCTCTGTCTCTCCCACTCGCTCGGCTCTCGCTCGCTCTCTCTCGGGCTCTGTCTCTCCCGCTCGCGCGGCTCTCCCTCAGCGGCTTTAAACGCCTCTCCCAGACCTCACGCAGTCCGGTCCTTTCCTCCCCGGCTGCGGCTGATTCTTCGCGGGTTATTTAGTTATTTATTTATTTATTGCCTCCGCGCCTTATGATCCCGGTCGCAGCGCCTCGCGGCCTCGGTAGGTGCCCGGCCTTTTTCGCTCCAATCGCGCCTCCCAGCCCTCTCGCAGTCCGGTGCTTTCCTCCCCGGCTGCGGCTGAGTTCTCCGTGGCTTATTTATTTTTTTATTTTCCCTTTACTCACAGTCACCGTGGCCGACTTGCTTCTCGTGTTGATCGGCTCACTCACCACCGTGGCAGAAGGGACAATCCGTGCCTGTTGCTGATGGAAGACTTCGTGTTTGAAATCTTCCTCCTTTCTTGGTCTGCAGACTCGAGTTTTCTCTCAGCAAAACGACGAGGGCGGGTGCCTCTTTTCGACGCTCGTTTACTTCTTCAGAAGTATTGTTGCCGCAGGGTAAGATCGAACTCGTCGCCACTGTAAAGTCTGTGGGTTGTATAGCGAAGTAATACACAGACTACAAGAGTAACTTAAACAGGACTTTACTATTCGAAGGTCAGGGTGAATCTGCCCAATAAATTCTGCCACAGCACTTATATACCGGTGTGGTCACCGTCGGTATTACAGTATACAGCAGCCAGGATAAAGTAGTGCCACACCTAAAATAGTTCTCTTAAAGGTGGACGGTTACATACAATAGTTCTCTTAAAGGTAGAACAGTTACATACACTACAGAAACTTTATTAGTACAAACTTCTAGGGACCAGTGAAGTAGCTCTTTTTACCAGAGGCTGATCTTGCCATGGTTTGAGCTGCTGTAATGGACTGGGGGAAGAATAGTTATAAGTAGAGAAGTGCAACCACAGAATTTATTGTAATAAGAATAAGAATTTTGAGCAATTTGATGGATGCAGGTGGTCAGATTGTGCAGATTGATAAGTTTACAGCGGCAAAACCTTTATAAATGTGGGCATAGAAATTTATAATGGGAAAAAGTTGACAAAAAATATGACAAACTTAACAACAGGAAGTACATGCAGATGCAAGATATTTGACTAGTTAAGCACCCATGGTGTTGAACGCTTCATGATCAAGTGTTGTGTTCAAGTGAAACAGAGTTAGATACCAAGATAATTGGACCAGGGCGTGCAGATGTAATTCACCATTCTAAAATATTACATCCTGTCCTTATTTTTATATTTATATTATAAATTCCTGTGACCACGCATAGAATGGAAACTGCCTATGTAACCTGGTCATGCTATAATTACACCCTCTGGCCCCCAAGTTTACATAGACAGTTCTAATGTAAATATATATACATAGGCATCTACTGTATATTGGAAAAAGTTGACAGAAAGTACATTCAGATATATTTTTTTAATTATATAGATATAATAGCTCAGAGTTCATTATTTCAAATTCAAATCATATTCCCAGATTCTACGCTTTTGCTTATTTGTCTACTGAATGTTAGAAGACTGGTGTTCAGATTGCTACATACAAGCAGGTAATCATTTCACTGGAATGTTTTTCACTATAGTTAAAGGTTATCTATACCCGAGCTCATGACAAACAGTTTTCACTGCATATATTTAAGTGTGCTACACCTACATTAAATTGTACAGCACAAAATGATAGACTATCTCTCCCCGTATCGTGTCAATTTCTTCCTCTGAATTTGGCTGTGTGCTATAGGGAGAACCTTCACATATTTCCCCACGGCTATCTTCCAGTTACTATTCATTTGCCAGCTTTCCTTCAAACCCATGCATTGGCAAGTTGCTTCTGATTGGTTGCTTGGGGGATTCTGAAATTCATGACTATTTTTCAAATCCTTCTGAAAATAAGGGGCGTGACAAAAATTATAATGTAAAAAGTAATAGAAATTTGTGAACTTTTATACATCACATCTGTTTCTGTAACCAATTATTAATTAGTGACAACATTGAGTTAACCTTTACTGCACCACAGATGAGTTAAGATATGTGGGCACAGTTGGACTGTATGTGCTGTGGATGAGTAAACGCTTCCTGCAGCAGTACTTCCCAGTTTGATGTATGTGAACACATCAGATATTGATCTGTTTGCATTGTGACAGGACCACGTTGATTCATGGGAGTACCAGCACTCGATTAGCTGAAAAGCTGACCTTTTGAAACAGATTTTCACCCATCGGAAGCTAATTATTCCATTGTGTTTTCCGTTTCTAAAATAGATAGTGGACCCCGAAATTGAAGTATTTTTAACTTATATTAAAAAAAAGAAGGTATGCAAATAATTAGAACCACATATGTTAGCTAGAAATTTAGTGAAAATAATACAGGGAGTAGAATCAGAAACTGGGCAAGCAGGTATGTTTTACAATTTTTTTGTTTCTTTCCAAGTGTTCATTTTGTAGAATAGAGTAAATATTGCAGGAATAAGTCCACTCCTAACCATTAAACAGCTTTATTGCTGTAATATTAGTATTTATATTTCACCAACGCAGTATGCAAACTGAAAACGGAACAATAGCTGCCCATGAAAAAGTTTTTTTTAACCAAGACTAGTGCACGAGTAGTGAGTACCGCTGGTAGGCATCCAGGGGTAGATTTTCAACTTACCCCCAGGCACAAGACTGGCATTATAGATTGACTGCCCCGTTTCATTTCTGTTGATTTCAGGCACACTCTGACATCTGACCCACAGCCAAGCACGGGATGCACATTAGCTCTTGCATTCCCTATTGCCAACAGTCAGCCAATATGCCCCTGCTCTTTTGGGCGCTCTCCCTAAGCCACTTAGGTTTATTACCTTCAACACCAACACCACAAATGCTGATGTAGTGCCTCTAACGCACTTTACAAGAAGATGGAAATTTGGATACTGAGCAAGAATTGGGAGAAGAGTTAAGGAGGGACAACGAGACGAGGTAAAAGAGAACGGTTTTGAAGTGACTTTTGAATGTGGGGGAAAGATAAAGCAAGGTAGAGAGAATTTGAAAGAGAATTCCATAGGGCAGGATCATGATGGCTGAAGCCTTTGCCACCAGCTTTGGAGTGGAGTGGAGAGAGGTGGGTTGCACAGTGGTTCAGACTCCGAAGACTGTAGCTTGTAGGTGACAAAGGTATGGGTACGGGTTTTGGTGGTTATTGGATGAAGTAGGGAAGGAGACAGGAATATTGTGGAGGTAGAAATAGGTGATCTTGGTAATTTACTGGATGTGGAGTTTGAAGCTCAGCTCAGTGTTGACAGGGCACTGAGGTTTTCCACTCTTTGGTTTGGCAGTTGGGGAGGGGATGAATCAACGGCTAGGGTGTGGGGTTTCTGGCACGATCAGAGCACAAGAGCTCGAGTAAAGCCTTTTAAAAATCTATCTTATTGACCATGCCTTTAGTTTGCCCTTCCTCCCACTCGGCCTCCTCCATTCCCCCCAGTGAATTGCTTTGAGACAATCCCTTGAGTGAAGAGAGCTATAAAATGCAGGTTGTTGTATTAATTACTTACCTGAGACTGCCAGGAGTCAGATGTAGAACCACCAGTAGACCATGTATTGGCTGCTTGCAATTTCTTTTAAAGCTAATAAAAATGTATTTTTGTCCTAAAAATAGACATCTGTCAAGATTGCTAGTTTACTAATGACATTGATTTCATATTAGAAAAGCTAATTCGATGTTGGAATACAATATTTTATGGAAATAAATGGCATGAAAATCACAGTATCTATCCAACATCAAAAAGCAAGTGAACAATGCAATCCAATCTTGATCAAGAAAGATGTGGATAAATATTTTCCTGTAAATGTTTTTCCTTTTCTATCACGAACACTGAATTTGAAATGCGCCAGGGTTGGTTGGAGATTTTGTGAGCTTCACTGGAGTGAAAACAAAACACATCTTCATGCAGAATGATGAACTGCATTTCATTATTCAATCAGTTCTGGGACTGGCCTGAAGTAATTCTGTTATCAGCCCTCAGCCTGAGGTCAGGCCTACAGAGGATGCAGTAGAGTGATTGTTAATTGGTTCCACAGAATGTTGAATCAGGTATGATAATATGTGCAAACAGCTATTCAAGCACTTGAGTTTTCTCTGAGACTCTGATACCTTCAAAGAAATTGTTTTTCACACTATGGTCCCGATTTTAATAGCAAGGGGCTATGGGGAGGATGGGACAAGTGTATGATGTGCGCTAGTCCTGAAGCAGGTGACTTACCTGTGGAGTCCAAGGACGTGGCAGCCTGGATGATCTTAACAGCCGGGCCTCATTACCATAACTTTCATCGGGTTCTCGCCCAAAGGAGCGGATGATCACAGGCAGGAGGCCGGAGCTGGGGACCCGCGGGATCAGTACCTGGCAGTCAGTTCAGTGGTAAGGGGGGGGGTTCAAGGGAGCGAAAGTGATCAGGAGATTGGGGAGGAAGCCTAAAGTTTCCATTAAGGCCCAGACGAGCATCCTGGCCCACAAGGAAAACTAAAAAAAAATTCACCTGGCTGAGCCACGATCCCCCCCTTACAGGTTTGGCCTGTTCCCCCTCTAAGGCCATGGACTAAAATAACTGATAGGGTACTGATGATGTCTTTGGGCCCCAATCTACATATTTAAACAGGATCCCACCAGCTTGGGATGGGCATCATGCTCACCTGCTCAAAAGAGCAGGCTGATATTTGGACCCATCAGCAGAGCAGTGGGATCGGGGGGGGTAAGTCGTTCCCCTCACTTTACCTGCCCGCCCGGTTTCTGCCAGGCGGGGGAAGTTAAAATCGGTGCCTATTATTCACATTATTAGTCTTCTAACCAAGTACTTTACTGCATGAGACCTACTTGGTAAGCGTCAGGTCCAGACACTGTTTCAGTCATCATATATATAAAACATAAACAAAACTGATGAAAAGGCACCTTTATACAATAATTTTGGCCTCTAATTAGTTCATATGCACATTGTAATACATCAATTTAATAAATGTTGAGGTAATTGTTTTTTGAAACACAATAGAGCCCTTTTAACAATTATTGTCCCAATATGTAAGAGAACTTTTTGAGAGAATTTCCTGGAAAAAACAAGAATGGTCTGCTCTGAAACAACTCCTCAAAGTCCACAATGTTGAAAGTATTCATAATGTATTGATATTAATATTGACCACATTTTTCAAGACACTGTAAGAGTGCACTACTGATTAAGATCACTTGTCTTATTTTAATGTAGTTTAGTTCCTGATAACATCACTCTCTTAATGTGAACAGTGACAAAATACAGTGCACTTTATCACTGTTTGACTATATCTGTTGAAGCAATAAACCAATATAAACTGAGGCTAATATCAAATTTCTTCTTTACTTTCTATTATAAACAATAGTTTTCTCAAAGCTTTACCATGTATTCAGATTCCTCCTCTTTCTCAATTTGTTTGTCATTGCTTTTGTTTCTTGACGCTGTGCTTACTATATTGGAAGAAAACAAACCTACTTAAAGTAATGGATAGTAATGATCTGTGGTTTTTGTACATAAGCCTTGCACATACTCTAGTGGCTATTGATTTTGCTTTCTAGTTCCTCTTGTAGTAGGAAAGGGATCCAAATGAAACTGTAACCGTTATCAAAAATTGCTCAACCACCATCTATCATTCCAGTGAGTTAATAGGATTTGAAAACCAGGGACTAAAATGTTTCTGCCCCTATTTGTCCCCAAAACAGTGCAACTCAAGTTACAATAACAATTGGACCTCTCCCATAACTTTAATCACATACAGTGTAAATCTGTTATGCAAACATAAATGTTTTCTGATGTCTTATTCTTGAAAACAATATTTCTTATCTGCTTGTTATTGTAAAATTCCAGTGTTGATGGACTGCCAGATGAAGATCTTTGTGCTATTTTAAATGGTATCACAGAGTCTCAGCTATTGGTCTATGCTACTTTATTTATGCCCAAACCTACCTGGCATACTGTCATGTGCATCCAAAAACATATCTTGGTCATTTCAAGCTGGTCTGGAAAAAAACCTATGGGGGAGAAATTCATTAGCGTCCCATTTTGGGGCGGTAACCTTTGAACGCTAGGAAACTTAGCGCCAGGTGCTAATGATTCCCAGCTTTCACGAAATTCCACTTCCTTCCTGGAGCACTATAGGACGCAGATGGGGCAGTAGTGGTGCAGCGCTGCCACATTCCGAGGCTCCTTCCCTCCCTTAAAGGGAAGGGCCATTGCTGCAGGTTCTGCATTGGGACCAGTTAGCTGGTCCCTGACAGCGGCTGCGATCCGGCTCGATCAGCCCCATGCACTCCAGCTGATGATTGCGGCCCTGGAAAAGCAAAAGAAATTGACCAAAACCATTTTAGAAATTTTGGCCTAGAAATTCGGTATAGCCATGTTTGGGGCGCTACAGCCGGGCGTTCGCTAAATTTAGCACCCGGCACAACTTAGCGCCACCTTCGCCAATATTCAGTTGCATCACCCCAAGAGGTTGCTGCTGCGCTAAAGCAGGCGATGCACGACTATCATAAGGCGCTAAGCCGGCGTGCCGAGGCGCTAACACCGAGGGCGGGCGCAGCGCAGGTGCGGCAAGTTTCTGAATGAAGGCAGACACGCTGGCGCCGGTCAGCTCTTAAAGGGGGAGGGTCGACTTATTTGGCTGCCATGCCCTGCACACTGCAGTCCTGAAGCAAGGCCTGACCATTGCTGGTTCATCAGTTCTACGCCCTGGACCATGGGGAAGCCCGCTATTCTTCCAAATCCCATTGCACGCTCTTGCTGCTTGTCCAGGGCCATGGGGAAGGGGATGTACTGACGTCTCCTTCTGAAAAGGGCATTGTTCACCTGGCGGATGCAGCAATGTACTGCAAACTGGGAAAGTGTTGGCAATGTCCCCAGTAGCGGATTGGAAGGAGCCGGTGGCATAGAAGTTGAGAGCCACCGTCACCTTCACTGCCACCGATAGAGACATCCTGCTCCTCAGCTATGGCTGCAGATCTCTGCGAAGCAGGTGGCAGATCTCAGTGACGACCTCCCTTCTGAATCGCAGCCTCCGAACACACTGCTCCTGAGACATGTTCAGATATGAGAACTGCTGGCGGTATACCCTGGGTGGGTAAGGCTTCCTGTGCCGACGCCTGTTGGCCCTTCTCCGTCTGGCCATGACTGGCACTCTCTCACGGCGTCTCTGATCCCTTTGAATGCAATGCAGAAAGCCAACATTTCCACCCATTGCAGCCCCCATTATATGTGGCGACTCAAGGCTATGGCACTGAAAGTGAAATCTAAGTGCAAAGCTCTGGCCTGAAGCCAGAAGTACCTGTGCGAGTGCTGAGTCAAAGCAGAAAGCTCTCTGCCTTTGTCTCTCTCCAAATATCCGTCTCTCACACAGAAGGATTGGCACAAAATGGCTGCCACTTATAATGCAGGAAGAGTCCCCTTTAAATAGCGCCCCCCGCGCCCCACAGTGACTGGGAACCGTTCCCCTCTACCAGTCGCTGGGGGCGCCAGGCGTAAAGAAGGGCGGCACCACTGAAGTTCCGGTTCAGGGCGCACCAAGGGCGTTGCACCATGAAATGACGTCATGATCTGCGCGCGCAGCTGAGCGGGCGCTGTGGTTTAGCGCCGCCGCTAAATCTTGAGTAAAGTTCACGAGAGGCGCAGATTGCGCCCCGGCTAGCGCCCCACTTCTCCTCCTCCTAAGGCGCTAGCGGCTGGCGCTAACAACTGAATTTCTAGGCCTTAGGGACTTACCTCGGCAACCTCCCTTTTAACTTTCACCCCCGAAAAGTCTTGTCTTTTAGTCTGAATGTCTTGGTTATCTTTCGAATAAAATTGATGTTAAGAGTGGAAGCCGAAGCAAATGTGGATTATCATTACATTTGTCCCGTGACTTGAGAGTAGGAAGCAACTCAGAACAATGTGTAAAATGTCTACGTGGAAAGAGACATGGGGAGTGAAATTGGTTTACACCAGTAGCGTGAAATGGGCTCATAGCAAATCGGCAGCTTGTTTTACACCACATCGATTTCCTTTTCCATCGACTTCAAAGAAAAGAAAATCGGGCGAGGAATATCGCAGGCTGCCAGTTCACTACAAGCCCATTAAGCCCATTTCACACTACTGGCGCGGACCAATTTCACCCCTCATGGTCTTCATATTTTTTTTGAATGACTGAACAATATAAGTTTTTTTATTTACTGTGAGAATGATTTGTATGTCCTTATTTGTTATATTCTGTTTCCCATTTTTTAAGAAAGGTTTCATTTTATTTCCCTTTCATAATTTAAGAGGGAATCTCCCACAAAACAGTGAGTGAGAAAATTGTTGCCATTAATGTGGGTCACCCCTTGTATCCTGGAGAAAAAATGTATAGATGTTGGTTGTTTCTCAGAGTCTACTGCATCTGCATCATCATCTCCTGAGTATTGGGCCAAAAACATTGCTGGGTGGCAACGCACTGTGAACACTTTTTAAAAAATTTAACAGGGACCTCGAGTTTCCGCTCGGTTGTGCAGGTGTTTTCACCACAATTCGACCGAAATCCGCGTAACCGGTGCAGAAATCGCAGAATTTTAAGTGCAAATTCCATTCAGCGCAACTTGAGTTTCTGTGATCTTTTGTGCTAGATTGAACCCTGCCCACAAACTGGCCATTAATCACTATTGGGAGTTTCAGCTAATTGTGCTCGTTTGCGAGCCTTTGAGGAGGCTCTGAAAATTAAGCTTATGGGCGCAAGGACACTAATAGCAACATTTTAAAAGCTTTTGAATGTAATTTTTTTTTAGTTTACTAAGAAACTGGCTACTGTACCCCAATATAACTAGGAAATGGTTTTGTATATTTTTAAAAAATAATTTTCAGTTATTTAAAATCGGGTTAGTCACAGACCAGACACTGATTAAAAATACTTATATTTTGTGATAAACCCATTTTTAGCTGCATTAATCAAACTGCACCTAGTTAGCTCTCTTAAATATATCACGATAATTTTTAAAGCAAATTTAAAAAAAATGTTTTATAATGCCATCCAATTGCGTTGGTTCATGGCAGATTTTGCGTTCAGGGATATGCAAATGAGTTTAAGCGGAAACTTGAGGAAATAAAAACTCTTTTCAAAACTGGTGCCATTTTGGGCGCAATTTGCACCCATTTCGCTGATTGCACCTCGTGTAAATTCTCCCCCCAGTATTTATAGATATCCATGCTGCAAGATATTTGCATTTAGTGTTTTTCTCCACATGAAACATCTAATCCTATTTCACTGTCCTGCTCATTCCCCATACGCTTGAATATTCGTTTCTCTTTTTCAAACAACTATCTAATTCTCTTTTAAAATAGTTCATTGCTTCTGCTTCAACGATGGCTCAAGTCAGAGAATTCCACATTCTAACAAGCCTCTGTGTAAATAAATTTTTCCAATTTTTAAGAATGCTAGTTTACCAGTATTTACAGTGTTACACTTCACCAGCATTCTGTTCAAAATCAGAGGTGGTTTGTGCGGCCTGGTTATGTATTAATGTTGCCATTGTATTGGCAGTACTAGTGTATTATTAGAATTTGAGCAGTGCAAGCAGGAAGTGAGCAGTTATACTATTCTCACAGGGAGTCTGTAGTTATACTGTCTTCAAACAATCTGTCCACTCTCACACTACAGAGGATGTGGCAGAGCTCATTGCATGCTCATTGAAACTATACGTGGAGCAGGATTTGTAAGTAAAAGGATGTCCTGGTAGATCTGCAGCCAGTTGTCAGCCAAACTTGTGAGATGACCTAATTTACATTGAGATTAGGCTAGCATCAGCAACATTGTGCTACACTTTTAATGCCAGTACCACAAAAATGTTAGTACAGCACTAACGGAAAAAATAAGGTATAACCCAGCACTCAATACCTGCTGGAATAGTGCTACTTTTTGTGTCTTAGTCCATATTATCCGAATATAGACTGGGATAGTAATACAGGTAGACTATCCTTTATCCGAAAACCTCGGGACCAGCCGAGTTTCGGATAAAGGAGAATTTCGGATTTCGGAAGGTGGGTCGGCGGGGGGTCGTGCGCACGACTTACGCTGACGCTCAGCGTAAGTCAGTCGGGGTCGGCGGGGTCCGCGGGGGGGGTCGGCGGTTGTAGGGGCCGGCGGGGGGGTCGGCGGTTGTCGGGGCCGGCGGGGTCCGCGGGGGGGTCGGCGGTTGTCGGGGCTGGCGGGGTCGGCGGTTGTCGGGGCCGGCGGGGTCCGCGGGGGGGTCGGCGGTTGTCGGGGCCGGCGGGGTCCGCGGGGGGGTCGGCGGTTGTCGGGGTCCGCGGGAGGGTCGGCGGTTGTCGGGGCCGGCGGGGTCCGCGGGGGGGTTGGCGGTTGTCGGGGCCGGCGGTTGTCGGGGTCCGCGGGAGGGTCGGCGGGGTCCGCGGGGGGGTTGGCGGTTGTCGGGGCGCGGGGGGTCGTGCGCACGACTTACCCTTTATCCGAACTTCCGAAACCGGAACCCTCTAAAAACCGAAGGTTTTTTCGTTCGTACGCACGACTTACGCTGAACGAAAAAACCTTCGGTTTTTAGAGGGTTTCGGTTTTCGGAAGTCCGGATAAAGGGTAGTCTACCTGTAGTGTAAAGGGCAGAGAGGGGGAAGAATTGCAGAGGTACTGGCCATAATCTTCCAATCCTCCTTGGATACGGGGGGGTGGTGCCAGAGGACTGGAGAATTGCAAATGTTACACGCTTGTTCAAAAAAGGGTGTAAGGATAAACCCAGCAACTACAGACCAGTCACTTTAACCTCAATGGGTGGGGAAGCTTTTAGAAACAATAATCTGGGACAAAATTAACTGTCACTTGGACAAATGTGAATTAATTAAGGAAAACCAGCACGGATTTGTTAAAGGCAAATTGTGTTTAACTAACGTGATAGAGTTTTTTATGAGGTAACAGAGAGGGTTGATGAGGGCAATGTGGTTGATGTGGTGTATTGTACATGGATTTCCAAAAGGCGTTTGATAAAGTGCCAAATAATAGACTTGCCAGCAAAAGTTGAAGCCCATGGAATAAAAGGGACAGTGGCAGCATCGATACGAAATTGTCTAGTTGACAGGAAACAGAGAGTAGTGGTAACTTATAAAGCCCTGGATCCTGTATGCTTTTTTAACCGCTTTCCCTGCCACCTTCAACAATTTGTGCACATATATCCCCAGGTCTCGAAGTTCCAGCACCCCCTTTAGGATGTTTTTTGGACTGGAGGAAGGTATGCAGTGGTGGATTTTACTAGCCCTGAGGAGGCGGGACTGCTGAGAAAATGGAAAAAATTGGGAGCGGGTACCAACCCCGCTCCCAACCCACCTCCGAACCATCTTCCCTGGAAGTGGGAAGAGGATTAAAGCTAATTAACTGCCTGTTAACAGGTAGTTAACAGGCAGTTAAGAGGCTTTTCACCATTTTACGCCTGCTGATGTGGGCTTCCCGACGTCGGGGAACCCCGCCAGGGTCAGCGAGGCGAGCTGTGGGTCTGCTGCAGTGTAACTGTGCAAATGACAGCTGCAAAGGTAGTGTGATGGGTGTAATTGTGCACAGGTAAGTATGATAGGTGTGAGAAATATTTTTATTCTGTTTATATGTTTCTGCAGGTGACAAGATTTGATGTTTCTGTGAAGCCTCACCTGATTGGGAAAATTGACAGATGGCTTCTGCAATCTCACATGCAGCTGCCATCTGTTTTCTCCTAAGGAGAGAGTCATTGGTGAGCCTGGGTGCAAGGGCTCTCCTTTGGACAGTGATTGTCAGTGTTTGACAGCACCTCAATGCTGTCAAACACTGACAATTCATCTGTCAAAAAATTATGGTGCCTGTCACTTTAACAAAACCGGCAGATGAAGCGTCATGCACAGGCTTTCCCTTAATTGGCCGACAAGCCCAATCAAAGGAAAATAGCATCAGGTCATCAGACATTGCTGGGGGCGGGACTAGAACCCGGAAACCAGCAGTCCCGCCCCCGACGCGCCGCCTCAGGTGAGATCCCGGCCATAGAGTACAAAAGCCAGGAAGTTATGATGAACCTTTATAAAACACTGGTTCAGCCTCAACTGGTGTATTATGTCCAATTCTGGGCACCGCACTTTAGGAGGGATGTGAAGGCCTTAGAGAGGGTGCAGAAAAGATGCACAAGAATGGTTCCAGGGATGAGGGACTTCAGTTACATGGGTAGACTGGATAAGCTGGGGTTGTTCTCCTTAGAGCAGGAACGTTGAGAGGAGATTTGATAGAGTTATTCAAAATCATGAGGGGTCTATACAGAGTAGATAGAGATAAGCTGTTCCCATTGGCGGAAGGGTCGAGAACCAGAAGACACAGATTTAAGGTGATTGGCAGAAGAACCAAAGGCGACATGAGAAAAAACTTTTTTACGCAGCAAGGTTATGATCTCTAATGCACTGCCTGAAAGGGTGGTGGAGGCAGATTCAATCGTGGCTTTCAAAAGGGAAGGAAAAAAATTGCAGGGCTACGGGGTAAGGGCGGAGGAGTGGGACTAGCTGAAGTGCTCTTGCAGAGAACCAGCACGGGTTCAATGGGCTGAATGGGCTCCTACTGTGCTGTAACCATTCTACGATTCTATGGCCGTGACCTTCCCTACCTTGGCGGGTCCAGGGTGGGCAAGGTCGGTGGCAGATTGCGGCCTCACTGGTGGCTCCATCCTAGCCTCCGACATGACTTTCCCCTGATTGGGCTTGTTAAGTTTGCCCAAGGCGTTTCCCAGTCCAATTGAAGGAAGCAAGTCTGATGACGTCATTTGATGATGCGTCATCAGCCAGTTTCCTTAAAGGGACCATGCACAAATTTACTTTGACATTTGTGCTGTCAGTGTTCTACAACATTGAGATGCTGCAAACACTGACAAGCACTGCACAGAGGTGCAGGGCTGCACCCAGGCTCTCCCATGACTCCCTCCATATGCTTATGGAGGGAGTCACAGAACACACAGAGATCCTCTTCCCTTCCAATGGGCAGAAGAGACCTCCCCAGGAGACCAACGCAGCCTGGTTGCACATTGCACAGGAGGGCACAAGCAGGGATATCGTCAGGAGGACCAGGCTGCAGTGGCACAAACCTTCAATGATCTCAATAGATCACGAAATGTTACTGCAATGTCACATTCAACCTCATCCTGCTGTGCCACTCATCACATCCCCATCACTCTGCCTTCCCTAACCTAATCTTGCATATCTTTACTCACACCAACTTACCTTGCACCTCCACCCATCCCTCTCTATCTACATTATCACTTCCCCATCTCACAAGCCACCCCTCACACTCACCCTCATCCTAGTCCAATCATACCAACTAACAACACACAAGGGTAGGCACTTGTGTGTTTTAGCCAATGTTCATGTAAAGTTTCTGTTAATGAGGTGTCAAACTTTAATTTCAACATTTTGTGTTCTTGGACAGATTTGTGTGCACCTTTGGAAGTGGCTTAGTGAGTTGCAGTGAATGGTGAGACATAACAGTAACCCCCCCCCCCCCGCAATGGTGAAAGGAATGGCTTGGGCATTGTAGGTGTTGTGTCCGTGTATAATAAGACACAGACTGCAGGAGAACGGTACAACAGGTGTTTACTAAACGTGGCTCACACTGGAACTGATCTGTACAGGTTACTACTCAGTGCTATATACAGGTGTGGTCACTGCCGGTACTGCAGTATACATGAGCTGTAAAAGATAGTTCCCCCCCTTAAAGGTATATACATTACAGTAGGGATGCTTTATGGTGTTGGTGTGGGGTGGTGCCAAACTGGCATATCATGCGGCAGCCAGGGTGTGCAGCATCAAGTGAAGTAAATCTGGCCATGGTGAAGCCATCCCTGGCCTACCGGGCAGCAATATGCTCTGGTGCTAATGCCCTCTGTCCTGTGCAGCATCAGGTGATTGCAGAGAAGGTTGGTGTGGTTGTTGGTGCTGCTGGTGTGCCTGGTGCTGCTGGTGTTGGGGCTGATCTTGGTCAGATTCTGAGGACCAAGCTGAGAGAGTTTAAACCGTACTCATGCTGATTGAATAGATGGCAGGTGAACTTGAGATGACAGAAGCGATCTGTTAATGATGAGAGAGGTTGTTCCAATGAGGTGACACTGGATAGAGTGTTTGCTCCAAACACTTGCAACCTGCATAAAGCTCAATCTGTCTTCCAAATGCAGTAAGCAACAGCTTCTGAGCTTGGAAAGTGAACAGTCGTAAGGTTGGAGCTTTTATAGCACATTTCAAGCTGTCAAGTAATGAGATGATTCCATGGCCATTCAAGTCCCGCCCAGCTTAACAGACATGATCCCAAGCAGCATGGACCCATTGGCGAGCTGGTAAATTCTAAAGGTGAGCTCAAAATTGTTGTTAATCCTCTGTTAACAATGACCTGAATTGCCTACCCCACCGCTGCATGTCGGGTCTGCTCAGCGCTGACAGACCCGACATTTGGTAAAGGTGCGTGGTGGTGGGTTGGCAGCGGGGTCCCGATCCGCTGTAAAAAAAAACTTTCCCACCTGACCCGCCACCGATCACGCCCACTGATCCCCCGGTAAATTCCCCCCTATGATTCTATAATGTAGAAACTAGACTGAATATAAAAAACCTCCAAAAGACTTTTGCCACGAGTTTTAAACAGCAAAATAATTAACCACTATAATAATTACCAAGTTTCTTTCTTGATTGCCATTTCCCAAACACATGTACTTCTTGGGAATGTTTTGTTTTCAGCATTATAAGCATATTCCACATTGGCTAATAAGGCTGCATTTTTCTGGTATTGTAATTTATGCACTTTGAAGACTTACATGTTTTGATTATCCATTAGATATGTGGGCCAATTTGTAACTAATGTTTTCAGTAGAGGATTTAAGATAACTTGCTCATACATTTATGCAAGTACTTGGCATGTGATTAAGCTGATTGTAGCCTAATTAGAAATCAGCTACTACATGTTAATGATGGGGTCACTTTTACAATAAACACTGGTTCTCATTTCTGGTCACCTCATCTCCATTATAAGGACAGTCAGTTTGTTAGAGATTAATGTTACACTAATTCATTTATTCAGCACATCACCGCATATGCAGATTTGTCAAAGGTAGAATTGATGGGTTAAACAAATATTTAAATTGATGGAATTTTTTTGCCCTTATTAATTCAGGTATTATTGATAACATAGGAGAAATAGTTTATTTTTCTCTTCAGTTATGCTTCACAGTGAAACAATTGCATTCAAGTTACTATGGAGTACTACAGTGAGCTGTGCAGTTAGGTCATTAATTTCTGGGACGCTGTAATAAATTGTGTGTCTCAGACATGGCTTCTGTTACCTCCAAATGAGTCCTCTTGCTGAAGTAACATACATATAATATTTATTTGCAGAAGCCAGTGATTCAAGTCCTACTATTACTTACTGTTATATACACAATTATTTTTCACTGTCAACACTTTGGTTTATCAGCGCTTACACTTGGGAAGGATTTGAAATGGGTTACTCCTCCTTTACAGTTAAAAACAGACGCATTTGATATGAAGGGCTAGAATTTCCGCTAGGCTGTGCTGGTATTTTCAGTGCAATTCACCTAAATCGGTCAAACTAGCGCAAAAGATCGAGGGAATTTCAAGCGCACATTAAGTCCAGCGGAACTCGATTTTCCACGATCTTTTGCGTTAGTTTAAAAAAGCATTGCCGTGGAAGCCAGCCCCGCCCACAAAACTGTCAACGTTCTCAGATTGAATTAATCACCATGGCGAGTTTCCGCTAATTGTGCCTGTTTGGGTGCCTCCAGGGAGATTCTTAAAATTGAGCCAATTTTTTTAGGCACCTTTTAAAAGCTTTTACATTTTTTTATAATTAGTAAGAAACTGACTGTTGTACATTGTCCATGTCTCTGAGGCATACACTGGAGAGGTACCACCAACGCTGCCTCCGCAAGATCCTGCAAATCCATTGGCAGGATAGGCACACCAACATCAGTGTTCTCACTCAGGCCAACATCCCCAGCATCAAAACTTTGACCACGCTCTATCAGCTCCGATGGACGGGTCACATCGTCTGCATGCCTGATACGAGACTCCCAAAACAAGCGCTCTACTCGGGGCTCTGACACGGCAAGAGAGCCCCAGGTGGGCAGAGAAAACGCTTCAAGGACACCCTCAAAGCCTCCTTGAAAAAGTGCAACATCCCCACTGACACCTGGGAATCCCTGGCCCAAGACCGCACAAAGTGGAGGAGAAGTATCCGGGAAGGCGCCGAACACCTCAAGTCTCTTCGCCGGGAGCAAGCGGAAGCCAAGCGCAAGGAGCGCACGCCAACCCAAGCACCCCACCCACCCGCCCCTTCAACCACCGTCTGCCCCACTAGTGACCGAGACTGTAGGTCCCACATTGGACTCATCAGTCACCTGAGAACTCATTTTTAATGTGGAAGTAAGTCATCTTCAGTTCCGAGGGACTGCCTAAGAAGAAGATTGTACACCAATGTAACTACAAACTGGTTCAGTATATATTTTAAAGACGTTTTCAGTTATTTAAAATCAGATTACTCACAGGTCATTTTTGGGATGGCAGTCTGTAACTAATGGAGTGCCACAAGGATCAGTGCTTGGGCCTCAGCTATTTACAATCTATATCAATGACTTAGATGAGGAGACCAAGTGTAATATATACAAGTTTGCTGACAATACAAAGCTGGGTGGGAAAGTAAGCTGTGCGGAGGACACAAAGAGCCTGCAAAGGGATATAGACCGGCTTAGTGAGTGGGCAAGAAGGTGGCAGATGGAGTATAATGTGGGGAAGTGTGAAATTATCCACATTGGTAGGAAGAATGGAAAAGCAGAATATTTTTTTAGAAGGTGAGGGACTAGTAAATGTTGGTATTTAGAGGGATTTGGAGGTCCTTGTACACGAATCACAGAAAGTTAACATGAAGGTACAGCAAGCAATTAGGAAGGCAAATGGTATGTTAGCCTTTATTCCAAGGGGGTTGGGGTATAAGAGCAAGGAAGTCTTGCTGCAGTTATGTAGGATTTTGGTGAGACCACACCTGCAGTACTGTGTACAGTTTTGGTCTCCTTACCTAAGGAAGGATATACTTGTCATAGAGGGGGTGCAACAAAGGTTCACTAGACTGATTCCTGAGATGAGAGGGCTATCCTATGAGGAGAGATTGAGTAGAATAATCTCTGGAGTTTAGAAGAATGAGAGGTGATCTCAGTCAAACATATAAAATTCTTAGAGGGCTTGACAGGGTAGATGCTGTGAGGCTGTTTCCCCTGGCTGGAGAGTCTAGAACTAGGGGTCATAGTCTCAGAATATAGGGGTCTGTCATTTCGGACTGAGACTGAAGGGATAATTACTAGTCCTAGCCCCTTTAGGGCTACCCCGGATCAGGTGTATTTCCCAGACGTTCACTTTCAACTAAAGTTTGAGGTAGCCGAATCCTAAAGACGCTTAATTGGGTCTAAGGGTCCAGACTATCTCTCCCTAAAGGAAAGGAACAACCGTCCTCCAGATAGCACTTTTAATAAGTTTAGCTAGACTGTAACGTTCCGGACATTGAGGGTCCGGAAAACTCCCTTAGAATTCTGCAACTCCTCACCAAAGAGCGTACAGAGATTGAGTTTGCGAGTTTGATAACAGAAGTACTATGTGAGACAATTCTAAAAATATATAGATTTATTAAAGAACTGACGTGTAATTACAGTAGGTGTTTCAATCGCAACATTAACAGTTCCAAATACAAAAAGCTTACAATTCTATTATCAGAGATCCTTATTCTCAAATCTTAACTTCGCTAGTTTTACAGTTCTTAGTTTATTCCAGGATATCCACCAAAATCAAATACAATACCTTGATCCCCAAGATACAAAGAGTTGAAGACTTACAGAGCTAGCTCTGAAACCGAGAATCGCTTTGCCCCTTCAAGCGAGTCTATCATCCCATTTGAAAGTTCAATTTTTTTTACCCTTTTGTAGTGGCATTTCCTTTGAAGTTTTCTGCTGATGTAAGCTAATTATCTCTAGTCATTTTTCTGCTGACCCCTGCTATTCTTACAGTTAGATCAGCTGGTAGCATTAAGAACCATGGGGGATAAATTCGGTATCGCCCCGCTTGGGGCGCTAGTATTGGCGGTACGCAAAGTTTAGCGCCAGGCACAACTTATCGCCACCTCGAGCGATATTGGGTTGCAGCGCCCCTGAAGGTGATTGCGGCGCTAAATCAGGCGCTGCACGGTACTCTTAAGGCGCTAACCCGGCGGCGCTTCTCAATTTCTCGGCGGCCGGGCGCAGCACAGGTGCTGTCAATAATCGATTTCCCCAAGACACGCTGGCGCCGGCCAGCTCTTAAAGGGGCGGGTCAATTAACATCAGCAGCCACACTCTACGCCTTGTAGGCCTCAAAATCGGCGGTGACCTACCTGTGGCGTTCAAAACTTCCAAGACATGGAGAGGGTCAGGCAGAGAGCGGAGCGCTTTAGCGATGGGGCATTGGATGATCTGGTTGGCGCAGTGGAGCGCCAGCGAGCTGTGCTGTACCCTGAGAATGGCAGGAGGCCTCATCAGAGCGAATACCGCAGAGCTTGGAGGGATGTTGCCCAAAGAGTCATCTCCAGCAGCGTGGTGCCCAGGACTCCTGTGCAATGCAGGAAGAAGTTCAACGACCTCACTCGGGTCGTTAGGGTGCGTGCCTTTTTCACAATCATCTTCATCCCTCCATCTGCACCTGACTTTATGGCCAGAGGGTATGCGAAGTCCCAATGGCCATCTGCCAGCCAGCACCCATGGCCCTTTCTGGAAACACACACGCACATTCAGCTCAGTGCATAATGTAAGGGCTATTCTACCATGGGGGGCATGTAATGTCAGCTCAGGGCAGCATGTTTCATCACTTCCCGTCCTTTCTCCTGCAGGCCAAGCTGGCCAGGAATCGTAGGGAGCAGCTTCATACCGGAGGAGGCCGGCCTCACCTGCAGACCCTCACAGACCTCGAGGAGCGAGTCCACCAGATTGTTGGAAGCCGGATGAGTGGTCCTGTCACCTCTGGAGCTGCCGATCCCATTGTGCACAGCGATGGTAAAGTCATCACCTTTTTGAGCTCGCTCCTTCCACTTGCTCCCCCCACCAGCATGCTTTTTCACTTTGGACCCAAGTCAGTGCATTGCAGCACTCATGCATCCCTTGCTGCCACCCTGTCCTTTCGCTAAAGCCACTCTTCAACCTCCCTGCTTTCAGATGCTGCATCACCAGCTCGGGAGCCGGGCCCTCAAGCTGCCACTGCCACTGCCACTGACTCCGGAGGCGACGAGCAGGAGGAAGCCGGAACATCCCTACCACCCTCAGGCGAGCCAGCCCCTCTGCAGACTGGGGAGACTACTTCCCTGGAGGGGAGCGGGGGGGAATGCTCTGAGGAGGAACCAGTTCCAGGAACCAGCGGGCTGCAGCAACGCAAGGGGGGTAGGGAAGTTCGGGGGCCGTCTCCCCGGAGGGCGAGTCAGGCCACGAGTGCTGCTGCACAGAGCGCAGAAGAGGTGCATGCCCTCGCAGAAATGAGCGCCCAGGCTGGGCTGAGGCACACTGAGCTCATGGCTGCAGTGGCAAGGATGCCTGAATCCATCGAGACACTGGCAAGGAGTGTCCAAGACTTCGGCGCAGCACAGGAAAGGAGTGCGCAGGGCCTCGGGACAGCACTGGAAAGGACTGTCCAGGGCCTCGGGACAGCACTGGAAAGGACTGTCCAGGGCTTCGGGACAGCACTGGAAAGGACTGTCCAGGGCTTCACCGAAGCACTGGCACCTGCCACGCAACTGCTGAGTGCTGCCACACATTCACTCGCTGGTCTCATGCAGACGCAGATTGAGGCCACGCGACCACTGACTGCTGCCACCCTCGCTGGATCAGGCAGGATTACCCGGGGCCCTTGCAGCACCACAGCAGGCCAGCAATCTGTGGGCCATCCGATTGCTGCGCATGCTGCGGTGCTGCCCCGTCAGAGTGCCAATGTGTCGGCCGACCAGGGAGCTGCTGTCCGCTCTCAGGATGATGGCATTCCTGATACCACCGCTGGCACGTCGCCACTGCAGCTGCCACCACCTGCAGGACAGACTGCTTCCACCCATGCACAGATGGAGCAGTCAGCAGCCGGGCCCTCTAAGCCCAGAGGTCGTCCAGGCCGCCCCTCAGGGGCATCTGCACTTTCGGACAGTCAGCAGGCCTCTCCCAGCCTTGCTGCAGCCACTGGGGTCCCATTATGGAGGAGCTGCAGGGAGGGAAGGGGCCAATCTCGCAAGAGAAGCAGATCACCATCAAGGGGGAAAGAGTAGAAGGTGCTGCTGAAACGTCTTATTTGTAGAAATCAAGGCCGAGGATGCTGGTCTGAATGTTAGTTATGTTCTGGACAGTCTCCCGGGTGTGCGAAACACTTATGTGTCTGTGTTAGTTTTGCTTTCAGTTGCCATTGCTTTGTCTTGTTGGAAGGAAGCACATTTTGTACAATAAAAAACTTTCTTTATTTACAATGGCCATGTCTGCTATTTACATGCATTTTGCCCTTCACAGGCTTTGGAGTATCAGAACGGTTCCATTCGTCTTCTTGGAATGTCAGCATGCATTCCGTGAGAGGGGCCTAGAAGCGACTTCTGATCAGCCTCTGACGGACGGCCCTTCCAGTTTGTGCCTCCCTCCCATCATGGTCCTGCTCCTCCTCCTCCTCTTCCTCCTCCTCCTCCTTCTCTGCTGGTGCTTCAATGTCTGGTGGCATTGGCTGGGTCCGTAGGATAGCGAGGTTATGGAGCATGCAACATACAACCACGAAGTGGGAGACTCGCTCATGCGTGTACAGCAGGGCTCCTCCGGAATGGTCCAGACAGCGGAACCGTTGCTTCAGCACGCTGATTGTGTGCTCCACAATGTTCCTCGTCGCCTGATGGCTCGCATTGTAGCGTTCTTCAGCAGGGGTGCTGGGCGAATGGAGCGGGGTCATCAGCCACGGGCACAGAGGATAGCCCTTGTCCCCGAGAAGCCAGCCTCCTGGGTGAGCCGGGGCCTCAAAAAGGTCTGCAACAGAAGTCTGGCGCAGGATGAAGGTGTCGTGGCTGCTGCCTGGGAACTGTGCATTCACTGCGAGGATCAGCTGTCGGTGGTCACAGACCAGCTGGACATTCAAGGAATGGAACCCCTTTCGGTTGCGGAACTCCTCCGGATTCAATACAGGCGCCCGCAAAGCCACGTGCGTGCAGTCAATGGCACCCTGCCCCATGGGGAAGTCCGCTATTGCTGCGAAGCCCTCTGCGCACTCCCGCTGCTTGTCCGGGGTCATTGGGAAGGAGATGTACTGCTGCCTCCTTTTAAACAGGGCATCAGTCACTTGACGGATGCAGCAATGCACCGCAAACTGCGAGATGTTGGCTATGTCCCCTGTTGTGGCCTGAAAGGAGCCGCTTGCGTAGAAATTTAGGGCAACAGTCATCTTCACAGCCACCGACAGATGTCCTGCACCTTATCTGAGGCTGCAGATCTGGCTGAAGCAGGTGGCACAGCTCAGTCACCACCTCCTTTCTAAAGCACAGCCTTCTGATACACTGCTCCTCCGACATGTTCAAGTAGGAAAACTGCTGTCGGAAAACCCTGGCAGCGTAAGGTCTGGTGTGGCGACGTCTGTTTGCTCTCCTCCGTCTGGCCATGCCTGCCCCTCTCTCCCTGCGTCTCTGTGCCCTTTCCAGATGATTTAGCAGCAGGACGTTCCCCTCTAATGCAGCCCCCATAATAAGTGCGCACAGAAAGTCTCCCCGTTTGATATGCTCACCAACAGCAAGGTGATGGTCAGAAGGCTGAAGTTCTTCTGCCAGCACTGGCTCAGTGGTGAAATGGCTCTCAGTGTGCAGCTCAGCAACTCTCTCTAACTCTCGAAGAAGTTGTGCTCCAAAAATGGCTGCCGCTTTTATACCACAGCAGTCCCCTTTAAAGAACGCCCCCCCACAGTGACTGGAGAACGTTCCAGGTAAGCTGTCCTTATTAACGCCAGGCGGAATGGAGGGGCACGCCACCGAATTTCCGGTCCGGGGTGCCCAAAAGGCGTTGCACACTGAAATGACGTTATGATCTGCCTTTGCCCGCAAGCGGGCGCTAAGGTTTAGCGCCGGTGCAAAATGTCCGCTCAATATGGGAGGAGGCGCAGGGTTCGCTGCGCCCGGGCGCTAGTTGGTTACCGCCCCACTTCTCGGCCTCTTTAGGTGCTAATGGGTGGCGCAACAAACCGAATTTCTCCCCCAATGTCTCTACCCTAGGTGTTCAAATGTAACAGCAGGTGCATTTGTTTGATGTCATTCTTACCAAGGTCTTCTGTTCAATTCTTAGTCACCTCAGCTGGTTGTAATACAGAATCGCGTCTCCTGTCCATAGGTGTTCTAAGTTTAACATAAAAACGATTTGACGGCAGGTGTTTCTTTTACTTGATGTCACTTTTATGAAGGCATATGTTTCTTCTTCTTTTATGTGCCTGTTTACGAAGTGTACTTTAAAACACCTTAACTGGGTGTACCATTGTGTTCTTTCCAAGGCTGCAGACTTCAGGAGCTTCCAACCTCCTGTTTCAACAAGGTTATTGATTCAGTGTCAACAACGTGTCTTATCTCAATAGCCTGAATGCTGTTCACAGCTTCTCCATTGTTCAGGCTTTTAGATTTTCAAGCCTGGTTTGTTACAAAGACCAGAATTCTTTCATAGAATGGTGTATTTTTCTGAATATGGCTTATTTCTTCACGAGATGCAGTGAAACTTCTTCACTCAGAGGGTTGCGAATCTTTGGAATTATCTACCCCAGAGAACTGTGGATGCTGAGTCAATAACTATATTCAAGACTGAGATCAATAGACTTTTGGATACTAAGAGAATCAAGGGATATGGGGATAGAGTGGGAAGATGGAGTTGAGGTAGAAGTTCAGCCATGGTCTTATTGAATGGCAGAGCAGGCTTGATGGGCTGTATGGCCTACTCCTGCTCCTATTTCTAATGTTCATATGTTCTTAGGTGGTGGACTAGAAACTCTGATTAAAAATGCTTATTTCTTTTGTGATAAACCCATTTTCAGCTGTATTAATAAAACTGCACTGGGTTACCACTCTTAAATACATCGAGGAATATTTTTTAATGCAATTTTTTTTAATTACATTCGAAAACGCTGCCTAATTGCACTGGTTCATGAAAGATGTTACGTTTGGCCATATGCAAATGAGCTTGAGCAGAAACTTGAGCAAAAGATTCACTTTGCAAAACTAGTGCAATTTTGGGCAGGATTTGCATCCGGATCGTTGATTGTGCCCAAAACAGAAACTCTTGGCCAAACTTCTTAAATTCAGCTGGTAACTCAAACAGCTGGTGTAATTCAAAAGCAGCATTCTAGATTACATGCCACCATTACACTGTCAATTTAAGGTACAGATCTATATTGGCTGGAATGAAGCTAAAAGATAAAATAATACTTTCTGTGGAATTATCTTTCAAACCGTCTCCAGTTTTCCTGGGGTTAAACACCCAGTTAGTGGTCAAGCACACTCAGCATTTTGATAACATATTTCAGATTTTTGCACATTTCTGGTGCAAATGCTTCATAGCACCATAGTGGCTGAAGCATTCCCTTATTCCATTACAGGGAATGACTTCTGAAGGTCAGGAACATTTTCCTGTTTTGTCCCAAATGAGCCAACATCAATGCAATTTTGAGAGTACATTTTTAATTACCTCTAGTCATACAGTTATTGTAAATAAAATCAAGGCACCTGTAAATATTAAGTGAAACTATGTTGATTCGATAAGTAATGATAAATACCATCTTAGCACTCTTTTTACATGCTTAAATTTTTGTGTTCGTAAACCTGAGTGATAGAAACCTGAGTGGATTGAAAGGATGGAAATAAACAGTCATTTAATATAAATTCATTGCTTTCCAATTTCAGTAAAAACAATTCTCAAGTTAATTTTCAGCTGCTTTCTGTTGAGCACAACATTTTGAATGATTTTTACATTTTTGGGGGGTAATCTTCAACTTCATTTTGATTACCTAATGACGCTCTCCTGCTTCCCCAGATGCTATAGCATCCTGTTTTGTACCTCGTGGGATCTATTTTATTTTCCACAGGATGCTTTTGGGTCTTTTTATTTTCATACCTTAAAGGTTCCATGGTGTCCTAAGGGCCTGATTATTTTTTTAAAAATGTAAACAGGGGAACAAATTCAAACATAAGGGCCTGGATTTTCTCAGCCCTGAGGAGGCGGGTATGGAGACGGGACTGCCAAGAAAGTTGCAGAATTTGGGGGCGGGTGGCAAACCCGCCCCCAACCCACTTCTGTGTCCTCTTGCCAGGAGGCAGGAAGCCATCCTGCCCTGGGTCACGACTCCTTGGAGGCGGGAAGGGATTAAAGCCTATTAACTGCCTGTTAACAGGCAGAAAATAGGATTATCCCCATTTTGTGCCCTAAAGTGTGGGCTTCCCGACCGGGGGGGACCTCGCCGGGGTGTAGGAGGTGAGTAGGAGGTCTGAAAGTGCGATGTAGAGGTGAGTGATGGGTGCAAGTGTGAAGTGGTAAGTATGTGAGGTGAGTGTAAAGTGTTAGAAAATGTTAACTTAACTTTGTTTCTACCTACAGCCTTCAGCCGACATCTCCATTGTAGAGATCACAGACTGGCTGTTGCATCCTCCGATCCAACAGCCAGCTGATTTCTGCAAAGTAGAAAGGTTTCCTGAACACAAGGACTCATCAAACTACACAGAATGTTAGTGTTTGACAGCTTCACAGAGCTATCAAACGATGATATTTCTTCTTTCAAAAATTCTTGACAGATGACACGTCTTACATCGGCGTGCTCTGTCACTGACTTCCCCTAATTGGCCTGCTGAGCCCACTGGGCGGGCTTAACAAGGCCAATCAGGGGAAAATCCCGCTGGTTGGCCAGAAGCTGATGGAGGCGGGACTCAGACCCGGCAAGCAACAATCCCGCCTCCAACACGTCTCCATTCATAAAATCCAGCCCAAGGTTTCTGATTAGGTCTTTGCCACTGCTTGAACAGTTTGGGCATTTGCTAACACCTTTTTCTCACGTAAATGTCTTGGTGATGGTTTCGGTAAATAAGATTACATTTTCTACATGGAAACTGTTCCATTTACTCTATGCATGCTGAGTTTTCATAGCCCCATTATAGCAATTAACTCCAACTATGGTAAATTGCTCACTGGAGATCAAATAACATGTCTACTGTCACCTGAGAATTCAGAAGATGAAAACTATCAGAACACTATCACTCTGTACAGGCAAAACGATTGATCAAATTTATGTATAATTAAAAGGATCTGTAGAAGCACCAAGAACACAGGTAAAAATACTAAATAGCAACAATATTTGTAGAAGAGAATTGAACTCAATCCACAAGATGTAATGCTACCCTTTTCTAAATGCTACGTTCAGCTTTTCTTACATTTTCTTGGAATGAAACACTTTTTTAGATGAATCGACTGAGCTGTTCCTGATTCCTTGGTAAGCAGTATTCAGTTTCAAGATGTACCTTTCTAGCTCAGATTTGCATGTGGAATATGTGAGCCCTCAAATAAACATTGAGTTTGATGAATCTATTCCAGGACTCAAAATTAGCAACTGTTCAGTCTTGATCTTCTTTGGTGTAAAGTTTGAAGAAATCAGCCAAACAAAATATCAACAGTCTTGGGTCTAAAAATTTGGTTGCTTTCCATCTCCTGTTAGCGCCCTGAGGGCGCTAACGGGGTGCAAAACAACTAGTGCCCGGGCACGGTGCCACCAACGCCTCCCGCGAAATTCAGCGGGAGATCAGCGGCGGCGGTAACCGTTAGCGCCCTGCAGCGCTGCGCCACCAGAGATGACGTCCCACTCGCGCCTTGGCCACAATCTTCGGTAGCACCCCCTGACTTATCGCCGGACGCTATGTCTGACGGGGTCAGGGGGGCCTACCTGTGGCCGAGGCGGTGCTAATTAAAGGCAAGGTGCCGGGTGGCCGTTTTTGTTTCTGGCCACCTACCAGCACCTACCCCCGTTGCCGTCCCCGGCCTCCTGCCATCCCCGGCCTCTTGAGTGCCAGGCTCTTTTGCCAGCTGAGCCCTGGGTCGTGCTGCGCAAGGCCCCTCCCCTTTAAGAAGGGGAAGAAGGCCTGCATTATGTCACGCCATGATATTCCCTCGCAGCGCCCCAAGCGGGAGGTGGGTGCTTCCAGTAGCGCTCCGCTTCCCTTTTGGGGCACTACCAATGAATTTCGGCTGTGGGGACACTAATTTTTTCGGGGCACTAAAAGTAGCACCCGGCAAAGTTAGCGCCCCAAAAGGGGCGCAACTCAATTTTTCCCCCTTGACCTCTTATCAAACAAGCAAATGATGCTCTGTAATTGTTACCATCTGTCCTTACCTGCATTTCAACCAGATTATATCAGTACATGACAATAATCGGAAATTACATTAGTCTTTCTCCTCACAACAGGACAAATTTACATATAATATTCCTGCATAAAATCCCATTGGATGATAATGAGAGGTAAACACAAATGGGGGTGATTTTTAACCCTTCCTGCTCAGCAGAAACCTGGCGGGTGGGCAGTTAAAATATCCCTGGCTCTTACCTGTCCAAAATCCACCATGATCGCAACATCTGTAATTTTAACCTGCTCTCCTGAGCAGGCAGCAAGGACCACACGTCGGGAACCAACAGGGTCCTTCTTTACATGTGCATGTTGCAGCCCGATGACATCATTGAGATCCGACTGTAATGTTAACTCAGGCCTGAGCGGGGAATCCACCTGGAGTTAAAATCAGGGCCTAGTCTAGATTCCAAGCACTACAGCATTGGTAGACATTCTAGTTCAACATAATTAAAAGTACACAATCTAATTCACAGAAAGAACAAAGAAATCGTAATAATTACATACCAGAGCTACAATTGGCTGACTCCATTTCTAACACTGAGTTAAGCTATATAAAAGCAAAGACATAAAAATCCTATTGTCGCAATTTTTCTTATTCGTCCTTCCAAATAAGCAGATGCAAAACTATGATTATTGCTATTATACACTGAAAAAATATATATTTTACAGCGTACAGATTTGGTTGGTCATTTTACCTGTTGTCTGAGATGGCAGAATCCAAAAAGGATTGCATTTGGGTAGGGCTAACGAGGCAAGGGAATACACAATAATTGGTAGGATGCTGAAAAGTGTAGGGGAATAGAGGGACCTGGGAGTGCATGTCCACAGATCCCTGAAGGTAGTAGGACAGGTAGATAAGGTGGTTAAGAAGGCATAAGGAATACTTCCCTTTATTAGCCGAGGCATAGAATATAAGAGCAGGGGGGTTATGCTTGCACTGTATAAAACACTAGTTAGGCCACACAGTTCTGGTTACCACATTACAGGAAAGATGTGATTGCACTAGAAACATAGAAGATAGGAGCAGGAGTAGGCCATTCGGCCCTTCGAGCCTGCTCCGCCATTCAATGAGATCATGGCTGATCATCCAAATTCAGTACCCCGTTCCTGCCTTCTCCCCGTATCCCTTGATCCCTTTAGCCTTAAGAAATATATCCAACTCCTTCTTGAATATATTTAATGAATTGGCCTCCACTGCCTTCTGTGGTAGAGAATTCCACAGATTCACCACTCTCTGGGTGAAGAAATTCCTCCTCATCTCAGTCCTAAATGGCTTACCCCTTATCCTTAGACTATGACCCCTGGTTCTGGACTCCCCGACCATCAAAAACATCCTTCCTGCATCTGGTCTGTCCAGGCCTGACAGAATTTTATAGGTTTCGATGAGATCCCCTCTCAATCTTCTAAACTCCAGTGAGTATAAGCCCAATCGACACAATCTCTCCTCATACGTCATTCCTGCCATCCCAGGTATCAGCCTGGTGAATCTTCGCTGCACTCCTTCCATGGCAAGAATGTCCTTATCAGGTAAGGCGACCAAAACTGCACACAATACTCAAGGTGCGGTCTCACCAAGGCCCTGTACAACTGTAGCAAGACATCCTTGTTCCTGTACTCGAACCCTCTTGCTACGAAGGCCAACATACCATTTGCCTTCTTAACCGCCTGCTGCACCTGCATGCTTACCTTCAGCGACTGGTGCACAAGAACACCCAGGTCTCTTTGCACTTCCCCTTCTCCCAATCTATTGCCATTCAAATAATCTGCCTTCCTGTTTTTGCTACCAAAGTGGATAACCGCACATTTATCCACATTATAGTGCATTTGCCATGTTTCTGCCCAATCACCCAACCTGTCCAAATCGTACTGGAGTTTCACGACATCCTCTTCACAGCATACCCTCCCACCCAGCTTTGTGTCGTCTGCAAATTTGGAGATATTACATCCAATTCCCTCGTCCAGATCATTAATATATATTGTGAACAGCTGGGGTCCTAGGACCGATCCTTGATGTACCCCACTAGTCACTGCCTGCCACTCGGAAAACGACCCGTTTATTCCAACTCTTTGCTTTCTGTCCGCCAACCAGTTCTCTATCCAAGTCAATACCTTGCCCCCAATCCCATGTGCCTTAATTTTGCACACTAATCTCTTATGTGGGACCTTATCGAAAGCCTTCTGAAAGTCCAAATACACCACATCCACTGGTTCTCCCTTATCTATTTTACCAGTTACATCCTCAAAAAATTCCAGTAGATTAGTCGAGCATGATTTACCTTTTGTAAATCCATGTTGACTTTGTCCGAACCTGTCACTGCTTTCCAAGTGCTCTGCTATTACATCTTTTATAATGGACTCTAGCATTTTCCCCACTACCGATGTCAGGCTTACCGGTCTATAATTCCCCGCTTTTTCTCTACCACCTTTTTTGAATAGTGGGGTAACATTAGCTACCCTCCAATCCATGGGTACTGTTCCAGAGTCTATCGAGTTCTGGAAGATGAGCAGCAATGCATCTACTATTTCTAGGGCCACTTCCTTAAGTACCCTAGGATGTAGATTATCAGGCCCTGGGGATTTATCAGCCTTCAGTCCTATCAATTTTCCGAACACCATTTCCCTACAAATACTGATTTCTTTCAGTTCCACCCTTTCATCAGACCCTATGTTCCCCGGCATCTCTGGGAGGTTATTTGTGTCCTCCTTTGTGAAGACAAAACCAAAATATGTATTTAGTTGGTCTGCCATTTCTTTGTTCCCCATTATAAATTCCCCTGATTCTGACTGCAAGGGACCTACGCTTGACTTCACCAATCTTTTTCTCTTCACATATCTATAAAAGCTTTTACAGTCAGTTTTTATGTTCCATGCAAGCTTACTCTCATACTCTATTTTCCCTTTCTTAATTAATCCCTTTGTCCTCCTTTGCTGAATCCTAAACTGCTCCCAATCCTCATGATTATTGCTTTTTCTGGCCAATTTATATGTCCTCTCTTTGGATCTTATGTTATCCCTAATTTCCCTTGTTAGCCACGGTTGAGTCACCTTTTTTGTTTTATTTTTATGCCAAACTGGGATGAACAAATTCTGTCGTTCATCCATGCGGTCTTTGAATGTTTGCCATTGCCTATCCACCGTCAACCCTTTGAGTGCCATTCCCCAATCAATCGTACTAGAGAGGTTACAGAGGAGATTTATGAGGATGATGCCAGTACTGGAGAATTTTAGCTGTGAGAGAAGACTGGACAGTCTGGGGTTATTTTCTTTGGAGCAGTGGAGGCTGAGGGAATACTTAATTGAGGTGTACAAAATTATGAGGGGCCTAAATAGAGTAGATAGGAAGGACCTATTTCCCTTAGAGAGGTCACTCTACCATTACCATCAAGACAGTGAACCAACCTTGGTTCAATGAAGAGTGTAGAAGAGCATGCCAGGAGCAGCACCAAGCATACCTAAAAATGAGATGCCAACCTGGGAATGCTGCAACAGCTGATGCAACATGCTATAGACAGAGCTAAGCAATTCCACAGCCGACGGATCAGATCAAAGCTTTGCAGTCTTGCTACATCCAGTTGTGAATGGTGGTGGACAATTAAACAACTAACAGGAGGAGGAGGCTCCATGAACATCCCCATCCCCATCCTCAATGATGGAGGAGCCCAGCACGCGAATGGAAAAGACATGGCTGAAATGTTTGCAACCATCTTCAGCCAGAAGTGACGAGTGGATGATTCATATCGGCCTCCTCATGAAGTCCCCACCATCACAGAAGCCAGTATTCAGCCAATTTGATTCACTCCACGTGATGTCAAGAAACGGCTGAGCGCACTGAATACAGCAAAGGTTATGGGCCCTGACAACATCCTGGCTGTCGTGCTGAAGACTTGTGCTCCAGAACTAGCCGCTCCTCTAGCCAAGCTGTTCCAGTACAGCTACAACACTGGCATCTACCCGGCAATGTGGAAAACTGCCCAGGTATGTCCTGTCCACAAAAAGCAGGACAAATCCAATCCAGCCAATTATCGCCCCATCAGTTTACTCTCAATCATCAGCAAAGTGATGGAAGGTGTCATCGCCAGTGCTATCAAGCGGCACTTACTCACCAATAACCTGCTCACTGATACCCAGTTTGAGTTCTGTCAGGACCACACGGCTCCACACCTCATTACAGCCTTGGTCCAAGCATGGACAAAAGAGCTGATTTCCAGAGGTGAGGTGAGAGTGACTGCCCTTGACATCAAGGCAGCATTTGGCCGAGTGTGGCATCAAGGAGCCCTAGTAAAATTGAAGTCAATGGGAATCAGGAGGAAAACTCGTCACTAGCTGGAGTCATACCTAACACAAAGGAAGATGGTCGTGGTTGTTGGAGGCCAATCCGCACAGCCCCAGGACATCGCTGCAGGAGTTCCTCAGGGCAGTGTCCTAGACCCAACCATCTTCAGCTGTTTCACCAATGATCTTCCCTCCATCATAAGCTCAGACGTGCGGATGTCCGCTGATGATTGCACCATGTTCAGTTCCATTGGCAACTCCTCAGATAATGAAGCAGTCCCGCATGCAACAAGACCTGGACGACATTCAGGCTTGGGCTGATGACTGGCAAGTAACATTCATGCCACACAAGTGCCAGGCAATGACCATCTCCAACAAGAGAGAGTCTAACCAGCACCCCTTGACATTCAACGACATTACCATCGCCAAATCCTCCACCATCAACATCCTGGGGGTCACCATTGACCAGAAACTTAACTGGACCAGCCACATAAATACTGTGGCTACAAGAGAGCTCAGAGGCTGGGTATTCTGTGGTGAGTGTCTCACCTCCTGACTCCCCAAAGCCTTTCCACCATCTACAGGGCACAATTAAGGAGTGTGATAGAATACTCTCCACTTGCCTGGATGAATGCAGCTCCAACAACACTCAAGAAGCTCGATACCATCCAGGATAAAGAAGCCCGCTTGATTGGCACCCCATCCACCACCTTAAACATTAACTTCCTCCACCACTGGCATACCGTGGCTGCAGTGTGTACCATTTACAAGATGCACTGCAGCAACTCGCCAAGGCTTCTTCAGCAGCACCTCCCAAACCTGCGACCTCTTCCACCTAGAAGGACAAGGGCAGCAGGCATATGGGAACACCATCACCTGCAAGCTCCCCTCCAAGTTACATACCATCCTGACTTGGAAATATATCGCCGTTTCTTCATCGTCGCTGTGTCAAAATCCTGGAACTCCCTCCTTAACACCACTGTGGGAATACCTTCACCACAGGGACTGCAGCTGTTCAAGAAGGCGGCTCACCACCACCTTCTCTAGGGCAAATAGGGATGGGCAATTAGGGATGGGCAATAAATGCTGGCCTTGCCAACGATGCCCACATCCCTGGAACAAAAAAAAATTAACCAGAGGCATGGATTTAAAGTAGAAGGCTTAGAGGGGAGTTGAAGAGAACTTTTTTCACCCAGAGAGTTTTGGGCATCTGGAACTCACTGCCTGAAAGAGTGGTAGAGGCAGAAACACTCATTTTATTTAAAAAGTACTTGGATATGCACTTGAAGTGTCTTAACCCACAGGGCTATGGACCAAGTGCTGGAAAGTGGAATTAGGATGGATAGCTCTTTTTCGGCCAACACAAACACGATGGGCCGAATGGCCTCCTTATGTGCCGTAAATTTCTATGAACCCAACAAGGCCTGTCAAATATATAATAATTAGATTTGGAATGAAAATCTGTTTTCCTTTTACCTATTTTACTCCCCTCCCTCTCTATCTTAAAGGTATTGACTCCTGCTGGGGTACAATACCATGGGGTAGCTTTCACCTTACTCATGATCATTATTCCCATGGGAATCTTGGCAGTGAGAGTCAGTTAATATGGGAAAGAGGATATCTTAGCTGACCCCAATGCTGTCCATGTATAAGGGGGCTGCTGGATTGTGACCGGGGAGCAGGAACCTTGGCCATTTTGTTTTCTCCTCTCTAAAGCAAAGGTATAGAGACCAATTATTGTGCTGCTATTGCTGCTCCCCAGCTGAGATTAACTAATTTAGCACAGACTGGACATTGAATCTGGGATCATCCTCTTCTCAACAGTTTAGCTATTCACAGAATAAATATTGCTGAGCCATCGGGGAACCCAGCTTGGAAAATGTTTTTATTGTTTAAATTTGTCGTTATTAAGCAAGGGGAACCCAATCTCCTTGATGGTTCAGCTCAGCAGACAACTCGCAAAGCATTTTATAATTTTGTCGAGTGTAGGAATAAGGTGATTGAATGAATTAGAAATATAAAATCTATTAAATTATTAAACTATTCTTAAATGCAAAAGTGATCTAATTTCCAGGTTTCAGAGAAATTGAACAGATAGACAGTAACTTTGTATGTGTGGCAATGACATTTTCCACTGTCTCTGGATTACCATAAAGGGAAAGAGAGAATTGGTTCTTCTGATCACTTAACATGGGCTTTACGTTCCTTAGCAGATGGCTAGATTTAATGAGTGGCGTGTCTGACCAGTCACTAATTCAAAAGGGAGGGTTTTGAAATTCCAAGTTCCCTGCTCGGGTAGCGGAGCGGGACTCCTGCAACCGTATACATAGGCCCGGATTTTATGGGGCCAATGATGCTGTTGTAAGTCCTCAGAATGGCCCCACAAGTTCCGGGTATCTGCATGCGTTGCGCATGCGCGAAAACCCGGAACTTGCAATCTGTCAAGTTTCTCCTTGACCAATCATCCACATGTCCCAAAAACACTTTTGCTGGCACAGATTTGGGCTATTTGCCCAACTACTGCCCAGCAAATGCCCACAAAACCCTTACGCCTGGTAAAAGCAGGCATAGGGCCTGCTTTTACCAGCGTAAGGGTTAAAATAAATGTTAAGTTAAAATTTTAAAAATGATTAAAACATACAAAAACATTTAAAATTATTTCATGTAAATTTTGGGCTGAGTTAAAGTGTTTCTATTATTTTTCAAAAAATTAAATTTTTATTTTAAATGCTTAATCAGAGGGACTTTTCATTAATTGGGAATTAACATGGGAATATTTAATTTTATTAGAATTGTGTTTTACTTGGGGATTTCTCATAAGCTTATGAGGATTCTGTTCATGAATGGAATACCAATAAGCTTATGAGGCATCCCCCTTTCTAATTGTTGGCCTGGCCCCCGTGATCCCAGGGGTGTTTCTGAATCGCCTGCATTCCTGGGATCCGTGGGCCTTTACGCAGGCGTATGCCTGGAGGCCCAGAACCCAAAGATGCTGAAGCTCTAGAGCCACCAGGTACTTTTGTATTTTTTTTTCGGGGATGAGGCGTACTCCGGAGGTATGCCTCCAACCTCAAACATTGGCCCATAGATTCCATCGCAAATTGTGTGGGTCGGTCATTTCCATAATTGAGATGGGTGGCCCACGCTTGTATGGGCGCAACATAGCTACCCGCCCCATTTAGTCAATGGAACTGAGTTCTCTGATAGGGGGCCATAATGGTTATAGATACAAAGCAGCAAATTGTTTTCTTCTAAGGGAGCAAATGGCTATTTAAAAAAAAAAGGAATCAATCTCTTCTGGGGTCAGTTACCTTACTGTTGAGTAGTTTTGGGACCTTCTTAAGACAAGAGTATCCAGGGTTTACACCGGCTTTCAGTCCCACTGGACCTATCGATGGCATACTAAAGTGGAATTTCCAGGGTAGCGCAAGACCACACCCAAAGCTTCCAGTGGAAGCTTCTAGTAGGGAGGGCAGGCAGAAAACTCACACACATCCCCACCACTTCCCCTTCCCAGAACAGAATTTTGGGCCACAGAACGCTTGGGGTAGAAGCCCAGTGGATCCAAGTTCAACACCCAATTCTAGCCCTCTCTGGTCTGACTTCCACTCTTCTAGTTTTGTGGGGCCAGGAGGAGCAGAAGTGTTCCTTCTGGCTCCACAAAAACACCGCAACCCGCTGCCAGTCCACACTCGCCCCCGCCCCCCATCCAAGATCAGGTGCACCCTCTGAACAGTATTTCTGACTCTAATTTGATGGCTGCACTGATACTAATCACGTAGCCCAGGATATAAGTTCTGAATCTAGTTGGAATGTCACAATTGCTACATTCAAGTCATCAGATAAATTGACATTTATGTAATGTGGGCTGTTTTTAAAACTCTAATATTTTTTTAATTGGCGTAAACATTTAAAATTCTACCTTTCCTACACTATATTACAGTAGAACATATAAGTGCCTTATCTTGCTTGTGGCCAGGTTGTTGGGCTATATAAACATTTTACTGTACATCAACGTTGCAGTTAAATTGCTATACACATGCCTATGGGGATTGCTACAGGAGACCATTTATCAGTGTGGTCCTTTATCATTACAGCTGAAATAAGAATTCAATGCTGCATATTTCTATGTTATCTTACCTTAGAGTTAAGAACTTGTATGAAAGTAAAATGATTGATGCATCCATTGATTTATACATCAGTGGTTCTTTTAATACAATGTCTGCTATATAAAAGTGCTCTGAAAATTAATAGCCATCATACAATTAAAACATTTGTTTCCTTCCAGTGTTCTTAAGTTACTGATCTGAATGTCGTCCACATCTATATATTGCAGCTGTCAAGCTATAGTAACAATTGAAATGTGGCAGAGTAGGTGCAGACATAAATGTACTCGTTTTGAATTGTCTGGAATTGTTTTAAACAAAATTATTTTTACATGTAACCAAATATATCTTTATACTCATAATTTAAAATATCTCTGCACAGTGCATCGTCTGGTAGGGAGTTAGAATTAACGGCAAATAAAGCAGTTATTTTACACTGGAAATGTAAGATCAATAGCCAAAGTCCATAGTACAGGTACCACCAAGATTCAGGATTAAATTATAAAACAAAGTAAATCAAGAAGTAATGGAAAATGTTGACAGGAAATGCACATAGATGCAAGATTATTAATTACGATGTTCCTCATTTGGATCTACTATCCTTCCCAAAGTCTGCGTGATGTTTGGTTTATCATTGGCATTGTTAATAGTTATATTTTTGCTTCAGTATCAGAGCAGTTGTTTACATTTAGTTTTACACAATCATATATGTATATATGTGTATTTATATGTATAAATATACACACATACACACACATGATTGTGGGGTGGCAGATGGCTATGTCTCACCACATCACTAAATAGATTGTTGTGCTTCCTTTATTAATTACTTTTTCACTGCCAGTAAATCTGTTTGATTGACTGCCACATAGTACTTCTCTGCATATGTTCATGAATTGCATGATTTATTTAGTCTGAATATTTTACTTAATTTTTAATATGTCTTTCTCCAAAGAATGCCCTGCCTGTGTGTGATGAACTTCTCCAGATACTGCCATTTTTAAGAAGATCTTACCAGTGGGTCACACTCAGACATTGAAACAAATGTCAGCTTGTCTCAGTGGTAGTAGTGTTGCCTCAGCATGTTGTGGGTTCAGGTCCCTCTATGGACCCGAGCACAGAATCTCGGCCGACAGTTCACTGCAGTGCTTTGAGTGTGCTGCATTGCCAGAGGCATCATCTCTCGGATCAGATGCTCAGCTCATATAAATGATTCCATAGCACTGTTCGAGGAAGACCAGGAATTTCTTCTGGTATGCTGGCCAACATGTATTCCTCAACCAAAAGCAGATTAATTGACCATTTATCTAATTTGCTATTTGTAGAACCTTGCAATCTGCATTGGCTTAAATAACCACTACTGAACATAAGAACATAAGAAGTAAGAGCAGGAGTAGGCCATATGGCCCCTCGAGCCTGCTCCGCCATTCAATAAGATCATGGCTGATCATCGACCTCAACTCCAATTTCCTGCCCGATCTCCGTATCCCTTGATTCCCCTAGAGTCCAAAAATCTATCTACCTCAGCCTTGAATACACATTTTAAAACTACTTCATTGGTTGTAAAGTGGTTTGGGATGATCTGAGGACATAAAGGCAAGTTCTTTCTTTATCTTACCCACATTATGTTGCAATATTTTGTTATCCTTAACATCTCAACAGGCGTTGGACTGTTGGAGTTCTCCATTCTGTCACTGTTTGAAAGGCTCTTTTGCCTAGGAAGGTTCATGGTTTTTCTTGTCATATTCAAGGCTCATTACTGAGGATTCTTACAGCACAGCACCTGCTCCTAGTCTGCTGGGTACCTGCCAGAATTCAGCAGTTGTTCTGTTTTACAAAATGGGAGTGTGTGTGTGTGCACACTTGTGGGATAGTCTAAAATGTCTGACAAGTCTAAGTCCAGAAATTTCTTGTTAATATTAGTGAGCAATGCTTAATGCAGTCGCATGACATTCTTCTGTCTACTCCACTATTTTGACACAGACACTAACCCGTTTATTAGAAACCTTTGTGTGTATGTTTCTTGCTGTATAAGTGATATACACAGTCTGCCTATAGTAGACTCTTTCATTGCTGTACATATTAATGGTATGGAGCTATTGAACTGCTAACCGCACTGCCCCACATATTATAGTTATATGTTTATGTAAATATATATATTATTACTTATATTACCATATATTTATCATATTACATTGCTATTATTTCCAGTGGTAATTGAGGCTTTTTTGCACTATTCATCATATCCTGCAACTTGGACTGTTATTGCTATACTTTCTGCTTATTTGCTTATTGTTTTTATTTATACTTGTTTTTACTTTTTGCTTTTATATTTATATGCTTGCATTGTGGAGGGAGTGGGGAGTAAGCATTCCATTGTACTAGTTACATATGGCAATAAAATGATCTTGAATCTTGAGATGCTGCTGGCTCAGCTATAAAGCAGTGAGTTGGCTGTGCCATTCAGTTTCCTAAAAATATATTTTTATTAAACATTTAAGTACCAACAAGGAAGATCAAGTATAATGTTATGGGGAGCAATATTATTTGAATTTGCAAGATTGTAACTGAGATAAGCTGATGGAGGTTTGCAACAAGCATAGCTGCCATATACAAGTTGAGAGCAATCTTGCAGCCAGCTAACAGAGCATGGTTTGAAAAAATTAGAATAGGGTGCAGGGTCAGCTCATAGTAAATTTCCTCTGTTGTTACAATAGATGATATATGATTCCTTCTGGTAAGCTACAATAGTTATTCATATCTGAATCAATGAGTGGTAAAGTTGCAAATTGATTATGGCATTGGGTTCATAATTGCTAAGAACATAAGACCACTTGTGAGAGTCAAATTTACTGTTCTCTCGTGTATGAATTTTAAACATTTAAAGTAACCATTGTTACAGGGTCCTAACGTCTTGGAGCCTCGTTTTCTTTACAAACAGTAGTCCTTGAACAATACAAGTTCCAAACACCTTTTAATGCACATAACACAAAGCAAGACCACACAGTACATCTCTTTGACTCCCAGCCTCTTTCAGGACCTACTTCTCTTGAACCTTGCCTTTTATGCTCAGCTGGCTGGGGAAAGTCTCCTCCCACTCCAAGTGCTCCTACTCCAAGTGCAATTATCTTTAAAGGGGAGGTTCTTAAAGGGGCCATACGGTTGCTCTGGGATACGGGCCCTCACCAGCCTGTGACTGACATACTGGCCCTCAATCACCATGCAACTACCATCAGCCTGTGACTGACATACCGGCCCTCAATCACCGTACAATGACCTGAAACGTTAACTCTGTTTCTCTCACCTCGATGCTGCCTGACCTGCTGAGTGTTTCCAGCATTTTCTGTTGTTGTTTCAGATTTCCAGCATCCACAGTATTTTGCTATTGTATGCAACTATAACTATTTTTAAGTAAAATATTTCATGAACATATTTTAACAAAAAGAAAGTCTTGCATTTATATAGCGCCTTTCACGACCTCTGGACCTCCCACAATGCCTTACAGTTAATGAAGTGCTTTTGAAGTGTAGTCACTGTTGTACTGAAGTAAACGTGACAGTCAATTTGTGCACAGCAAGCTCCCACAAACAGCAATGAAATAAATGACCATATAATCTGTTTTAGGTGTTGGTTGAGGGATAAATGTTGGCCAGGACACCCCTGCTTTTCTTTGAATTGTGCCATGGAATCTTTTACATTTATCTGAAAGGGCAGGCAGGGACTCGGTTTAACATCTCACCTGAAAGATGGCACCTCCGACAACGCTGCACACGCTCAGTACTGCACTGATATGTCAGCCTGGATTATGTGCTCGAGGAATAGTTCCCGCATTAGTGTTACGCTTTGCAGCCCAGATCTGCTGCCATAATGAGCCTTACATCTAGTCCATTGCAGATAACTGGAGACCAGAGGATTTTATTTTTTAAAAGGTTAATTTGCAGCAGATCTGTTTTCATAAGTAGTTTATGTCCTGTGGTTTTTGAAGGAGGTTCTAGGGCCTCGATTTTAACTCGGCTGCGGGCTATTGGCGTGTTCCCCGAATTTCGTGTTTCCCACACGACTCTAAATGGATGTGGGAGATTGATGCATTTTAACTCAATTGGCCAATTGATTTCCAACATGTGGGAAGCCTTTGTAAATGGATTTTTCATGACTGAAAGTCCCCTCCGATTACGTCATCATTGCTGCTGCATTTAAGGTCCACAGCAAGCCTTGCTTCTTCTGCAGACTGCCAAGCTTTCTCTATTTGATTGCACAGGAACCTGCAGGAACAATGGCCAGCGGGAGGCCAAGAGCAGCTCCTAAGTTTGACGAGGCAGCACTATAGGCATTGGTGGATGGGGCTAGGGCCCACAGGGAGGTCCTGTTCCCTTCATCAGGGAGGAAGAGGCGTCCCAGTCAGACCAAGGCTGTGTGGATACAGGTGGCTGCGGAGGTCAACTCCTTGGGGGTCACACGGCGCACCTGGATGCAGTGCAGGAAAAGATTCCATGACATCAATGCACTCGAAAAGTAAGTATGAAGTTCCCATCACCCTCAATCTGATCCCCATTGCCTTTCCTCACCAGCACTCAACTTTAGCAATCTCTTCCTCCACATCCCACTTGACATTCACATCCATGCACCCTTATCCATTCCCTCTCTCCCTATGCTCACATTCACATAACTATTCCACCATGCAGCCCTCACACAGGGAGGGCCCTTGGTCTTGCAACCTCACTCCATCTTTGTCCCTTCTAAGTATCTATGCTATGCAATCTCTACACTCCTTCATTCTCACGCAACCTCCACTTGTCTCCCTCATTGCAGGAAAAGAGAGCTCACAATAAAAGGGAAAGAGCCAGGACAGGAGGAGGGCCACCATCATTAGCCCAGCTCACCCCTTGGGAGGAAGCCGTCCAGGAAATTGTCAGGGTTGAAAACGATGCACACATTGGGGACGGAAAAATGGGTGCATCACAGCAAGCTGGTGACAGAATAGTTTTCCCTCTCTCTCATTGACATTGCATGAGTCGCTGATAATGATTCTGAAGCTACATCATATGAACTTATGATCATCTGCAAAATGCAATGTGCATGTAACCTTGGCATCACATCTCTAACTTTTTCCTTGACTCCCCCACAGGACCATCGAGAGCCCCCGTCCCCAGTGTGCAGGAGGAAGAGCCTGAGATGCCAGACTCCTCAGAGGAATCTGCAACCTCTGAGGGCGCAACGTCAGCAGAAATAAGCGCACCCAGCACCAGTGCAGACACTCACACCTCGGTGGGACCTTCGGGACATAGAGTAGAGTTGTCACCTGGTGTATCACAGCTCACAAGTGAGCATCAGCAGATTGTGGAGACAGGGACAGCAGTGGAGAGTCCTCGTCAGAGGGCGCAGGACTCTGCCAGCTCGGCTCAGCTGCATGTCGACCCTCTGCCTCTGGGTCCATCCGTAAGATCAGAGGTGATGGAACTCCATGCACAGAGGCAGGAGTCTCTGGCAGGTTTTGTCTCCAGGGTCGCTGCGAGTGTGGAGCGATGGAGGAGTCCATAGCGAACATGAGCAGAGCCTTTGTGGAGTCAGTGGTGCATGAACGCATCAACACGGAAAGGATGGCTACCTACGTGGAAATGATTGCTGCCTCCATGGTAAGGCTGGCTACAGTAGAGGAGAGGAGGGCTACGGCCATGGAGGAGGTTAGTCGCCAGGGTATGGAAAACATGGTGAGTGTTCAGAATAGAATGACATCTCTTGAGGAACGATGGGCATCTATTGAACATAGAAACCAGACCTTCATGGAAGTCCTTCTGAGTAGGACTGCCATTGCAGATACGGGTCCCCATGGCCCCCCTGATGTGCAGCAAGGTGCTCTCCAGCCACTTGCAGGTGCGGAGGGGGAGCTGACCCATGAGAGGGAGGTTGGTGGCAGACCTCAAGGAAGTGGGGGTTCCTCTCCAGGCGCTCACACTTCCATGCCACTGCAGAGCCCTTGGTCAGAGCCCCACCGGAGTCCACACCCAAGTGAGATAGACATCTCAACCCCTGCACAGCCGCAGGAGCAGCAGACTGTTGACGAGCCCTCACAGGCTCGCCACCCCAGAGGACGCCCGCCAAAGGTGTCGAGACAGGAGCAGCAGGAAAGTGAGCAAGGGGTCTCCACATCTGCTGACGCCACAAGGGAACCACGACGTAGGAGCACGCGTAAGAGGAAAATAAAGCACAAGTAGTCACAAGGGTAGTCACTTGGGTGAAATTTTATGTATTGTTAAAAAAAAGCCATCAGCTGAATTCTGTCAATAAAAAGTCTGATGGCTACTGCTGTATTTGTGACGTGTGTCATTTCGCGAATGGGACTTTCACATTGAGGGCTTAGGATTACTTGCAATTGTCAGTATGCTGGACAAATAGCTAGGAATCCGCAGTGTATTGGCCATTGCCGATGCTCAGGTAAGAAGCTGCGAGACAAAAGTGCTTGATTGGCTAGGCTAAGTAAATCTGGCCAGGATGAGTGCATTCCTTGGATCCCGGGCAGCAATGTTCTGGCGTAATGCTGCCGCTGGTTGTTACGCCGCTGCCACCGCTGCCGCCGCCGCCACCACCACCACCTCCTCATCCTCATCCTCATCCTCCTCATCTATCCAGGCATCTTAAGCGCATCTTCAGCAAACCGATGGTTTGTTCGATAATGGATCTGGTGGAAACATAGAAACATAGAAACATAGAAGATAGGAGCAGGAATAGGCCATTCGGCCCTTCGAGCCTGCTCCGCCATTCAATGAGATCATGGCTGATCATCCAAATTCAGTACCCTGTCCCTGCCTTCTCCCCATATCCCTTGATCCCTTTAGCCTTAAGAAATATATCCAACTCCTTCTTGAATATATTTAATGAACTGGCCTCCACTGCCCTCTGTGGCAGAGAATTCCACAGGTTCACCACTCTCTGGGTGAAGAAATTCCTCCTCATTTCAGTCCTAAATGGCTTACCCCTTATCCTTAGACTATGACCCCTGGTTCTGGACTCCCCGGCCATCAGAAACATCCTTCCTGCATCTAGTCTGTCCAGGCCTGACAGAATTTTATATGTTTCGATGAGATCCCCTCTCAATCTACTAAACTCCAGTGAGGATAAGCCCAATCGACACAATCTCTCCTCATACGTCATTCCTGCCATCCCAGGTATCAGCCTGGTGAATCTTCGCTGCACTCCTTCCCTGGCAAGAACATCCTTCCTCAGATAAGGCGACCAAAACTGCACACAATACTCAAGGTGCGGTCTCACCAAGGCCCTGTACAACTGCAGCAAGACATCCTTGTTCCTGTACTCGAACCCTCTTGCTATGAAGGCCAACATACCATTTGCCGCCTTAACCGCCTGCTGCACCTGCATGCTTACCTGCAGTGGCTGGTGCACAAGAACACCCAGGTCTCTTTGCACTTCCCCTTCTCCCAATCTATTGACATTCAAAAAATAATCTGCCTTCCTGTTTTTGCCACCAAAGTGGATAACCTCACATTTATCCACATTATAGTGCATTTGCCATGTTTCTGCCCAATCACCCAACCTGTCCAAATCGTACTGGATTTTCACGACAACCTCCTCACAGCATACCCTCCCACCAAGCTTCGTGTCGTCTGCAAATTTGGAGATATTACATCCAATTCCCTCGTCCAGATCATTAATATATATTGTGAACAGCTGGGGTCCTAGGACCGATCCTTGCGGTACACCACTAGTCTCTGCCTGCCACTCGGAAAATGACCCATTTATTCCAACTCTTTGCTTTCTGTCCGCCAACCAGTTCTCTATCCAAGTCAATACCTTGCCCCCAATCCCATGTGCCTTAATTTTGCACGCTAATCTCTTATGCGGGACCTTATCGAAAGCCTTCTGAAAGTCCAAATACACCACATCCACTGGTTCTCCCTTATCTATTTTACCAGTTACATCCTCAAAAATTCCAGTAGATTAGTCAAGCATGATTTACCTTTTGTAAATCCATGTTGACTTTGTCCGATCCTGTCACTGCTTTCCAAGTGCTCTGCTATTACATCTTTTATAATGGACTCCTTTGTTAGCCACGGTTGAGTTACCTTTTTTGTTTTATTCTTATGCCAAACTGGGATGAACAAATTCTGTCGTTCATCCATTCGGTCTTTGAATGTTTGCCATTGCCTATCCACTGTCAACCCTTTGAGTGACATTCCCCAATCAATCCTACCCAACTCGCTCCTCAGACCATAGTAGTTTCCTTTATTTAAATTGAGGACCCTAGTCTCTGAGTCAACTACTTCATTCTCCATCTTAATGATGAATTCGATCATATTATGATCGCTCTGACCCAAGGGGCCTCGTACAACAAGATTGCTAATTAATCCTTTCTCGTTACATAATACCCAGTCTAAGATGGCCTGATCTCTGGTTGGTTCCTCGACATATTGGTCCAGGAAACCATCCCGTAAACGCTCCAGGAATTCCTCCTCCACAGCATTGTTACTAATTTGGAAATGGGGCTGGAGTTGTAGCGCTCCTCAGCTTCGTTGGCCGGCCTCCTCAACGGCGTCATTAGCCAAGTCCTCAGGGGATAGCCCTTGTCTCCAAGTAGCCATCCGTGAAGTTGGTCTGGCGGCCTGAATAGCGGAGGCACACTAGACTAGCGCAGTATGAAGGAGTCATGGCAACTGCCAGGGTACATGGCACAAAGATGCAAAATCTCCTTCTTGTGGTCACACACCAGCTGAACGTTAAGGGAGTGGAATCCCTTGCGGTTGACAAAAATACCTGGATTGCGATGGGGTGCCCTAAGGGCCACATGTGTGCAGTCAACGACACCCTGCACCCTTGGAAAGTCTGCCAGAAGAGCTAATCCAAGCGCTCGCGCCGTCACACTTGCGCGATCCTTGGTGAAATGGATGTGATTGTGCGCAAGGGAAAAGAGGGCATCAGTTACCTGCATGAAGCAAGTGTGTGCGGCCGCCTGGGAAATGCTGCTGATGTCTGCTGATGATCCCTGGAATGAGCCTGAGGCAAAAAAGTTGAGTGTGGTGGTGACTTTGATGGCCACTGGTAAGGAGTTTCCACCTGGTCCTCTGGGCAGCAGGTCTTGCTGTAGCATTGCGCAGATGTCAGTCACTACCTGGTGCGAAAGTCGGAGCCGCCTTTGGCACTGCTGCTCAGTCATGTTGAGGTAGCTGACCCTGTGTCTGTAGACCCTGTTTGGGGGGTATCTCCTGCACCGATGGTCTCCCGGGCACTGGCCCCTTCTGGCCTGTGCAGCTTCAGGTGGGCGAGCAGCAGTCTGTTGCTCCTGCTGCTGCTGCTGCTGCTGTTGCTGGTGCTGCTGTTGTTCCTGGTTCTGCTGCTTCCGCACCTGGTGCTCGAGCTCCTCCAATGCCCAGAAGGGAAGGAAAAAAATGGCTCCCATGCTTCTGGCATATGCTTCCGCTGAGGAAGCGCTGAGTGAAGGTGACGAGAGGGGTTTCCCAGGAGTTCACACTGGAGATGTGTGTGAGTCTCCAACCTTCCACAGGTGTGGTGAAGCCTGGTAAAAGTTGCCCCAGGCCTGAGACAAAAAATCCTGCCACCTGCAAATGATGGCTGATCAAATCTCCTCTTTAATGGTTGACCTGCAGCTGATAGTCAGCAAGCCAATAGTGCTCCCACCAGGTTTCACAGTCGTGGTTCCCACCAGGCGTGCTTTACGTGGGAAAAAGGTTAAAAGTGCAAGGGACTGTTAAAATGTCATTATAGAGGCCATTTAGTGGTGATTAAGGGCCTTAAAGACCAGTCCCGCCTGTTGGATGCGGGATGGATTCGGGACCATCAGACACGCCTGAGTAAAAATGGCTTGGAGTTGGGAAGCAGGCGGGGGGGTCCCGACCGCCAGTTTTTGCGATTTTAACCCCCCGCACGCCTCCAAGCCCGCCTCCACGGTTCAGTTAAAATCGAGGCCTAGGTGTCTGGTGTGGCACTAAATGTGGGCAAAGTTAGGGTTAGGGTTTTTTCCTTCTCATCAATTTTCTTTTGTCAATTTTTTCCCCCTCTCTTGAAGATCTTTTGACAGACATCAGATGCCTTATGTACTCAAATTCCTAGTATTTGAGTGAATCGTAACAATGAGTGGCAGTAAGTTAAATGATGCCGTGGGCATCACAGTAGAACCTGATCTTATCTTTTTGCAGTGTTGACACTTGTAGATTTCCATCAGGAAGGCTCGATGGAGTAGGAGTAAGCCATAGCTTTAGAAAATGCGGAGAGTAAATAATTATGCTGCTACAAATATGCATTTTGGTAATCTGAAAAAATTAATTTGTGGAACTTCATTTAATTGAAATAGAGAACTCTAATTAAAACTCTTCAGTAAGAGGCCTGTAATTAAAAATGTCTTTATAATCATTGTGTTATTATGGGTGCCATTCAAAGACTTGTGGTAATTGAATGCCATTTACATATTACTGGACAATAAGTCATTTACATAACAATTGTTTCAGTCCTGCATGAACTTTAGCTGATTAAATGAAATATAGAATTTGCACGTCAGTCCTAAAAGAGGAAAAAACCATCTGAAACTTCTGTTACACTGGCAAAAAATAGCTGGGTTTTGAAATGTAGTTGTCAGGTTTTTTAAAAATAGATTATTAAACAAAAGATTACTTCAAAGGGGACATCAATCTTGTCTTAAAAAAAAGCAAAATACTGCAGATGCTGAAAATCAGAAAGATAAAAAGATAATGCTGGAAATACTCAGCAGGTCAGGCAGCATCTGTGGAGAGAGAAACAGAGTTAACGTTTCAGGCCGATGACCTTTCGTCAGAACTGGAAAAAGTTGGTGATGTAACAGGTTTTTAAGCAAGTGCAGTGGCAGGGAAAGGGGGGAGGAGGGGAAAGAACAAAAGGGAAGGTCTGTGATAGGATGGAAGGCAGGAGAGATTAAGAGACATTGAAATGGTGCAAGGCAAAAGGAGATGGTAATGGGACAAGTTAAGAAACAAAAGATGGCTCTAGATGAAGTGTAAATGACACTGGCAGAATGAAAGACAGCTGCCATGTGGGAGAGAGAAAAAATAAATAAATAAATAAATAAAATAAATGGGAAAAGAAAGGATAGGGGCAGAGGTTATGGTCTGAAATTGTTGAACTCTATATTGAGTCCAGAAGGCTGTAAAGTGTCTAATCGAAGGATGAGGTGCTGTTCCTCGAGCTTACGTTGAGCTTCATTGGAACAGTGTAAGAGGCCAAGGACGGTGAGGTCTGAGTGGGAGTGGAGCGGAGAATTAAAGTGACAGGCGACCGGAAGCTCGGGGTCACCCATACGGACTGAACGGAGGTGTTCCGCAAAGCGGTCACCCAATCTGCGTTTGGTCTCCCCAATGTAGAGGAGACTGCATCATGAGCAGCGAATACAGTATACTAAATTGCAAGATGTACAAGTAAATCACTGTTTCACCTGAAAGAAGTGTTTGGGGCCCTGGACAGTGGGGAGGGTGGAGGTAAAAGGGCATGTGTTGCATCTCCTGCGCTTGCACGGTGTTATGTTTGTACCGCTATACACAACTACATAAAATAATAAAGCAGCAGAGACTGAGAGTAACTTCAAGTGATCTTTACTGGTTAACTGGAACTTCGGCACTGACTATACAAATCGATACGCATCTGTTATATACGCTCGCAACTAAGGATGTACATCCGCAAAACAAAGTAGTCCCTTCAATATTGTATACATTACACTTCCTCCCCCTTTAGTTTAATAGTATATTAACGCAAAATTTCTATAATTAACATACAGAGCCTGTCTTTACAGTAACCTTTTTGTTTTCTTAAAAGTAACAAAATTCAAATTCCAACATAACATTTTATTTTGTCAACAGCCCTTTTACAAGTCAAGTCTCTGGGGCGGCCTCCTCTGCCTCGCTGGGTAACGTCTCTCCAGACTCTTTTGCTTTGGGGAATGAGACTGTACAGGTACAGGTGCATCAGGTGAGCTATCAGCACAGGTAGAGCTCTCAGCTGCGGATGAGGCTGGTGCTGATGCTGATGAATCAGGAGTGTCTGTTTCCATGTCAGATGAGTCTGGGCGAGGTATAGGGGTGTTTTCCACCTGAACATCCAGAATTTGGTCCACATGACATCTCAAAGCGTTCTCTCCCACATCATAAGAATATAAGAACATAAGAAATAGGAGCAGGAGTAGGCCAATCGGCCCCTCGAGCCTGCTCCACCATTCAATAAGATCATGGCTGATCTGATCCTAACCGCCAATCCACTATCACAGAACCATCTCCTGAATCTAACAGAATTAGACACACGAAATAGGAGCAGGATCAGGCTACACGGCCCCTGGGCCCGCTCCGCTACCCACAGGGCCATGACCGATCCGAACCTAGACTCATGTCCAAATTCCTGCCCGCTCCCCGTAACCCTTAATTCCCTTTACTTCTAGGAAACGTCTATTTCTGTTTTAAATTTATGTAATGATGTAACTTCTACAGCTTTTTGGGGGCAGCATATTCCATGGACCTACCACCCTCTGAGTGAAGTAGTTCCTCCTCATCTCAGTTTTGAAAGAGCAGCCCCTTATTCTAAGACTATGCCCCCTAGTTCTAGTTTCACCCATCATCGGGAACATCTTCCCTGCATCCACCCGATCCAACCCCTTCACAATCTTATATGTTTCAATAAGATCGCCTCTCATTCTTCTGAACTCCAATGAGTAGAGTCCCAATCTACTCAACCTCTCCTCATATGTCCATCCCCTCATCCCCGGGATTAACCGAGTGAACCTTCTTTGTACTGACTCGAGAGCAAGTATGTCCTTTCTCAAGTATGGACACCAAAACTGTATGCAGTATTCCAGGTGCGGTCTCACCAATACCTTGTACAACTGAAGCAATACCTCCCTATTTTTATATTCTATCCCCCTAGCAATGAAAGCCAACATTCCATTGGCCTTCTTAATCACTTGCTGCACCTGCATACTAACCTTTTGAGTTTCATGCACCAGGACCCCCAGATCCCTTTGTACTTCAGTACTTTCAAGTTTCTTGCCATTAAGATAATAACTTGCTCTACGATTTTTCCTGCCAAAGTGCATAACCTCACACTTTCCAGTATTGTATTCCATCTGCCAAATCTCTGCCCACTTACTTAGCCTGTCTATGTCCCCTTGGAAGTTTTTTATGTCCTCCTCACTCACTACTTTCCCTCCCATCTTAGTATCATCTGCAAACTTTGATATGTTACACTCGGTCCCCTCCTCCAAATCGTTAATATAGATTGTAAAGCGTTGGGGACCCAGCACTGACCCCTGCGGAACACCACTAGTTACTGATTGCCAGTCTGAGAATGAACCATTTATCCCAACTCTCTGCCTTCTGTTAGATAGCCAATCCTCTATCCATGCCAGAATATTACCCCCAATCCCGTGATTTTTTATCTTAAGCAATAATCTTTTGCGTGGCACCTTGTCAAATGCCTTTTGGAAGTCTAAATACACTACGTCCACTGGTTCCCCTTTATCCACCCTATACGTTACTTCCTCAAAGAACTCCAGCAAATTTGTCAAACATGACTTCCCCTTCATAAAACCATGCTGACTTTGTCCTATTAAATTATGATTATCCAAATGTCCTGTTACTGTCTCCTTAATAATGGACTCCAAAATTTTACCTACTACAGATGTTAGGCTAACCGGTCTATAGTTTCCAGCCTTCTGTCTACTGCCCTTTTTAAATAAGGGTGTTACATTAGCAGTTTTCCAGTCTGCCGGGACTATTGCCGAGTCCAGGGAGTTTTGGAAAATTATTACCAATGCATCCACAATCCCTACCGCCACTTCCCTCAAACCCTAGGATGCAAGCCATCAGGTCCAGGTGATTTATCCGCCTTGAGTCCCATTATTTTACCGAGTACCACTTCCTTAGTGATTTTGATCGCGTTTAGCTCCTCCCCCCCTTTAGCCCCCTGTTTGTCCAGTGTTGGGATATTCTTAGTGTCTTCTACTGTAAAGACTGATGTAAAATATTCATTCAGTGTTTTTGCCATCTCCATATTTCCCACCATTAATTTCCTGGTCTCATCCTCTAAGGGACCAACATTTACTTTAGCCACCCTTTTTCTTTTTATATAACTATAAAAACTCTTACTATCTGTTTTTATATTTTTTGCTAATTTACTTTCATAATCTATCTTCCCTTTCTTAATCAATCTTTTTGTTATTTTTTGCTGCCTTTTAAAGTTTTCCCAATCCTCTATCCTCCCACTAGATTTGGCTACCTTATATGCCCTTGTTTTTAGTTGAATACTATCCTTAATTTCTTTACTTAGCCATGGATGGCTGTCTTTTCTTTTACACCCTTTTCTTCTCAGTGGAATATATATTTTTTGGAAGTTGTAAAATAACTCCTTAAATGTACACCACTGATCATGTATCGTCTTACCCTTTAATCTATTTTCCCAATCCACTCAACTCAATTCCGCTCTCATACCTTCATAGTCTCCTTTATTCAAGCTTAGCACGCTTGTTTGAGATCCAACCTTCTCACCCTCTAATTGAATATGGAATTCAACCATGTTATGGTCACTCATTCCAAGGGGATCCTTTACTAGGACATTTTTAATTAATCCTGTCTCGTTACACAGGACCAGATCTAAGGTTGCCTGCCCCTTGGTCGGTTCAGTTACATACTGCTCAAGAAACCCATCCCTAATACACTCAATGAACTCATCCTCAAGGCAGCCCTGCCCAATTTGATTTGTCCAATTAATATGATAGTTAAAATCCCCCATAATTATAGATGTTCCCTTATTACAAGCCTCAACTATTTCCTGATTGATACTCTGTCCAACAGAGTTGCCACAGTTCGGAGGCCTATAGACTACGCCCACTAGTGTTTTTTTCCCCTTATTATTCCTTACCTCCACCCAAACTGTTTCATTGTCCTGATCTTTTGACCCAATATCATTTATCTGTATTACAGTGATTCCTTCCTTTATTAACATAGCCACCCCACCTCCCCTTCCTTCCTGCCTGTCCTTCCTGATCGTTAAATAACCTGGTATGTTTAATTCCCAGGCATTGTCACCCTGCAGCCATGTTTCTGTAATGGTCACAAGATCATACCCATATGTATACATCAGTGGTCCCTCTCTTGTGGATATTGTCCCTGGTTGCCACTTTTCCATCCGGAAATCATGAGCAAGAACTGACTGTCCCACACTGAAGCTTCTTGTTGGCTTAGCATTCAAATGTTTGAACTGTTTGTTCTCTACATCACGACGTACATTCGGTTTAAGAAGGTCCATGCGAGATCTAGGTTCCTGTTCAGAAACATCGCTGGAGTCTGATTAGTTACTGCGTGTACTGCGTTCCGATAAGCAAAGAGGAAATTGTCTATCTTGTGTTGCAGTGGTAGATTCTCGCTGTACATTGCTTTGATGGCCTTCTTGAAAGTCTGTACGAATCTTTTGGCCAAGCCATTTGTAGCTGGATGGTACGGGGCAGATGTGTAGTGCTTGATTCCATTTTTCCTCATGAAACCTTGGAATTCGTCAGAGACAAATTGTCGTCCATTATCTGTGCAGATTTGTTCTGGTAGGCCATTTCTAGTGAACATGGTCCTCATAACTGAAATGGTCTTTTCAGATGTGGTTAATTTCATTTCAATGACCTCGGGCCATTTGGAATGTGCATCGACTGCAATCAAGAACATGGAGTCCATGAACGGTCCAGCAAAGTCGATGTGCACACGTTGCCATGGTGACGAGGGCCATTCCCATGGATGGAGAGGGGCTTGTGGTGATGCGTTCTGGACCTTTTGACATCCTGGGCAGCTCTTTGTCAGGTCCTCGATCTGTTTGTCAATTCCCAGCCACCACACGTATCCACGGGCAAGGCTTTTCATCTTTACCGTACCTAAGTGGCCTTCATGCAGTTCACCTAGCACTCGGTTACGAAGCTTGGGAGGAATCACAACTCGTGAGCCGCACATCAGTGTTCCCCGACACACTGATAACTGCTCCCTCCTAGCTGAGAATGCTGGAAACAATAAGTCACCAAGCGCTGGCCATCCCGTCACAGTGATGTCATAAACTTTTGACAATGTAGGTTCATTGCGTGTTTCTCTTTCAATGAGGGAGTTTGTCACTGGTAGCTGCTCAACTATTGTTGTGTGAAATACCTCTGCTGAGTCAACTGTTGTAGTTCTCTCTGAGGTCGGCAGTGGTAAATGTGACAAACCATCAGCGTTGCCATGTTGCTTGGTCCCCTTGTATTCAATGTCATACAGGTGAGCCCCTAGGAAGAGTGACCATCGCTGCAGCCGTTGTGCCGTCATCACTGGAACGCCCTTCCTTGGGTTGAAGATTGAAACGAGAGGCTGGTGGTCAGTTAACAGTGTAAACTGTTGACCATACAAGTAGTGGTTGAATTTCTTGACTCCCCACACAAGGCTGAGGGCCTCTCGGTAAATCTGTGCATAATTGCGTTCAGCTGTAGTCAATGATCTTGAGGCAAAGGCTATTGGTCTTTCTGAGCCATCTGGGAACTTATGTGACAACACGGCACCAATGCCATGGGGTGAAGCATCACATGCCAGTCGAATAGGTAAGGATGGGTCAAAGTGAGCTAGCACCTCTTCTGAAGTAATGAGTCTTTTACTCTCTTGAAAAGCTTGTTCACAGTTGTCACTCCACTTCCATTGTGACCCTGTCTGTAGCAGTGCATTTAGTGGATGTAACACTGTGGATAGGTTGGGCAAGAACTTGTGATAGTAGTTCACCAGTCCAAGATATGATCTCAACTGAGACACATTTTCAGGTGTTGGTGCATTAATCACAGCTTCAATCTTGTCTGGAGACTTGTGTAAACCGTCCTTGTCAATCACATGTCCACAGTATGAGATTTCCTTTTTGAAAAACTCACACTTGTCTCGGTTCGCTCAGAGCCCATACTCCCGTAACCTGATGAGCACCTGTTCGAGTTTGGAAAGGTGGTCATTGTCATTCTTGCCAGTAATGATGATGTCATCAAGATAACGCTGAGTACCTGGGATCCCCTGCAGGACTTGGTCCATTGCCCTTTGCCAGATTGCAGGAGCTGATGCTATTCCGAATACCAACCGATTGTACTGGTAAAGGCCTTTGTGCGTATTTATTGTCAGGTACTTCTTTGATGCATCATCAATTTCCATTTGGAGATAGGCCTGGGCCAAGTCAATCTTTGTGAAGCGTTCCCCCCTTGACAGGGAAGCAAAGATGTCCTCAATGCGAGGCAATGGGTACTGTACTGTGTGGAGGACTGGGTTAACAGTCACTTTAAAGTCTCTGCAGATGCACACTTTTCTTGGCTTTCCTCGTTTTGTGCTGGAGGTTTTCTTCATTGCTGGAACTATAGGTGTGGCCCATTCACTCCAATCCACCTAGGACAGGACCCCTAACTGCTCCAAGTTCTCCAGCTCTGCTTCTACTGAAGGGCGAATTGCATAAGGCACTGGTCTGGCCTTGTGGAACTTTGGATTTGCGTTCTCCTCAATCTTAATTTTGGCTTTCATGCCCTTAAGTGTTCCTATTCCCTTCTTGAACACTTCCTGAGAGTCAGAGAGTATTTGTGACAGTCTCTCAGGAGTGGCGTTGCTGTCCTCCTTTGCTGACACAAACAGTGCTTGGATGGTATGCCAATCCAACTGTATTTCCCTGAGCCATTCGCATCCCAGCAATGGTGGTCCTCCATTTTTCAGTACATAGAGGTTCAATTGCGGTATTTTTTTTTCTTTGTATGTCACTGTCACTTTTATTTTACCTTTGGGGCACACTCTTTGTCCTGTGTATTTAACAGTACTTTAGTTGGCCTTAGCGGTATGTGTGAAAACAGTCGTTTGTAGTCATGTACAGAGATCACTGTTAAAGCTGAGCCTGTGTCCAACTCCATTTTCAGCCTAACTCCTGCCACTTCTGGAGTAATCCATATTATTCTGTGATCCTCTGTCTCTTTCACACTGTGTAGTTTCAGACAAGCCAAATCCTCTTCCTCTGAGTCTGTGTCACTTTTTTTAAAATCTGAACTGTGGCATAGTGGTTAGCACGGTGGCATAGTGGTTAGCACTGTTGCCTCACAGCGCCAGGGACCCGGGTTCAAATCCGGCCTCGGGTGACTGTCTGTGTGGAGTTTGCACATTCTCCCCGTGTTTGCGTGGGTTTTCTCCGGGTGCTCCGGTTTCCTCCCACAGTCCAAAGATGTGCGGGTTAGGTTGATTGGCCATGATAAAAAATTGGCCCTTAGTGTTAGGGGGATTAAATACATGGGGTTACGGGGATAGGGCTTGTGTGGGATGGCTGTCGGTGTAGGGACCGGGTGCTAGGGTTTGGATGATCAGCCATGATCTCGTTGAATGGCGGAGCAGGCTCGAAGGGCCGAATGGCCTACTCCTGCTCCTATCTTCTATGTTTCTATGTTTCTATGTTTCCAGTCACATGGTGTACCTTCTTGTATCTTTCTTTGAAAGGTTTCTTGTTTTCAGTCACTTGATGTACCTTCTTGTTACTCTGTATTGTATCAGTTTTCTGCTTCTTATTTGCTTTGCAGACTCTTTCAATGTGCCCTTGTCTGCCACATTGTCTGCAGTCTTTGGCCTAGAAATTAGCTATAGCCCCGCCAGCTCGCTGGCGGCCAGAATTTACCGCTGGGCGCGGAGCCACTCGCGCCCAGCCGATATTCAGTTTCAGCGCCCAAAGTCGAGGACGGCCGCTGTTCAAGGGTGTGGCCGCCCCCACTTGGGGCGCTGAAACTGAATATCGGCGCGCTAGTGGCCGCAGCGCCACCCGCAGCGGAGCGGCAGGCTGCGGTACTGCAGGCCTTCCTCCCTCTCTTAAGGGGGAAGTGCCTGCTGCAGCCGAAGCCCCGATCGCGAGTGCCGGCAAAAGAGCCCGGCACAACGGAGAAGTGCCGGGCTCCCGGAAACCAGCCGGCAATGCCGCGGGGGGGTGGTGGAGGAGGCCGGGGAAGGAGGTGCGGGCAGGCGGCCGCCGAAAAAGCGGCCGGCCGCACCTCCACCTTAAAGCGCCCCACTAAGGCTGCTGTACAGACCCGGTCTCCGAATGTTATTAGCGGCCGCCACGGAAGAGGCGGCCGCTACTGAAAATGGGGGTCGGGCCGGTGTCGTGGCGGTACCAGGGCGCTGCGCACACCGATGACGTCATCGGTGGCGGCGCAGCGCTAACAGCTACTGCCGCAATTAGCGCGTCAATGAAGTTCGCCCGAAGTTTGCAGACTGGCGCAGAAGCCCTCTTTGGGCGGTAACTGGGCGCAAAGCCCACTGAATTTCTAGGCCTTTGTCTTTAAACCAACAGTCATTGTGGTCATGTGACGTTTTGCCACAGCCATAACACTTCTTTTCTTGTTTCAGTGACATTTTATTAGTTGAATATTCCAGGGATTTTTGTTGAATTTCTAAAGCGCCACGTGCTGCTGCTTCCATTGATATTGCGATACTCAGAGCCTTCTCCAATGTGAGGTCTTTTTCAGACAGGAGCTTCTTTTGTGTGCTTTCACTTTGCATGCCACACACAAATCTGTCCCTCAATGCGTCTGATAAGCCCACTCCAAATTGGCAATGTTCTGATAATTTGCGCAACTTTGCCAAATATTCAGAAATGCTTTCATTTTTGCTCTGGTTCCATTTATGGAATTTAAATCTTTCAGCTATGAGCAGTGGTTTGGGGCTTAAATGGTCTTGGAGTGTGTCCACTATTTGTTTGAATGTTTTGTTTGCTGGCTTTTCAGGGGTTAATAAACTACGTAGCAGCCCATATGTCTTTGCGCCCATAACACTCAGCAAAACAGTGGCTTTCTTTTCTACCTCCACTCCGTTAGCCTCACAGTACAACTCCACTCTTTCAATGCAAGTTGCCCAGTCTTCAATGCTGCTATCAAATGCTGCAATAGTGCCAATCATCGCCATTTTTTTTTTCCAAACCCGTTTTTCTTTCTTTACTAATTAGCTAGCGTCATGCAAGTCACTTTTCACTTTTCACTTTTCACCTGCCTAGTTTAGCAAGCGTGCTCCGTTTTCTCTGCCTTCTCGCTCCTTTCTTCCAAATTTCGGTGTCCTCTGGATGCGATGCCAGAATAGGAAGACGTAGGTTCATAATTCTCATCGCCAATTTGTTGTGTTTGCACCGCTATACACAACTACATAAAATAATAATGCAGCAGAGACTGAGAGTAACTTCAAGTGCTCTTTACTGGTTAACTGGAACTTCGGCACTGACTATACAAATCGATACGCATCTGTTATATACGCTCGCAACTAAGGATGTACATCCGCAAAACAAAGTAGTCCCTTCAATGTTGTATACATTACACACGGGAAGGTGCCGGGTGAAGGGGAAGGGGTGTTGGGGGTGATAGAGGAGTGGACCAGGGTGTCGCGGAGGTAGCTGTCCCTTCGCAATGCTGAAAGGGGAGGTGAGGGGAAGATGCGTTTTGTGGTGGGATCACACTGGAGGTGGCGGAAATGGTGGAGGATGATCTGTTGAAAATGAAGGCTGGTGGGGTGAAAGGTGAGGACAAGGGGAACCCTATCATGGTTCCGGGAGGGAGGGGAAGGGGTGAGAGCAGAAGTCCAGGAAATAGAACGGACATGGTCAAGGGCCATGTCAACCACAGTAGAGGGGAATCCTTGGTTGAGGAAAAAGGAAGACATGTCGGAAGCACTGGTATGGAAGGTGGCATCGTCAGAGCAGATGCAGCGGAGACAGAGAAACTGGGAGAATGGAATAGAGTTCTTACAGGAAGCGGAGTGGGAGGAAGTGTAGTCCAGGTAGCTGTGGGAGTCAGTGGGCTATGTTTGTCAATAGCCTATCCCCAGAGATGGAGACAGAGAAGTCGAGGAAGGGAAGGGAAGAGTCGGAGATGGACCGTGTGAAGGTGAGGGAAGGGTGCAAATGGGAAGCAACGTGAATGAAATTTTCTAGTTCAGGGCGAGAGCAGGAATCAATCTTGTCTGTTAGTCTGTTGATCATAGATCTGGTTTCCAGAATTCCCTTGGTCTTCACATCAACACAAGAATTTGTTCGTCCTTTTTCCTATCATTGTGTTGTCTAACATCTGTCAGATTTGACAAAATGATGAAAGTGCTACTGGGCAATTCTACCCATAAGCACATACAATGCAGTCAAACAGCTGTCATTTGGGATTTTGGTAAAGATCATATTCTATCCAGCATTTAGGTTGAGATCTAATTTGATTCTGTAGGCCAACTATTTCTACCAGCTCTTCATGCCTATCATTTATTTTTTATAGCTGTCATATTAACCGGAGTGCTTTTAATATGAACCAAAGAAAGCAACAAGGGAGATGGCAGAATTCTATGTTGATAGTAGTACAGCATTTACCAAACATTGTTAGAGTTGCAGACTATACTTAGGGAAGGCCAAGTGCCACCTGAAGATGTGCACTAATATACTCAGTATATTCAGGAAACCAACTGGCTATAAACGGACCCTGACAGGGTAACCCAAAGTTACAGATAGGTCCTCTCATGCTGTCAATTAAATTTGTAGATTCTCTGGCAAAAGATTGTGCTGATGGCACTACTCATTTTGAATTACATTAAAACATTAAAGATGGTGACTTTTTTTATTGTTGTAATCGTGACTGGAAACGTGCATCATGCAGAAGTTATTGTTATACTAATATTTCAAGTATCCAGATGTGCTTTCATTGAGTAATCTGGCAGACAAGTCCATGCAGTGCTGCACATGTGCACCATTGAATGTACCACATTGACTATACAAAATGGCTATATTAAAAATTTGTTCCCATTGACCCTCAAATGTCTGTTTCCTAATTCCTGGGTTTCATTGGATAGCTGCAGGGTTTCACATTCTTATCTCCTATTAGCCACTCCCCACAGAGGTTTTCACTTTCACACCCACAGATCAAATTATGTTTTCCTCTAGGAATTCTAGGATGTCTCTTAATGACATCTTCCTTTCTGTTCTATATAGAAGAGCTTTATACAGTATGTGAGATAAAAAAGACTAATTTATTGAATTGGCTTTGTTTATTGAATAAAATTGATATTCAGCACCTTGGCATGCACCTAGGTAACTCAGAGAAAAACTTGGTTTCACACAACTACTTGAATAAATCTGGTAAAAGCTAACACCCATCATGTGATGCCATCTCCGAATTTGCTTTTGTTTAAATATGTGTCTCACCTGTTCATTTGTCATTATCATTATCAGGTGATTTTAGATCTGTTTTAAATACCCATTTGGTTCCTTTACATTCTTACTAGTGCACAAGACCCATCTTGGGGGAAATTGAGAAATAAATTGCAGCTTAACCTCTGAACTTGACAAGATTCTTCTTAATGACAGTTAGATTTTTATTTTTTTCTAACCTCTAACATTACATTATTATCAGGTCTTCTATCTTAGAGCATTTTCATTGGAGAGCCCCAGCTCCCCATATTTTGAGGGTGTCCATTCATGCCTTAATATTTAGGTAAGCTTTCAATAACATGCCTGGGAACAAAATAGCAAACCCTGTCTGGTAACTACTAGCGACAGAACTATACATTCATTTTTTTGAGGTTGTTACTAGCATGATAGATAAGGGGGAGCCAGTGGATGTACTGTATTTGGATTTTTAAAAAGCATTCAATAAGGTGCCACACAAGAGGTTAATACACAAAATTAGGTCTCATACGATTGGGGAAAATACATTAGCGTGGATTGAGGATTGGTTAACAGACAGAAAACAGAGAGTAGAAATAAATGGGTCATTTTCGGGTTGGCAGGCTGTAACTATTGGGGTACCGCAAGGATCAGTGCTTGGGCCTCAGCTATTTACAATCTATATCAATGAATTCGATGAGGGGACGGAGTGTAATGTATCCAAGTTTGCTGATGATACAAAGTTGGTGGGAATGCAAGTTGTGAGGAGGACGCAAAGAGACTGCAAAAGGATCTAGACAGGTTAAGTGAGTGGGCAAGAACGTGGCAGATGGAATATAATGTGGAGAAATGTGAAGTTATCCACTTTAGTAGGGAAAAGCAGAATCTTTTTTAAATGGTGAGAATCTGGGAAATGTTGGCGTTCAGAGGGACTTGGGTGTCCTTGTACATAAATCACAGAACGTTAACATACAGGTACAGCAAGCAATTAGGAAAGCAAATGGTGTTAGCCTTTATTACAAAAGGATTGGAGTATAAGAGTAAAGGGCCTAGAAATTGGGTTGTGGGTTCGCCAGGGCTGTAGCGCCAGAAATTTTGCGCCAGCGTTAATGCGGCAGCGCCCGACGAAAATTCGGTTGCGCCGGGCCCAGACGGCGGCGGGCGCTAAAGGAGGGTTTTAGCGCCTCAAAACGGGCGTTCAATTGGGTTTTCCGGCGCTAATCCCCCGCTGCGGCACCCGATGCGGTGCGGCAGGCTGGGGAACTGCAGGCCTCCTCCTTCTGTTAAGGAGGAGCTGCCTGCAGCCGACAACTGACCGGCGGATTCCCCCGACATCTGAGCCCGGCACCTCGGGGAAGTGCCGGGCTCGCAGCACACACACATCAGGGCCGCGGGGGGGGTGATGCAGGAGTCCGGGAAGGGAGGTGCGGGCAGGCGGCCGCCGGGAACGCGGCCGGCCGCCGCTCCACCTTTATGCGCCGGCGCAAAGGCGTGTAAGAACCCTTTCCACAATCGTTGGTTGCGCCTGCCACGGGCGAGGCGGGCGCAACTGAATTTGGGCTTGGGGCCGGGTTACCACGGCAACCGGGACGCTGCGCACACCGATGACATCATCGGTGCCGGCGCAGCGCTACCGGCTAACGCCGATGGTAAGGCCCAAGCCAATTTCAGAAACGGCTATAATTCCAGCGCAATGCCCTCCAGCGCCGCTAATTGGGCGCTAACCCCACTCAATTTCTAGGCCAAGAAGTCTTACTGCAATTATATAGAGCCTTTGTGAGACAACACCTGGGGTACTGTGAACAGTTTTGGTCTCCTTACCTAAGGAAGGATATACTTGCCTTAGATAGAGTGCAACAAAGGTTCACTAGACTGATTCCTAGGATGAGAGGATTGTCCTATGAGGTGAGATTGTGTAGACTAGGCCTATATTCCCTAGAGTTTAGAAGAATGAGAGCTGATCTCATTTAAACATGTAAAATTCTTAAGGGACTTGACAGGGTAGATACTGGGAGGATGTTTCCCCAGGCTAGGGAGTCTAGAACACGGGGTCACAGTCTCAGAGTAAGGGGTTGGCCATTTCGGACAGAGATGAGGAGAAATTTCTTCACTCAAAGGCTTGTAAATCTTTGGAAATCTCTATTCCAGAGAGCTGTGGCTGCTCAGTCGTTAAGTATATTCAAGACAGAGATCGATAGATTTTTGGATATTAAGGGAATCAAGGGATATGGGGATAGTGCGGGAAGGTGGAGTTGAGGTAAAAGATCAGCTATGATCTTATTGAATGGCGGAGCAGGCTCGAAGGATCGAATAGCCTACTCCTGCTCCAATTTCTTATGTTCTTATAAGGTATCACTCAATTGACAGCAATAGAGCATTACCATGGACTTTGTTTTAAGTTTAAAATATCAAGCAAATTTATTTTAAATAGATTAACAAGAACATTAGAAATAGTCATATATTATAGTTATATATTAATATTAGGCCACCTTCCACCTAACTCATCGAGTGAACAAAATAAGAAGATTGCAACTAAGAACTAAGTTAAGTTTTTGTAAATATCTTTCAAATTTTGTGTTTCTCCTTCTTTAAAGAATATTGAACAAGTCGGTACTGATTTGTTTCTCCTGAGATTTCAAACTGTCTCCTTTCATAGCATCTTCCAACTGTTTGAACATATCTCAGAATTTTAAATTGTTTTATATCCTGGATTTTTTAATATCCGACCCCTCAAATTCAAAAAGGGATCGTCAATCAGATACAAATGGAACCAATCACACAACATTGTTTCAATTTCAATTCTCTCTTTTTCAAGGCTGTAACCAATGAAATTTCAAACATTGTAGTAGGGAGTTACATTTTTCTGCCCCTGCCACCCAGTAGCTTCCAAATTTGGAATCCCACTGTACATTGGTTACTTAGAGGAGGAGGAAGATGAGCAAAAAACATTGGGATGCTAGTAAACAGCGGAATCACCTGCCAACTGAATGTGTCAGCCATGAAGAAATTATCTGAACCTGACACAGGCCTTCAGAGGCTCCAGTTCACCAGGAAGGCAGTGACAGGATTGTGCAACATGCTGCATGAGGAACTGCTTTGAACTGTTTTCACTTCAGTCTCTTTGCAAGGGGCCAACAGGGACATCAGCAGCATCAATCAGTCTGCAGTGCATCGCTGTATAAAGCAGGTGACTGGTGCATTGTTTACCAAAGCGAGCAGGTACTTGGATTTCCCCATGTACAACAGGGAGCAACATAACAAAGTCCCAGGCTTTTTTAAATGTCAGGATTCCCAAGCATCCAAAGTGTCTTTGACGTTACCCATGCAACCCTAAATGTTCATGCACATAGAAGTGCTCCATATATGAAACACATGAACAATGTTTATAACGAATTATTATAGGGGTACATTTCCAGCTTAAAAAGAAAGAATAGAAAGACTTGCATTTATATAGCACTTTTCACGACCACTGGACGTCTCAAAGCACTTTACAGCCAATGAAGTACTTTTGAAGTGTAGTCGCTGTTGTAATGTAGGAAACATGGCAGCCAATTTGCGCACAGCAAGTTCCCACAAACAGCAATGTGATAATGACCAGATAAGCTGTTTTTGTCATGTTGATTGAGGGATAAATATTGGCCAGGACACCCGGGATAACTCCCCTGTTCTTCTTTGAAATAGTGCCATAGGATCTTTTATGTTCACCAGTGAGGGCAAAAGGGGCCTCGGTTCACTGTCTCTGAGCCAGGCCCTTGCAAACTTCTTTCTAAATCCTCCAGTGGATAAATACATCACTCCAATACCCCAACCCACCCTAGCCTCAGTGGAACCCACTGCGTACTGTGAGCAACACCAAAGGATGTTATAACATCCGAGAGTGGCACTGTCGTCATTTTTAGTGAGTCATCTTAAGCAGAGCTATGTATTAAGTCCTTCAGCATTTCTTTGATACAAAGCTGTATGATTACTGACTCTAAATCCATATTGCAGCTATAGATTTCATACCTGTACTAATGTGACACACTCTACACCTTTAATCTAAATCTGTTGGCAGCACTTAAGTGCCACATTATAACCAATAACGACTTACATTAATATAGTGGCTTTAACAAAGAAAATGGCACAAAATGCTTCACAGAGATGTGAAGGGAAAATGGATGCTGAGTCATAGGAGAGATTAGAAAGGATGACCTAAACCTTTGTCACAGAGGTAAATTTTAAGAAGGGGCTTGAAGGAGGAGAGGGAGGTAGAGAGGCAGAAGGGTTCAGGAAGGGAATTTGAGAAAGTGGGAACGTAAGGGTTGAAGAAATGACTGACAATAGTGAGGTGAAGAGAGCGAGGGGTACACAAGAGGCCAGAGTCAGAGGAATGAAGAGTTTGTGGGAAGTTGTAGAGCTGGAGGAGGCCACAGAGATAGGGAAGGCTGGGGCCATGGAAGGATTGAAACGCAAAGATGAAAATATTAAATTTGAGGTGCAGAATGGGAGGTCGACAGGAGCCCATTGGAAAGTTATACTGGCTGAAGGATTTTTTTGTAATTCATAAAATGTCTTCAGTCTTTTCCTGGAATATTAGAAAATGGTGGCTATCAGAGTGAGGGATCAGTGACATTCAGGTTGATTGCAATCGAATACGTATAAGTAAAATCAACCATTCTTCACCCATTGGCAAGCCAAGCATTTTTATAATCTAAGAAGAAACTGCTAATATCCTTGTCCTTGCATTTCTATCATTCTACATACTATAGGATTTGAGGATTTTTCTTCCTCCAGCAACATTATCCTCAGTATTCAAATTGCAAAATTTCAAATATTTGCTGTCTTCAAAATTTGCTGGCAATATAATTAAGAAGCTAAATAATCCAGGTGAAAACTGTTCAAACAGAATCTGACTCTTCGCCTAAATTTTGCAGCAAATAAGTACAGCCTTCCTCACATGATGTGCCCAAGGTTGAAGCCCAATGTGCATTATTTGTTCTGGGTGACTGTGAACTTTTACCTTTGTGGTGCTGAGGTAGTGCTATTTGCAGAACAGCAAATCTCCAAATACAGGATTACAGCTGTAAAGATTGGAACTGTAATCACACTGCAGAATGACAGAAATTGGCTTTTTTAAAGTATTTTCAGGAAGACTTAGTGGTGCAATAGCCTTTCACTGCTCGAACCTGGGTTCAAATCCAGCCCCGACTGATGGGATGGAAGTCTCCTTTACTTGCTGGCTGGAAGAGTAAGTTTGGGAAGTCTCAATCAAGTTCCTAAATAGGCTGGGTCCACAACACAAAATTGCCCCTAATGTGTCACTAATTGGCATTTTCACTCAGAGGTTACAGGGTAGCTGATGTGGGAAATAGGACATTGTCACACTGGTGTAATAAGGGCACGTAGAGTGAGCTTTAATTCGCATATAACCTTAGCATATTTGACCTAGGAGTACATAATATCGACAGAGAGTCTGAAATGGCAAAGTGTTCCCTTTCCTGACACTAACCTCCTTCCTCTTGCTCGGTACAAAATTCACCTAAGATGGTGGGAACAAGTTTTTGGCTTAGTTATTAATGGGCTAAAATTGTTCAGCAAACCTTCTGCCTTTCATTGTTCTGAGCGTTAGCAATCAGCCTGTTTTATTTATTCCAACTTTATGTTTGATTGAATGGTACATTAACTTTTACATGCACACATATTAGTTATACAGCTAGCAGAAGTAATAAATAAAATGTTGAAGTACAGTAATAATGAAGGTATATGATATTGTCACTTTGTGGAGATATATTAAGATGAAATTGTAACTTTTTAAGAAGGAGGCTAGGGAAGTCTGGCCCAACTGACCATGTGGCACTGACAAAGTGGGTGGCAGGGACGCAGGCATACTGTCATCCTGAGAGAGGACAGCAGGTTCTTGTTGCATTGAGCCAAGCCCACTTTCCTGGGCTGGCATCTCAGCACTCCTATGGCTCTACGCGAGAACAGAGGACAGGAGTGATGTGACTCTCTGTCAACACTGGCCCCCTGAGCCAAGATCTACAGCTCTCGATCTACAGCTCTTGCAGACATTTTCTCCTCCTATCTGCAGCTAGAGTGCACCTCCTCTTTAAGAGGTACAGACTGTTTTTAAGTGGTGTCACACCTGCCAATTTCCTGCTCCCCAAACAGGCGCGCATCCAGTAAGGAGCATGGATAGCGCTGGCTGCACATCTGACCCATTATAATGAGGCATTGGTGCCAACCCTCGTGGACGGCCCTGGAGTCTCCAGGAATTAAAGAATACTCTCCTTGACACTGCTGCCAGCAACCCGGGAGAAAAATCATAGGGCATTCATAAAATTGTGGGTTTCTTTTCATTTTCCTTGAACATTTTTATTTATTAGTTATAAAAAATGGCGATGGGCATAAAAGGTCGGTTGACTTGAAGGGGTTGTTGGAAGTGGGAGGTTGTGTGATAAAACCTCCAGGTATACATCCAACCAGAGGCGGCGCATCTAATTTCATGTGGTCTCTGCGCCTGTGTGAACAGGCACGTGCAGCACGTGCACGCCCTTGCGCTCCCGTTTTCAGATCAAATTTCTAAATTTCTAGACTATTATGTTTACAAGCTAATTGTATGTAAAATGATGGGAGTCTGGAGAAAGAGAAATTATTTAATGATATACATCTGACCTAGAACTTCCTATGATCAGCTGCAAATTTGTTTATGATAAACGTGCATTAGTGATGTTGTAATTAATCTTGTATGAAGATTATCACAAATCTGAGACAAAAGGCACTGAGAGCAACTGGCAGTACAAAAACAGGCTTAACACCAAGTAAGAGCCCCTTATCAAACTGGAACAGTACACATTAAAAATAATGTACCAGTGAATGCTTTTCAAGCCTGTAATTAAAACTAAGGGTTCAGATGACAATAAGAAACTGCTCCAGCTTTGCTCTTGTGGTTTAATATCTGAACCTATCTATTAGTTGTTGTCTTGTACTCATTTGCAGCCATTAATTTGCATATAAATGTGTCATGGATGGGACTTTCCTGGTCATCTGCACTTATAAATCTGAGCTACCACTCTCAAATCAGTCACTTAATAGTCGTTAGTGTGCAAAATTAAAGAGGTTGGGATTGGGGGTAATATACTGGCTGATGTGCCTCAATAATTCCGAGACTCGATGTTAGCGAAACAAAACAAGGCTTTTATTAACTTAGAAAGTAACACGTAAGAGAGAGAGGTATCTTCCTTCTGGAGGCTGAGGCCAGACTGAGCTAGCTTACAAAAGGGGCCAGGTATGGGTGGAGCCCTACACACAGCACATTCCAGCACATTCCAATAAACAATACAATGAGGACTGGGGGAAGGGAAATGACACTGAAACCGACCACAGTCACAGGCAGTGATGAATGGAATATTTCATCACATTCACCCCTTCTATAGATTTAGTCTGTTCGGGGGTTTGATAGTCCTCTGCGACCGACGTGGCTGTTGTGGTGCCGCGGGTGTCGGCTGGGTGTCCCCGGTAGCCTCCTGGGTCTCTGCCGGGGGTGCCGCCAGGGTTGTTGAAGGGGTAGTTGGTGGGGGTGCCGTTGGTCGATGTTCTTCCGGGGGTGATGAAAGAGTAGTGGGTGGGTAAGAGTTGCTGTGATCGTTGTTGCTGCTATTGCCGTGGTTGTTGTCGATGCCGGCTGGGGCGACGTCTTTTATGGACACGGTGTCCTCCCTTCCGTCGGCGTGCCGGACATATGCGTATTGGGGGTTGGCGTGGAGTAGGTGTACTGGCGCCACGAGAGGGTCCGTCTTGTGGCCCCTCACATGCCTTCGCACGAGTACCGGACCTGGGGTGGAGAGCCATGACGGCATGGATACGCCTGAGGTGGATTTCCGGGGAAAGACAAACATTCGTTCATGAGGCGTGGCATTAGTGGCCGTACACAATAGCGACCGTATCAAATGGAGCACATCCGAGAGGACTTCCTGCCAGCGGGAGATAGGGAGGCCCTTGGTCCTTAGAGCTAGAGTGACTGCTTTCCATACTGTCCCGTTCTCTCGCTCCACTTGGCCGTTACCCCGGGGGTTGTAGCTGGTGGTACGGCTCGTGGCGATCCCCTTGGACAGCATGTACTGGCGTAGCTCTTCACTCATGAAGGACGCCCCCCTATCCGTATGGATGTAGCTCGGCATACCGAACAGGCAGAACAGGCTGTTGAGACATTTAATGACCGTGGCACTGGTCATGTCTGGGCAGGGGAAGGCGAATGGGAACCGGGAGTATTCGTCCACAATGTTCAGGAAGTAAACATTGCGGTCGACGGACGGGAGGGGGCCCTTGAAATCTAAGCTGAGCCGCTCAAAGGGCCGTGTAGCTTTGATTAAGTGGGCTCTATCTGGGCGGTAGAACCGAGGCTTGCACTCAGCGCAAGTGCGGCAGTTACTGGTCAGAGACCGAACTTCCTCAATCGAGTAGGGTAAGTTACGGGACTTTATGAAGTGGAACAGCCGCGTGACCCCTGGGTGGCAGAGGTCGTTGTGGAGGGTCTGTAGCCGATCCCCGGTGGCGCTGGCACACATCCCTCGTGAGAGGGCGTCAGGGAATTCGTTAAGGGCCCCTGGCCGGTAAATGATGTCGTACTCGAAGGTGGAGAGCTCGATCCGCCACCTAAGAATCTTATCAGTTTTAATCTTCCCCCTCTGTTTATTATTGAACATAAACGCTACCGACCGCTGGTCGGTAAGTAGGGTGAAGCGTTTGCCGGCTAGGTAGTGGCGCCAGTGGCGCACTGCCTCCACGATGGCTTGGGCCTCCTTTTCCACGGAGGAGTGTCTGATCTCGGGCCCTTGGAGGGTCCTCGAGAAGAAAGCTACGGGCCGCCCCGCTTGGTTGAGGGTGGCCGCCAAGGCGAAGTCAGACGCATCACTTTCCACTTGAAATGGAGTGTTCTCGTCCACTGCCTGTAGCGTGGCCTGCTCAATATCCTGCTTAATGCTTTTGAAGGCGGCGTGGGCCTCAGCAGAGAGCGGAAAAGAGGATGCTTTCAAGAGGGGGCGGGCTTTGTCGGAGTAGTTGGGGACCCATTGGGAATAATAAGAAAATAACCCCAGGCACCTTTTCAGGGCTTTGGGAGTGTTGGGCAGGGGCAGCTCCCGTAGGGGGCGCAATCGGTCGGGGTCTGGTCCGATTTCCCCATTCTCCACCACGCTGCCTAGTATGCAGAGGCGCGTGGTGTTGAAAACGCACTTGTCCTCGTTGTAGGTGAGGTTGAGTTTTTGTGCGGTTTCCAGGAACCTCTCGAGGTTCGAGTCGTGATCCTGCTGATTGTGGCCGCAGATGGTGACGTTGTCGAGGTAGGGGAAGGTTGCCTGCAAGTGGTGGTCATCGACCATGCGGTCCATCTCCCTCTGAAAAACCGAGACCCCATTCGTCACCCCAAAGGGGACTCTGAGGAATTGGTAGAGGCGTCCGTTCGCCTCGAAGGCGGTGTACGGGCGGTCCTCTGGTCTGATAGGGAGCTGGTGGTACGCTGACTTGAGGTCGATGGTGGAGAACACCCGGTATTGGGCGATTTGGTTCACCATTTCTGATATGCGGGGTAGCGGGTAGGCGTCTAGTTGGGTGTACCTGTTGATCGTTTGACTATAGTTGATCACCATCCGTTTCTTCTCGCTACCCCTTACCACTACCACTTGGGCGCGCCACGGGCTGTTGCTGCGTTCAATAATGCGCTCTTTCAGGAGCCTGTCTACCTCGGTCGCGATAAACCGCCTGTCCTCCCAGCTGTACCTCTTGCTTTTGGTCGCTATTGGCCGGCAGTTAGGGGTAAGGTTCGCGAATAGCGAAGGCGGCTTTACCTTCAGGGTAGCCAGACCGCACACTGTGAGGGGCGGCTGGGACCCACCGTACTTGAGCGTGATGCTTTGGTGGTTGCACTGGAAATCCAGGCCCAAGATCACGCTCGCACATAGGTTCTTCATGATTAATACTTTAAAATTATCGTATACAGTTCCGTTAACGCCCAATTGTACCATGCAGTAACCCAGCATGGTCGATGTCTGGGTTTTATCAGCCATAGAGATGGTACCCTGGGCAGGGACCACTATTAGGGAGAGTTGCTGTGCCAGTTCAGGGTGGATAAAACTCTCCGTGCTTCCACTGTCAATTAAACATTTAACCCGGCACCCGTTTACCTCGATGTCCACCATTGATTTGGATAGCGGGTGCGGCCTGGTCTGGTCCACTGTGACCGATGCCACCGTAGGGCCCTGATCGATACAAGATGGCGTCCACACTGTCTGCTCATAAGATGGCGGACCCCACGAGGTCGGGCAAGATGACGTCCAAGATGGCCGCTCCCACGGCGCACACACGGCGGTGGCGGGTTTTCCGGCGGTTGGTTTTCCGGCGGGGTTCCCTCTGCACACCTTCCCGAAGTGCCCCTTCTTACCGCACTTAAAGCAGGTGGTGCCTTTCGCCGGGCACAGGTTTCTGGTGTGTTTTGGCTGCCCGCAGAAGTAGCAGTTGGGTCCCTGACGCGTCGCGGCTGTCGTAGGGCTTCTGGGGGGAGAGCGGGGCCCCGCCGGTGTCGGGCTGCCGGGCGGGGAAGATGCCTTCCAAGATGGCGGCGCCCTCGGTGCACACGTGGCGGCGTGGACGGCGCGGGCTGAAGAGTAGGCGTCCGAGTTTCTCTGGGCCACATCCAGGGATCGCGCGGTGTCCGCAGCCTGTTTCAGGTCCAACCCTGTTTTTTCCAGCAGTCTTTGCCGGATGTAAGTGGAGCTGAGGCCTGTGATAAAGGCATCGCGAACAAGCTCGTCAGTGTACACTGCGGCTTTTACATCTCGGCACTTGCAGTCTTTGCCAAGCATTTTCAGGGTGCTTAGGAACTCCTACACCGATTCCCCAGGTCGCTGTGCGCGAGTAGCGAGCAAATGCCTAGCATACACCTCATTCGTAGGCTGCTGGTAATGCGCCTTTAAGATGTCGCAGGCGGCCAGGTACGTATCGGCGTCTTGGATGAGGGGGTAAACCCAGTGGCTTACCCAATTCCGCAGAATTCCGAGTCTCATCCTCGCAGCGTCCGTAGCGTCTTTGACGGCTGCGGAATTGTCCAGGAAGAATTCCATACACTCAAACCAGTGTCCGAAGCGTGCTGATGCGTCCAGAGCATGTTGATCCAAATCCAAACATTCGGGTTTCAGGAGTTGATCCATAGTGTTGAATAAATAAGTTAATAAAATTGATGTGCCTCAATAATTCCGAGACTCGATGTTAGCGAAACAAAACAAGGCTTTTATTAACTTAGAAAGTAACACGTAAGAGAGAGAGGTATCTTCCTTCTGGAGGCTGAGGCCAGACTGAGCTAGCTTACAAAAGGGGCCAGGTATGGGCGGAGCCCTACACACACAGCACATTCCAGCACATTCCAATAAACAATACAATGAGGACTGGGGGAAGGGAAATGACACTGAAACCGACCACAGTCACAGGCAGTGATGAATGGAATATTTCATCACACTGGCATGGATTGAAAATTGGTTTACAGACAGGAAACACAGAGTAGGAATAAATGGGGTTTTTTCGAGGTAGCAGGCAGTGACTAGTGGGGTACCGCAGGGATCAGTGCTTGGGCCCCAGCTATTCACAATATATATCAATGATTTGGATGAGGGAGCCAAATGTAACATTCCCAAGTTTGCTGACGACACGAAACTAGGTGGGATTGTGAGTTGTGAGGATGATGCAAAGAGGCTTCATGGCGATTTAGACAAGTTGAGTGAGTAGGCAAATACATGGCAGATGCAATATAATGTGGATAAATGTGAAGTTATCCATTTTGGTAGGAAAAACAGAAAGGCAGAGGGCAGGATTTTCATTGAGCCATGGAGGCGGGATTGGAGGCGTGTGGGGGGTTAAAATCTTGAAATCGGGGGGCACGAACCCATCCTGCCCCCAACCCACCTCCATGCCAGTTTCAAAGGAGGCGGGTACCTGACCCGCACTGGGACTGCCTCCCCGAGGCGGGAGGGGGATTAGTGCCAATTAACTGCCTGTTAACAGGTAGTTAACAGGCAGTTTTTAGCCTAATTCCTATTTTTATTGAAGTGTGGGATTCCCAACGGCACCAAACCATGCCAAGTTAACAAGGCGGGCCGTCGGGATGAAGGGCTTGGAGGGGTCGAGATGTCCGGTGTTCAGGTGAGTGATGGGTGCATGAGTGCAGAGGTAAGTGTGTTTGGTGTGTGTAAAGTGTTTAAAAAAGTTTTACTTACATGTACTTACCTTTACAGCCTTCCTTCCTTTAGGTCTCGGGAGTCCATCATCTCACCGGCACAGAAAGCAGAATGGCCGCGATCTGTCAAAAAATGCAGCATTCAGCTTTCTGTTCCAGAGAGATCTCTAAATCATCCTGAGAGGAAGGAATTAACTTGGAGTACAGATTGTCAGTGTTTGACAGCTTCAAACAGCTGTTGAACGCTGATATTTCATCTGTCAAAAGCTCGTGACAGATGAAATGTCAATCTGTGACATCACCTGTTGCCGGGTGGCCCTTAATTGGCCTGCTGAGCCCGCTGGGCGGGTTCAACAAGGTCAATCAAGTGAAAATCGCGTGGGTTGGCCACAACTCGATGGAGGCGGGACTACAACCCCAAAAGCTGTAGTCCCGCCTCCTACCCACCTCCTCAAAGAAAATCCAGCCCAGAGTATTATTTAAATGATAGGTTGGAAAATGTTGACGTACAAAGGGACCTGGGTGTCCTTGTACACCAGTTGCTGAAAGCCAACATGCAGGTGCAGCAAGCAGTTAGGAAGGCAAATGGTATGTTGGCCTTCATTGCAAGAGGATTTGAGTACAGGAGCAAGGATGTCTTACTACAGTTATACAGGGCCTTGGTGAGACCACACCTGGAGTTCTGTGTACAGTTTTGGTCTCCTTACCTAAGAAAGGATATACTTGCCATAGAGGGAGTGCAGCGAAAGTTCACCAGACTGATTCATGAGATGGCGTATGAGAAGAGATTGGGTCGACTAGGCCTGTATTCACTAGAGTTTAGAAGAATGAGAGGGGATCTCATTGAAACATATAACATTCTGACAGGGCTAGATAAACTGCTTGCAGGGAGGATGTTTCTCCTGGCTGGGGGGTCTAGAACGAGGGGTCATAGTCTCAGGATACGGGGTAGGACATTTAGGACTGAGATGAGGAGAAATTTCTTCACTCAGAGGGTGGTGAACCTGTGGAATTCTCTACCACAGAAGGCTGTGGAGGCCAAGTCACTGAATATATTTAAGAAGGAGATAGATAGGTTTCTAGACACAAAAGGCATCACGGGGTATGGGGAGAGAGCAGGAATATGGTATTGAGATAGAGGATCACCCATGATCATATTGAATGGTGGAGCAGGCTCGAAGGGCCGAATGCCGACTCCTGCTCCTATTTTTCTATATTTCTATGTTTCTATTACCAGGCTACCCATAGATGCCATGGGAACTCATCATCTTATCCTCTTCTCTACCAGCCTCTAAACTATCTGTCCATTCACTCTCTTCCATTCAGATCTTCATTTATACAGTCCCACCACCTAAGCTTTGGCTTTCTGTGCAGTTTGATTCCTCACTCTCCCTTTTCCTCTACTGCCTCCCTCCTCTCTTTTTGCCTCCCTCCTCTCTTTTGTCCTCCCTCAACTTCCTCCGCCCCTTCCTCCCTCCCTCCTCCATCTCCCTCTTGTTTGCTCAAGCACGCTGCTCTGTTGCTGTTGCTGGGTTTCCAGCCTTGCAGTCTGACTCTGCTGAGAGAATTGTTGCTGGGCTCCCATCTCTGGCGGACTTAGTCAGCCTATAGGTGAGCTGGCATCATGAAGGTGATGAAGCACACCTCTCTTAGGAACTCCCCTGCTGTTTTTGAAACACTCTCCATAAGCAATCACGTAGTGACTTTCACACACCTTTTTCGTGTAGCCGTGCAACAAGAATTCTGAGAATGCATTTGTTGCCATTAAGTTGAAACTGCTCTGGCTCCATTAGTAATGTGTCAGCAGATACCCCAGCCCTCCCTCCTCCCACCAGCTGAGATGATTTTACTGCTGCAGCCCCTCCCTCAAGATGATTTTCTGACCGTTGTCTGTCCCCATTCTCCTCCCCCCTCCTCACCATCGCCCCTCTACTCCATCTCGGTCTCTGTCCCTTCCTCTCATCCTCCTCCCTCTGTTCCCTTAGTAACCTCCCCCTTGTCCTCTCTATCTCTGTTCCCCTCCCTTTTCTCCTCCCCCTCTCCCTTCATTTCCTACCTCACACCATTCTCCTCTTCTGTTCCCCTCCTATTTGCCTCACCTGTCCTTCATCCCCTCCTCCCCTTATCTGCTTCCCCTTCCTCCTCACCTACATTGATTCCATTCTAACCCTGCTTGACCTGAAAACTTCTCATTGGTCTTGACTACCCATGTGCAATGCCATGATCAATTGAGTATTATTTATTAAAATCCAATAAACCACATTGCATGCTACTTGCTAGCAGTACTGTTTGCCCATCACATTAACCTTTCTACTGCCAGTACTGAGTTATCTCCTCCTATGTGTAGCAGCACCCATCAGTGCATGATGGTATAAGTGGACTGATAATGAGCTAGCAGATGCCTGACATGCATAATACAGTATCACGCAGATGATTGAAGACTACTACCAATGTGATAAGTGCAGGGAAATGTGGGCAGGAAGCCCCTAGTGTGCTAGGAGCCTAAACACAGTCAATGCACAAGGTTCAATAAGGCTTCAAATTTCATTTAAGTTTAGAGTCTTCCTAGAAAGCGACTGGCAAGCCTCAACAGCACTCCAGATGATCAGCACCTACTGACCTGTGGCATAGGCAGGATTTTTATCGGGGGTTGTTTGAATATGAGTTTACCAGACCAAATAAAACTACTTCAAAAGGTCTATTTTTCAAATAGGAATTTAAAAAAAAAGGTTCAAATAGAAACATTATTACTTCCATTAATCTAACAATACAAATAAAGCAAATGTAAAGAAAAACAATCTTGCCAGACAAAAACTGTAAAGCACAAAGTCCAAGTGCCGGTTATGTGTCACTGGTCTATTAATAACTTTGCTATTATTCACTGCAATATCCCAGTGAACATTTAGAAGTGCAAGCCCAACTAATCCGCTTTAACTAGTCGGATTGCGGAACTAACTAGTTCTGGAAGAACATCTGTTGTTTATGTTCTATCAAGTGAACGAAGGCACATTCTTTCAAAAGGAGTGTTCCGATTTTTTTTTTTAAGTCTGATATTTAGTGAGGTCTTTGAACACTGTAACCACCACCCCCCACCCCCCGACCACCGGTTCACAGTCCATGCCCCTGCAATTGACAACAGTGCTTCACTGGAGGCCATTTTTTTTTTAAAGTTGTATTTGTCTCCTGGTGGCCCTCTCCTTGTTATAGAGCTTCATCCTTCCTTTAAAACCTGTTTTCTTGTGGCCTCCAATGGTCTTTTCCTGAAAGGAGTCATGTGCGACAGGTGGTTTTACAGGAAGAAAATGTCAGCTGGCAGCCCTTCAATTGATGCTGGCACTCCAGATGTTTGGCCCTGCCCCAAGGCCAGCCCAGCACATCATGTGCTCACCATTAGGTGAGGCCAGCTCGCTGGGTGCAGGCACGACCCACAGACAAGTTGCTGCAGTCCCAGAATGCTGTGTAATTAACTTAATTTACTAATAGGATTCTTGTGGTACTTGTGGGGGTAGCAGTGATATGGTTACATTTTTAATTTATAGGATATGGTGCTTATTTTTTATAAAACCATTTTCTGGCACACTTGAAAAGCTCTTATTGTTACAGTGCACTAGACTATCTTCTATGTGAAGCTGGTGTTTAAAGTTAATGCTTGACTGATTGATTGTTTTTTTAAATAGTTTTTCTTTTAGTCTTCATGAAAGTGCATGGCAGCTACAGAGTTGCACAGGTGTGAAATTGGATTGCACTGGAAGAAAACCAACACTACAGACTTGGTATGAAGACATGTCACAATAAGGGAAGGGGTGATTTGGGTTTATATTTTGTTGAAGGGATTAAAATTCTCTGAAGTAGCAATGAAAGAATGAGGTGATGAAATTCTAATTTTTTAAAAATATGCTGATATGTAAATTAACTGAATTTTCTCTTCAGTCATGTTTGACTGATGCGTTTTATCTCTGGCCAACTCGAAATACTAAAATGACAGAATCTCTACTGGTCCAAATAAGCTTCATTCGTATGTAAAAATCAGCCTACACAACATGCTCTTCAATATGTCATTTATATAAATGTACTCAAATGCAATGATATTACCAACGAACGTGGCCTTCACGGTTCTGGTTTTGAGCCAGAGTCTTTTTTTTTTTGAGTTGACTATCTGAAAATCAGAATTCTCAGTTTAAATAAATGTCTGTTTTTTCCACTTTTGTCTTAACATGTGGAAGCAATAATTACTAAAATGTTCACAGAGCTCTCATTATTAACAAAGCAAACATCAGAACTTGAGCTATGTTCAGGCAACTTGAACCCAAAATGAAATTGTTTTTATACATATTACTCGATCCAAATCAGTCCTCCAGCCACTCTCACAAGAGCACAGAATGGGAAGCCCCCATATTGGGTTTGAAGCACAAGATCAAAGCTTACATAGAATGACATTGAATCTACAGCACAGAAACAGGCCATTCGGGCTATCCAATTCGGAGTAACAGGTCTGTGCCAGTGTATATACACCACGCAATTCTCCTCCCACCCTACTCACATATCATAAGAACATAAGAAATAGGAGCAGGAGTTGACCATTTGGTCCTTCGAGCCTGCTCCGTCATTTAATAAGATCATGGCTGATCTTCTACCTCAACTCCACCTACACTCACTATCCCCATATCCTTTGGCTCCAAAAATCTATAGATCTTGGTCTTGAATATACCCAACGACTGAGCATCCACAGCTCTCTGGGGTAGAGAATTCCAAAGATTCACAACCCTCTGAGTGAAGAAATGTCTCCTCTTTCTCTCTCATGTATGCATCAAACTTCAATCCAGTCCTCTGGTACTATTTCTTTTATATTGATTTTTTTATTAATTGATACTAGTGCCTCTGGTATCTCCTCCCTAGTTTCATTGAGTATCCGTGGGTGTTATCCATCTGGACCAGGTCATTTTGTCATGCTTAAGTTTGGCTAATTTGTCTAGTATCCCTTTCTTCTTAACTGTTGTAATATCACACTTAAATTCAAATAGAAATTCTGTGAGTACGACCCTCAAGGTACTGCTTTTTAATTTAACTCCCATCCCTTAATAATCCCTTAGCAGGACCCTCTCCCTGTTCTTTCCTATGTCATTGGTTCCAATATAGACCATGAGAAATGGTTCTTTCCCCCCCCAATCCAAGTTCCTTTCCAATTGATTTGCTTGAACACAAAGATTTTGGTTATCACAATACTGTCCCAGTGAATCAGACAACTGATGATACCTTTACTCCCTGACACTGAAGTCAATTGATGATACCCTTACACAAGTATATATCAGAGTTCCTGGCCGCGATTTTGCCGGCCAAGGCGGGTTCAGGGTGGGAGAGGTTGTTGTCGGGATATGGTCCCGCTGCCTACTAAAGCCCGCCAAAAAAAAGGATTTTACGTTAATGGGCCTTGTTAAACCCGGCCGTCGTGTTCCCCGACCCTATTAGAAAGCGGGGGTCAGGTGACATCAGCGCTGACGCTTCTTGTGCCAGTTTATTTAAAAGGTCCCTGTCCCCACTTCATTGAAATGACCATAGCTGGGATAGCTTGTTCAACTCCAAAAATGAGCTCACAAAGAGGGCTGCACCTCGATTCAGTGATGACTCCTTCCATGTTCTTGTGGAGGGAGTCAGAGCATGCAGGGAGATTCTCTTCCATGCCAGTGGTCAGAAGAGACCTCCCCAGGAGACCAAGGTAGCCTGGCTGCAAATAGCTGAGGAGGACACAAGCAGGAGGACCAGGCTGCAATGGCGTAAACGTTTCAATGATTTCAGTAGATCACGAAACGTTACTGCAAAGCCACACTCAACCTCATCCTGCTGTGCCACTCATCACATCCCCATCACTCTGCCTTCCCTAGCCTACTCCTGCACATCCTTACTCACATCAACATACCTTGCACCTCCACCCATCCCTCTCTATCTACATTATCACTTCCCCATCTCACTAGCCACCCCTCACACTCAACCTCATCCTAGTCCAATCATACCAACTAACATCACCCAAGGGTAGGCACTTGTGTGCTTTAGCCAATGTTCATGTGAAGTTTCTGTTAATGTGCTGTCAAACATTGAAATCTTTATTTTCAACACTTTGTGTTCTTGGACAGATTTGTGTGCACCTTCAGAAGTGGCTTAGTGAGTAGCAATGAATAGTGAGACATAACGGTACACCCAGCAATGGTAATGAGTGTGAAAGGAATGACTTGGGCATTGGAGGGATGCTTTATGGTGTTGGTGTGGGGTGGTGCCAAGCTGGCACATCATGTGACAGCCAGGGTGTACAGCATCAAGTGAAGTAAATCTGGCCATGGTGATGCCATCCCTGGAGTCCCGGGCAGCAATGTGGTCGGGCGCTGCTGCCCTGTGTCCTGTGCAGCATCAGGTGATTGTGGAGAAGGTTGGTGTTGTTGGTGCTGCTGGTGTGCCTGGTTCTGCTGGTGTTGGGGCTCATCGTGGTCAGATTCTGAGGACCAAGGTGAGAGAGTGTAAACCTGTTGTAATAGATGGCAGGCGATGGAGAGATGACGGAAGCAAATTCGTCACTGGTGAGAGAAGTTGTTCCAATGAGGTGCCACTGGATAGAGAGTTGGCTCTAAACACTTGCAAGCTACAGAAAGCTCTATGACCTAAAAATTTGGTTGCTTTGCCTAAGAGGGCGCTAACGGGGTGCAAAACAACTAGCGCCCGGGCGCGGCACTGCCAACGCCTCTCGCAAAATTCAGAGGGAGGTTAGCGGTAGCAGTAACCGTTAGTGCCCCGCCCCGTGGCGCCGCCGGCGATGACGTCATCACCGTGCACAGCGCCCCTCTCGCACCCCAGCCGCAATCTTCAGTAACGCCCCCTGATTTACCGCCGGACACTATGTCCGACGGGGTATGGGGGGCCTATCTGCGGCTGGGGCGGCGCTAATTAAAGGCGAAGTGCCGGACGGCCATTTTTGTTGCTGGCCACCTGCCAGCACCTGCCCCCGTTGCTGTCCCCGGCCTCCTGACCGCCCCCCCCCCCCCCCCCCCGTGGAGTGCCGGATGCGCTCCATGAGACCGGCACTACTCTTGAGTGTGGGTTCTTTTGCCGGCACTCCGATCCCTGGTGGCCCAGCTGGGCCCCGGGTCGTGCTGCGCAAGGCCCCTCCCCTTTAAGAAGGGGAGGAAGGCCTGCAGTACCGCAGCGCGACGTGCCGCAGCCCGCCGCGATATTCCCTCGCAGCATCCCAAGAGGGAGGCGGGGCGCTTCCAGTAGCACCCCGCTTCCCTCTTGGGGCGTTACCGATGAATTTCGGCCGCAGGGTCGCTAATTTAAGTTCAGCCCCAAAGTGAGCGCGACTCAATTTTCTCCCCATATATCTTACAAATGCATTAACCAACAGTTTCTGAGCTCTGAAACTGAACAGCTGCAACATGGCATCCTTTAAACCACTTCTGCAGCTGTCAGGTTATAAGATAAATCAAAGCAGACTCAACACACGCCAGGGTGAGCTGGCGTATTCCCCGAGCAGCGAGTAACTCGTGGGGGAGCACGTAAAATTAGAAGGTTGGTTCAAAATAGCATTAAATTGGTTGTTAACAAGCCATTTTATGATCTAAATTGTCTCCCCCGCCGCTTGGTGTCGGGTCAATTCTCTGCTGACAGACCCGACACCTGGGAGACTCGCGTGGAGGCTGGTTGACAGTGGGTTTCCTACTGTAAATCTTTGCTATTTTGACAGCAGACCTGCCTCCAAACCCACCCTCTGAGCGTCTACAAAATCCAGCCCCCTATGTCTTCCATATTTATAAACAAGGAAAGAATTTCAGCAGAAAAAACTTTTCTTTCTCCTTTCTTCTCCCACTTACATATCATCTCAGAAAGAACTGACTGATGTTATGTGCTTATTACACAAGCACTGGATAGCAATCAAGTGTAGCTGATCCTGGATAGTAATTGGAGCAAGAGTCCTAACAGATTTTCCTATCACCCTGCCGCCCCTCCCCCTGGAGCTGCTGAGGCCAGTTGTAACTCTACTACTGCTACTCTGGCTGAGATCAACTAAGTCAACACAGACCAAGGATTGAACCAGGAACCTTCCTCTTGTATATGGTTCATGACATGCCAAGCCATGTATTTGCCCACTGAGTCACTGGAGCACCTTCAGAAACAAAGGTCTTATTTTTTGATTAACTTTATAACCAAGTTAGATTGATTTTTGGATGATATATTTGCCACTTGAAGATGATGCCTACTTGCACAAGCTATTGTTAGCTATTCTATAGATCTGAACTTGTTGAACTGCAGCCTCTGTAACACAATATAAATGAATACTATGCAGGCAATTAAGCAAGAACCTGGAAATGAATGAGTATTTACTATGGTAATGTAAAAGCAATAGAATAAACTGTTCTTGGAGTATATAATTATTTATCATTGTAGTTGGTTTAATTTTTACTGTATGCTGTACGTTTTAGTGAGACAAAGGACTCAGTAATGATTGTGCTGATAATATGCTCCAAGTACAATAAACAATGCTAGGTGGATAATCACAGGATAAGGGTTCTTTCCAATAAAATAACTTGTTTAAATTATCTATTAAAGAGGGCAAAACAGTTTTTTTCTATAATTCCATTGCTTTTATATTACCCGTAATAAAAACTCACTCATTTTTACCATGGTATAAAATGAGTAATGTTTACATAACTTATATTCATGTGATGGCTTTCATTAAAACAAAATGTCCCAAAGTGCTTGGCAGAAAGAGTGGTGGATACTGAGTGAATGTAGATAATATATAGGGAAGTGGGCAAAAGCACATTTAAAGAAGTAAGTTTTGAACAGGTTTTTGGACATGAGGAAAGAGGTAGAAAGGCAAAGGGGTTTTAGAAGAAAAATTAGGAATGCAAAAATGTAATGACTAAAGGAGAGAGGGGCGGTGGAACCGAGGGAGATGTGCAGGTGCAGCAGAAGAAGGGAGGGGAGATGTGTAGGTGGAACAGAGGGAGGGAGAGAGGGAGGGGCTATGTGCAAGTGAAACAGAGGGAGGGGCGATGTGCAAGTGAAACAGAGGGAGGGAGAGAGGGAGGGGCAATGTACAAGTGGAACAGAGGGAGGGGCGATGTGCAAGTGAAACAGAGGGAGGGAGAGAGGGAGGGGCGATGTACAAGTGGAACAGAGGGAGGGAGAGAGGGAGGGGCGATGTACAAGTGGAACAGAGGGAGGGAGAGAGGGAGGGGCGATGTACAAGTGGAACAGAGGGAGGGAGAGAGGGAGGGGCGATGTACAAGTGGAACAGAGGGAGGGGCGATGTACAAGGTGGAACAGAGGGAGGGGCGATGTACAAGGTGGAACAGAGGGAGGGGCGATGTACAAGGTGGAACAGAGGGAGGGGCGATGTGCAAGTGGAACAGAGGGAGGGGCGATGAGCAAGTGGAACAGAGGGAGGGAGAGAAGGAGGGGCGATGTACAAGTGGAACAGAGGGAGGGGCGATGTGCAAGTGGAACAGAGGGAGGGAGAGAGGGAGGGGCGGTGTGCAAGTGGAACAGAGGGAGGGAGAGGGGGAGGGGCGATGTGCAAGTGGAACAGAGGGAGGGAGAGGGGGAGGGGCGATGTACAAGTGGAACAGAGGGAGGGGCGATGTGCAAGTGGAGCAGAGGGAGGGGCGATGTGCAAGTGGAACAGAGGGAGGGGCGATGTGCAAGTGGAACAGAGGGAGGGGCGATGCGCAAGTGGAACAGAGGGGGGGCGATGTTCAAGTGGAACAGAGGGAGGGAGAGAGGGAGGGGTGATGTACAAGTGGAACAGAGGGAGGGGTGATGTACAAGTGGAACAGAGGGAGGGAGAGAGGGAGGGGCGATGTGCAAGTGGAACAGAGGGAGGGGCGATGTACAAGTGGAACAGAGGGAGGGGTGATGTACAAGTGGAACAGAGGGAGGGGCGATGTACAAGTGGAACAGAGGGGGGCAATGTACAAGTGGAACAGAGGGAGGTGCGATGTGTAGGTAGAACAGAGGGAGGGGCGATGTGCAAGTGGAACAGAGGGAGGGGCGATGTACAAGTGGAACAGAGGGAGGGGCGATGTACAAGTGGAACAGAGGGAGGGGCAATGTACAAGTGAACAGAGGGAGGGGCGATGTGTAGTTGGAACAGTGGGAGGGGCGATGTACAAGTGGAACAGAGGGAGGGGCGATGTACAAGTGGAACAGAGGGAGGGGCGATGTACAAGTGGAACAGAGGGAGGGGCGATTTACAAGTGGAACAGAGGGAGGGGCGATGTACAAGTGGAACAGAGGGAGGGGCGATGTACAAGTGGAACAGAGGGAGGGGCGATGTACAAGTGGAACAGAGGGAGGGGCAATTTACAAGTGGAACAGAGGGAGGGGCGATGTGTAGGCAGAACAGAGGGAGGGGCGATGTACAAGTAGAACAGAGGGAGGGGCAATGTACAAGTGGAACAGAGGGAGGGGCGATGTACAAGTGGAACAGAGGGAGGGGCGATGTAGAAGTGGAACAGAGGGAGGGGCGATGTGCAGTAGATCAAAGTGGGATGAGTAGAGGGTGTGTGCTGGAGAAGGTTGCAGACATAGGGTGGAACCAGGCCATGGATGGGTTTGAAGACTAGGCTTCTATGGTAATCTTTGCCATTCCTTTGAAAATAGTTTATCTGACATTTTGTGATTACTGAATTATTCTGTAATAAATGCAGTGTTAATGGATGAAAAGAAAAATGTCAGTGATGAGAAAACTGCATTTAACGTACTAAATTTGACCTTGTATTATTTCAACTCATCCAGTCGAGACTTTTGAACTGTTTAATGTCTTTGAATCCATTACCTTACTTGATATGAAGTGAATTGAAGCCATTCAGCCAAGGAAGGATCATGGCGAGCAATGGTTCACAAGGTGCTCCATGGTTGGAAAAGCCTCTCCACAGTCTCACATCGGGCTATCCTTCATCTTCCATTCATGTAGCAGGAGATTGCAGCGCCCATATGAAGTTCTGATGTGGTTCGCAGTGACCATATTTTATGTGGGATGGTGAAGCCAGGTGTTTGATCCACAGGGTCTATGATCAAGTCTTGATTTGTGACCCCCTGGTTTCCCACATCCTCCCCCACGACCTTAGGTGAGAATTCTGAGGTTATAGAGTTTTGGCTGCTAACCGGGGGAGGGGGCGGGGTCGTGCGGGCGGTTCCTGGATTTAAGGCGTCATCTCGGGAGCTTGTGGAGCTCTTCATTAATATGAAGATCTGAGTTTGCTAGGACGCGGTTGTATTCTCTGATTATTGTTGCTTCTCTTCTGAGAGGTCGTGGCAAGATATGGATGAGGACAAAAGGCGCCAAATTGTCGGTGTTGGTTTCAGCACTTCTGTCATTTGTATGTGCACTTACCGTCCATGCTGATGCGCAACATTCAGCGACTGAGAAAACAAGGGCCGAGGTGACTATCTGCAGAGTATGAGCATCTGCTCACCAGCTGATCCCAGCTAATTTGTGGATTAAGTTAATCCTACTCTTTATCTTGGCCACAGTTTTTGTCAGACGTTGATGGTATGTGAAACTATGATCCAGAACCACGCCAAGGACATTTGGGAAGTCCTCGTGCCTGAGTTCAGTATCACAGAAGGGAGCACTCAGGTGCTTTTTTGCATGCTGGTTGCTCAAATCAAAGCCTCTTTCTCCCCCAGTCTCTCTCTTTCTCTCCCCAGTCTCTCTCCTCTCTCTCCCCCCAGTCTCTCTACTCTCTCTCTCTCTCTCTCTCTCCCATCTCTCTCTCTCTCCCCCAGTCTCTCTCTCTCCCCCTGAGTCGCTCTCTCTCTCCCCCCTCAGTCTCTCTCTCTCTATCTCCCCAGTCTCTCTCTCTCTCCCTGTCTCGCTCTCTCCCCCCTCAGTCGCTCTCTCTCTCCCCCGTCTCTCTCTCTCTCCCCCCAGTCTCTCTCTCTCTCTCCCAGTCTCTCTCTCTCTCCCCCCCCAGTCTCTCTCTCTCCCCCCAGTCTCTCTCACAGAATCACAGAAACCCCACAGTGCAGATAGAGGCCATTTCGACCCATCAAGCCTGCACTGACACATATCCCACCCGATCCCCGTAACTCCTACACCAACACATATCCCACCCTATCTCCGTAACCCCACGTATTTAATCCCCCTAACACTAAGGGTCAATTTATCATAGCCAATCAACCTAACCCGCACATCTTTGGACTGTGGGAGGAAACTGGAGCACCCGGAGAAAACCCACGCAAACACGGGGAGAATGTGCAAACTCCACACAGACAGTCACCCGAGGCCGGATTCGAACCTGGGTCCCTGGCGCTGTGAGGCAACAGTGCTAACCACTATGCCACCGTGCTGCCTCTTCCCTCTCTCTCTCTCTCTCTGTCTCTCTCTCCTTCCCTCCCTCTCTCTGTCTCTCGCTCCTTCCCTCTCTCTGTCTCTCTCTCCTTCCCTCTCTCTCTCTCTCTCTCTCTCTCCTTCCCTCTCTCTCTCTCCTTCCCTCTCTCTCCTTTCTTCTCTCATCTCCCCCCAGTCTCTCTCTCTCTCTTGCATCACGGGGGGCGTTTCATTCCATGTGTGGGCTGGCCTAATCCTGCAGCCTCCTGAAACATCGCCGCCATTTTTTTAATACCGACAGCGACAGCACCAGCACAACAAACCCCCACAGTGAGGCTCCGGCACAGTATCTCGCTCCCGGCCCGCCGGAGCGGGAGGTGAGTTGGGGTCACTCGGGCTGGGCCTCACAACCGCTCGGCCCGAGACACAGAGTGGGGGAGTGGCAGCGGCCGGCCGTAAACTGCGCGGCCCTGTAAACTGTCGTTTTAACAAAAAAGCCTTGGCAACGCCGGGCCCCCCCCCAGCTAGTATATATATAAAATTGCTCTTCTGTCTGTCTGTCTGTCCGTCCTCTATACACTCAAAAGTTATAGAGCGTACCTACATGTGTGTTGCATCAAAAGAAAGCTTACGATTCCGGAACGGTCATAAGCGTATTTACTTTTCGGTGAGACAACAATTGTGCCGACGGTATCCAAAAAACATTCAAAATTCCGCTCATTATCCCCTCATTAGCATTGAGTGACATGAAGGTTGACCAATCGTACAGTCGAGCGACCTGACGGTTGACCAATTGCTGCGTCACGGGGGCGGGTTCATTGCGTGTGCAGGCGGGCCATCCTACAGTTGAGTGACGTGATGATTGACCAATCCTACAGTTCAGTGACCTGACGGTTGACCAATCAGTGCGTGTGTGGGCGGGCCTTATCATTCTGAACCGAGGTGAGTGTCAGCCATCTTGATTCGTAAGTTTATTTTTTTCCCCCACTTTCTGTACGTGTGGAGGGGATTTTATCCACCAAAAATTTGGTACTTAGGAGCCCAACTAACTCATTATATAATTTGTGTGCAATAAATGAGTCCATTATCTGTTTCATTTCTTACGCACCGGCCCGTCCCGCTGGGGGGGCGGGGCTCGAGGGGGGCGGGGCTCGGGAGGGAGTGGGAGGGGGTAGCGGGAAGGGGGAGTGGAGAGGGTTAACCCGGCAACCGGGCTCGGCCAGCCGCAATCGGTCATCTCAAGCCGCTCAGGCCCAGGCCCGGTCCCGGAGATCGGGGAGGGCGGAGAGGGGAGGAGGGTTACCCCGGCAACTGGGCCTGGCCAGCCGCAATCGACCGTCTCAAGCCGCCTCAGGCCTGGCCTTGGATGGGGAGGGGGGCGGGGCTTGGGAGGGGAGGGAGGCGGGGCTCGGGAGGGGGAGGAGGGTTACCCCAGCAACCCGGCCAGGCCACCCGCAATCGGCCATCTCAAGTCGCCTCAGGCCCGGTCCCAGAGATCGGGAGGACGGAGAGGGGAGGAGGGTTACCCCGGCAACCGGGCCTGGCCAGCCGCAATCGGCCGTCTCAAGCCGCCTCAGGCCCGGCCTTGGGAGGGGGGTGGGGCTCGGGAGGGGCGGGGGCGCGGAGCTCGGGAGGGGGAGGAGGGGTTACCCCAGCAACCCGGCCAGGCCACCCGCAATCGCCGTCTTAAATCGCCTCAGGCCGGGACTCGGGGAGGGGTGGGGCGGGGCTTGGGAGGAGGGGGGGCGGGGGGGGCTCGGGAGGAGGGGGGTGGGGCTCGGGAGGAGGGGGGGTGGGGCTCGGGAGGAGGGGGGGTGGGGCTTGTGAGGGGCGGGTGGGGCGGGGCTCGGGAGGGGCGGGGCTCGGGAGGGGCGGGCCGCGGGAGGGGGAGGAGGGTTACCCCGGCAAACCGGCCTCTCCCCCCCTCTCTCTCTCCCCCCCTCCCCCTCTCTCTCTCCCCCCCTCCCCCTCTCTCTCTCCCCCCTCCCCCTCTCTCTCTCCCCCTCACCCCTCTCTCCCCTCTCTCTCTCCCCCCTCTCCCTCCCCTCCCCCCCTCTCCCTCCCCTCCCCCTCCCCTCCCCCTCTCCCTCCCCTCCCCCTCTCCCCCCCTCTCTCCCCCCCTCTCTCCCCTCCCCCTCTCCCTCCCCTCCCTCCGCCTGTCTGTCCATCTGTCCGTCTGTCCGTCTGCTATACACTCAAAAGCTATAGAGCATACCTACACATATGTTATATCAAAAGAAAGCTGATGATCAGGGGAGTGTCATAGGTGTATTTACTTTTTGGTCAGACAAAAAATTTTCGGACAGTATACAAAAAACGTTCAAAAATCCGCTCATTAGCGGTTGACCAATCCTACCGCTCATTAGCATTGAGTGACGTGATGGTTGACCAATCCTACAGTTCAGTGACCTGATGGTTGACCAGTCGGTGCGTCACGGGCAGGACCTAATCCTGCAGCCTCCCGAAACGTAGCTGCCATTTTTTCCCCTGCTTTTCCTCAACAGCGAGCAGGGCAGCTGCGTCGGCCCGCCAGAGTGGGAGGTGAGTTGGGGTCACTTGGGCCGGGCCTCACAACCGCTCGGCCCGAGACACAGAGCGGGGGAGCGGCAGCGGGCGGCCGTGAACCGTGCTGCCCGAGACACAGAGCGGGGGAGCGGGGGAGCGGCAGCGGCCAGCCGTCAACCGCACGGCCCGAGACACAGAGCGGGGGAGCGGCAGCGGCTGGCCATCAACCGCGCGGCCCTCTAAACTGCCCTGGCAACGCCGGGCCCCCCAGCTAGTGTGATATATGTGGAACTTGTGGTTGGTGAGGATGGCTGTTAGCAGGTGCAATATTAGTTTGCAGCATACCATTCTAGACATTTTCGGCAGCAGACCACCCCTCCACACTGTATCATATACTGTAGACAAGTTCACAAAAGCCACTGCTGTTTTGAGTCCACCTTCACTTGGACCTCGTTGTTAAGTGCTCCAGCATAAACAAAGCCATCAACAAGGCAACTGAATGCCGATCGACGGCCTCCCAGTCTAAAAAGCAACACACTCAATCTTCTTTTTGGTCGGATCATGTTGGTGATAGCAGAAATGGCAGAAAATTAGTTGTAGAATGCAGAGGCTGATGAGTGGAAGGTGACAACAAAGGGGAACCAAGCACAACTCTGGGGGAGGAGGGGTAATGGCAGAAACATAGGAAATGAGATGGACTCGGTCGACAGTCCTATCTCGGCTGAGGAAAAAGGAGGACTTTTCAGAAGCTCTGATATGAAAGGTGACATCATCAGAACAGATGCAGTGGAGAAATTGGGAAAAGGGAGCGGACTCTTTACAGGAAATGGAGTGGGAAGAAGTATAATCCAGGTAGCTCTGGCAGTTGGTGTTCTTATAATAGATGTCAAATGAAAACCCATCCCTTGAGACAAAGAAAGAAGTCCAAGAAAGAAGGGAAGAGATTGACTATGAAAAAGTAAAGAAGGGGTGGAAATTGGATGCAAAATTAATGAAAATCTCTAGGACGAGAACAGGATGCAGCATCGGTACAGTATTGAACGTAATGATAAAGAAGTCAGGGAGGAGACCCGAGTGCAAATCGAACAAAGCATGTTCACCATATCCTACAAAAAGACAGACATAACTAGGACCCATGCAAGTTCCCATAGTGATGCCTTCACATTGCAGGAATTGAATTGAGTTTTTATAAAATTGCAAATAAGTTCAGCCAGGATGTGGAAGGTGGTGGTGGCCATGGACTGGATGAGCCGTTGTTTGAGGAAGGAGGTCGCCTGCTGATAAATGGAGGTGTAAAGAAAGAACCTGCATTCACATAGCCCTTTTCACAAACTTAGGACATCCCAAAGTACTTTAGAGCCAAGGAAGTACTTTTGAAGTGTAATCACTGTTGTAATACATGCCAGCCAATCTGTGTACAACCAAGTCCAACAAATAGTAATGAGATAAATGGCCAGATCATTTGTTGAGAATTCCCTTGCTTTTCTTCAAGAAGTGCCATGGCAATTTTTACGTTCACTTGGCATTTCATCCAAAAGGTAGGACCTCCGACAAGTGCTGCACTTCCTCAGTACTGCACTGAAACATCATCTTGGACTCTGTGCTCAAGTCCTGAGTGGGGCTTGAACCCACAACCTAGGCATGTGTGCTACCAAGGCTGACACTAGTATATAGAGGGACTGTACATCAATAGTATAAAGGAGTTGGTTTGAGCAAAAAAAACAGCGTTCATTCAAGTGCCATAGGGCATCAGAAGAGCCATAGATGGGTAGGGACAGGACGGCGGGGGGGGGTTGGCTGGGTGGAATTATAGCCTCAAGGTAAGAGGAAATAAGTTCAATGGGACAGGAGCAGACTGAATGATTGGTCTACTGGGACAATCCTGCTTATGTATCTTGAGGGGGAGGTAGAAGCAGGCTGTGCGGGGGTTCGGGAAACATGCGGTTGGAGATTGTGGGGGCAAGATTTCCAGAAGAGATGAGGTCAATAACAGTCTGGGAAATAATGCCTTGATATTCAGTAGTGGGGACATGGTCATGAGGAGATCAGAGAAGTTGTTAGGGAGTTAGTGTTCCACCTCGGCCACGTCAGTTTCTCTACCCCGTCACTTGCTCTAATCTATCTCGCACTGAACTTGCAGTATCCTGTTCCCTTAGGTCCAAGCCCAACATCATTATCAAACTGCTGACAAGGGTGATGCTGTTGTTGTTTAGTGAATGGATTGTGGTGAGTACTCCTGCTGACCTCAAAAGAATCAAATCATCTCAAACAGAATAAATAGGTGTGAATGATCTCTGAAATGTCCAAACAAGTATTCGTTGTCGAATGCATGGTGGCTCAGACACACCAGTTGAAATCTAATCTGTATCTCCCAGCACTGATGTCCTGTGAATTTAACCCATGATTTTTTTTAAATTTGTTTATGGGATGTGGGCATCGCTGGCAAGGCCAGCATTTATTGACCATCCCTAATTGCCCTTGAGAAGGTGGTGGTGAGCCACCTTCTTGAACTGCTGCAATCCCCGTGGCGAAGGTACTCCCACAGTGCTGTTAGGGAGGGAGTTCCAAGATTTTGACCCAGCAACGATGAATGATCAGTGATATACTTCTAAGTCAGGATGATGTGTGACTTGGAGGGAAATTTGGAAGTGGTGGTGTTCCCATGCGCCTGCTGCCCTTGTCATTCTAGGTGGTAGAGGTCACGGGTTTTGGGAGGTGCTGCCGAAGAAGCCTTGGCGAGTTGCTGCAGTGCATTTTGTAGATGGTACACACTGCAGCCACAGCATGCCGGTGGTGGAGGGAGTGAATGTTTAAGGTGGTGGATGGGGTGCCAATCAAGCGGGCTGCTTTGTCCTGGATGGTGTCGAGCTTCTTGAGTGTTGTTGCAGCTGCGCTCATCCAGGCAAGTGGAGAGTATTCCATCACACTCCTTACTTGTGCCTTGTAGATGGTAGAAAGGCTTTGGGGAGTCAGGAGTTGAGACACTCGCCGCAGAATACCTAGCCTCTAACCTGTTCTTGTTGCCACAGTATTTATGTGGCTGGTCCAGTTAAGTTTCTGGAGAACTAAGTTCAACACATTGTAGTATTTTTAACATTTATGACATAAAAATCCCCTTGTGGCAGCATGGTCAGAAATCCAGATTAGTGATAATGCAATTTAATACCTTTTATATACCTCAATGAGGTCCCATCGTAACATAAGCTTCTCTTATCTCTTATAGCCTGGGCCACCAGTTTGTGGTAACTAAATAAATCAAGTAGTTTCTGATTACATGGAATTTCAGGAATTTTACTGATTTTTTGGGGGTCATATTCTGTGATTCTGTCCATTTGTCTGCGAAAGATAAAAAATAGAGGCTTTGCTCATGGTGGGTATCACTGCGGGCTTCTGACCTGTCACCTTGTCTGCCTAGTGAAGGCTACAAGCCATGTTTATTGTTTAAAGACTGATATCTGATCCAGATAGGTCCACAGTACTCCAGTATACTGTTGACGATTAATGAGTCAGCCTGTCACCTACTTACGTAGGTGAATTGTAAGCTTGTCACTGAGGGCTGGCTTCTTTCCCATGTAGCTCCAGACAATCCAGCAAGCTAGTGCTCTAATGTGTAAAGTGGTCCTAGCTTGGCAAGCAGTGGGAAGCATATCAATGCTTTGTACTGCTAAGCTGGGTAAATTTTAGCAACACCAACAACATGTATGTATATAGCACTTTTAAAACAGGAAAGCATCTCAAGATACTTCACAGAAACACAAAGGAAAAAAAGGGACACCAGTCGAAGAGGTAGGTTTTAAGCAGGGTTATAAAGGAGGAGAGGGTGATGGAGAAGCAGGGAGTATTAGGGAAGGAATTCCAGAACATTGAGTCTGAGTGGTTAAAAGAGCAGTCACCACTGGTAGAGCGAAGGGCGGGGGTGCACAAGAGGCAGAAGTCATGGGAATAGAGAGTTTTGGGGGGACAACCCTCCGAGATCTCTGCGCTCCTCCAGTTCTGGCCTCTTGTGGCTCGGCGTCAAAATCTTGTCTGATAACGCTCCTGTGAAGTGCCTTGGGATGTTTTACTACATTAAAGGTACTATATAAATGCAAGTTGTTGTTGTTGTAGTGCTGGAGGAAGTTAGAGATAGGGACAGGTGAGGCCATGGAGAGATTTAAACACAAGGATAAGCCAGTAAGGTCAGTGAGAACAGCGGTGATGGGTGAGCAGAATTTAGTATATGATAAAATATAGATAGCAAAGATTTGGATAAGTTGAGTTTATGGAGCATTGCTGGCCAGCCAGGAGAGTATTGGAATAGTCGAGTTTGGAGAGTATTGGAATAGTCGAATTTGGAGATTATGAAGGCCTGGATGATGGTTTCAGCAGTTGGGCTGACATAGGGGTGGAGGCAGATGATGTTATGGAGGTGGATGTACATGTAAGTGATGCAGTTATATCTGCTTGTTACGGCCATACAATTTGTTATAGAAACCGCCTGATTTTAATTTCTGTTTAAATCAATGGAGTTAATGGAAATAAAAGCTGAGTGCTTTCTATGGCAGGCAGCCGATCCACAATGCTAGCTTTACGCCTGGGTCTCTTCTTCTTAGGCAGTCCCTCGGAACCGAGGATGACTTGCTTCCACATTAAAAATGAGCTCGCATGTGACTGATTAGTCCAATGCGGGACCTACAGTCTCTGTCACAGGTGGGGCAGACGGGGGTTGAAGGGGCGGGTGGGTGGGGTGCTTGGGTTGACGTGCGCTCCTTGCGCTGCCTACGCTTGGCTTCCGCTTGCTCCCGGTGAAGAGACTCAAGGTGTTCGGCACCTTCCCGGATGCTTCTCCTCCACTTTGTGCGGTCTGGGGCCAGGGATTCCCAGGTGTCGGTGGGGATGTTACACTTTTTCAAGGAGGCTTTGAGGGTGTCCTTGAAGCGTTTCCTCTGCCCACCTGGGGCTCTCTTGCCATGCCGGAGCTCCGAGTAGAGCGCTTGTTTTGGGAGTCTCGTATCGGGCATGCGGACAATGTGACCCGTCCATCGGAGCTGATTGAAGCTCTGACCACGCTCAATGCTGGGGATGTTGGCCTGAGCAAGAACACTGATGTTGGTGCGCCTATCCTGCCAATGGATTTGCAGGATCTTGCGGAGGCAACGTTGGTGGTACCTCTCCAGTGCTTTGAGGTGCCTGCTGTACATGGTCCATGTCTCTGAGGCATACAGCAGGGCAGGTATCACTGCTGCCCTGTAGACCATGAGCTTAGTGCCGGGTTTGAGGTCCTGGTCTTCAAACACTCTCTTCCTCAGGCGACCGAAGGCTGCACTGGCACACTGAAGGCGGCGTTGGACTTAGTCGTCGACGTCTGCCCTTGTTGACGGTGGGCTCCCGAGGTATGGAAAGTGGTCCACGTTGTCCAAGGCCTTGTCATGGATTTTGATAATCGGGGGGCAGCACTGTTTGGTGGGGGCAGGTTGGTAGAGGACATTTGTCTTACAGATGTTTAGTGTAAGGCCCATGCTCTCGTATGCTTCGGTGTAGTTGTTTACGATGGTTTGGAGTTCGACCTCCGAGTGAGCGCAGACGCAAGCATCGTCTGCATACGGTAATTCGACGACAGAGGATGGGACAACCTTGGATCTGGACTGGAGGCGACGGAGGTTGAACAGTTTCCCGTTTGTTCTGTAAATTAGCTTCACTCCAGTGGGGAGCTTACTGAGGGTGAGATGGAGCATTGCAGCAAGGAAGATTGAGAAGAGCGTTGGTGCGATGACACAGCCTTGCTTGACCCCGGTTCGTACGTGAATTGGGTCTGTGCTGGAGCCGTTGGTCAGGATCACGGCTTGCATGTCGAGGATGGTGACAAACTTTTGAGGGCAGCCGAATTTGAGGAGGACACTCCATAATCCCTCACGGTTGACAGTGGCGAAGGCCTTTGTGAGATCAAAGAAGGCCATGTACAGCGGTTGGTGCTGTTCCCTACATTTCTCTTGTAATTGACGTGCGGTGAAGATCATGTCCATTGTGCCCCATGGCGGGCGGAATCCGCATTGTGACTCTGGGAGGAGCTCTTCGGCCACTGGGAGAAGGCGATTGAGGAGGATTCTTGTGATGACTTTCCCTGTGGCAGATAGCAGGGAAACTCCTCTGTAATTACCGCAATCGGACTTGTCACCTTTCTTGAAGATGGTCACAATTACGGCATCTCTGAGATCCCTTGCATGCTCTCCTCCTTCCAGATAAGAGAAATGAGTTCATGAATTCGCGCCAGTAGTGCTTCTCTGCTATGCTTTAGTGCCCCGGCGGGGATTCCATCTGCTTCTGAGGCCTTGTTGTTCTTCAGTTGTTGGATGGCCTTTTCAACCTCATGCCGGGCTGGGGTTGTGCTGAGATGGTGGCGGGTAGCATGCTGTGGGATGGAGTTGAGGACACTTGTGTCGAAGACAGAGGCACATTGAAAACCTACCCCTCTATCTGTGTGGATTTCTTATAATAGAAAATACTGGAAACACTGAGCAGGTCAGTTAGCATCTGTAGAAAGAACATATAAGCTAACGTTTCAGGTGTAGATCCTGACTAATCTGCTGTTTTTTTGTTTTCCAACATTGGCAGTTTTTTGCTTTTTGTCTGGATTTCTCATAAGCCTGGTTTTGAGATTCTTGAGCACAGTGATGGGTTTTCATATATGAAAGGCACCTGGGTAACCATAAAAAATGTTCCAGTGCTATCCTGCAGATCACCACAGATGAGAGTTCATCTAATACTAACGGGATTTAATTTATGCATTATATTCCATGTCTTTCTGTTTAGTGATTCACTTGATTTCTTTTGTGACACCTTCCTAAACTTAATTCATAAACCAGTGAAAGAACTTCCTTGATTATTAATGTTGTTCTGTTCTGAATTATAGAATCATAGAGTAGTACAGCACAGAAGGCGGCCATTCGGCCCATTGAGTCTGCACCGGCTCTTTCGAAGAGCAATCCAGTTAGTCCCACTCCCCCGCTCTTTCCCCATATCCCTACAATTTTTTCTCCTTCAAGTATTTATCCAATTCTCTTTTGAAGGCTACTAATGAATCTGTATCCACCACCCTTTCAGGCAGTGCATTCCAAATCCTAACCACTTGTTGCATGAAAAAGTTTTTCCTCATGTCGCCTCTGGTTCTTTTGCCAATTACCTTAAATCTGTGCCCTCTCGTTATCGATCATTCACCCATTGGAAACAGTTTCTCTTTATTTACTCTATCTAAATCCTTCATTATTTTAAACAACTCCTCAAATCTCCTCTTAGCCTTCTTTGCTCTCAGGAGAATAACTCCAGCTTTGCCAGTCTGTCCACGTAACTGTAATCCCTCATCCCTGGAACCATTCCAGTAAATCTCTTCTGTACCCTCTCCAAAGCCTTCACGTCCTTCCTGAAGTGTGATGCCCAGAATTGGACACAATACTCCAGCTGGGACCGAACTAGTGTTTTATATAGGTTTCGCATAACTTCCTGGCTTTTGTACTCTATTCCTCTATAAAGCCCAGGATCCCATGGCCTAGAAATTGAGTGGGGTTAGCGCCCAATTAGCGGCGCTGGAGGGCATTGCGCTGGAATTATAGCCGTTTCTGAAATTGACTTGGGCCTTACCATCGGCGTTAGCCGGTAGCGCTGCGCCGGCACCAATGACGTCATCGGTGTGCGCAGCATCCCGGTTGCCGTGGTAACCCGGCCCCAAGCCCAAATTCAGTTGCGCCCGCCTCGCCCGTGGCAGGCGCAACCAACGATTGTGGAAAGGGTTCTTACACGCCTTTGCGCCGGCGCATAAAGGTGGAGCGGCGGCCGGCCGCGTTCCCGACGGCCGCCTGCCCGCACCTCCCTTCCCGGACTCCTGCATCACCCCCCCCGCGGCCCTGATGTGTGTGTGCTGCGAGCCCGGCACTTCCCCGAGGTGCCGGGCTCAGATGTCGGGGGAATCCGCCGGTCAGTTGTCGGCTGCAGGCAGCTCCTCCTTAACAGAAGGAGGAGGCCTGCAGCTCCCCAGCCTGCCGCACCGCATCGGGTGCCGCAGCGGGGGATTAGCGCCGGAAAACCCAATTGAACGCCCGTTTTGAAGCGCTAAAACCCTCCTTTAGCGCCCGCCGCCATCTGGGCCCGGCGCAACCGAATTTTCGTCGGGCGCTGCCGCATTAACGCTGGCGCAAAATTTCTGGCGCTACAGCCCTGGCGAACCCACAACCCAATTTCTAGGCCCATATGTTTTATTAACTGCTTAACCTGTCCTGCCACCTTCAAAAATGTGTGCACAAACACCCCCAGGTCTCTCTGTTCTTCCACCCCCTTTAAAATTAGTGTCTATTGTCTCTCCTCATTCTTCCTACCAAAATGTATCATCTCACACTTTCCTGTGTTGAATTTCATCTGCCATGTGTCTGCCCATTCCACCAGCCTGTCTATGTCCTCTTGAAGTCTATTACCATCTTTCACACTGTTTACTACACTTCCAAGTTTTGTGTCATCTGAAAATTTTGAAATTGTGCCCTGTACCCACAAGTACAAATCATTAAGGTATATCAAAAACAGCAGTGGTCCTAGTACTGAACCATGGGGAGCTCCACTGTATGCCTCCCTCCCATCCAAAAAACAGCTATTCCTTAGCCAATTTTGTATCGATGCTGCTACTGCCCCTTTTATCCCATGGGCTTCAATTTTGCTAACAAGCCTAATATGTGGTATTTATCAGATGCCTTTGAAAGTCCATATACCCAACATCAACTGCACTGCCCTCATTAACCCTATCTGTTACCTCATCAAAACACTCAATCAAGTTAGTCAAACACAATTTGCCCTTAACAAATCCGTGCTGGCTCTCCTTTATTAGTCCATGCTTGTCCAAGTGGCTGTTGATTTTCTCCCGGATTATTGTTTCTAAAAGCTTCCCTAACAGCGACGTTAAACTGACTGGCCTGTAATTGCCAGGTTTATCCTTCTCCCCTTTTTTGTACAAGGGTGTATTGTTTCTCAACTCAAACCAAATAGATTCTGTCTTTGATCTCTCAAGGACATTCTCTCTTTCTAGCACTGTAATATTTTCCTTAATCAAAAATGCTACCCCTCCTTTTTTTCTTTTTTTGATTTGAAAATGTTGACACATATTCTTGCAACCTATTTATCTTTAATACGGTAAAGTTTATGCATAATTAAATACTGTACCTTCAAATCTAACTCAATATTACATTAGATGTGGGAGCCATTTTCGTATATCGACAGTCTACTGATTTAGGTAAAATGTGCAGCAGAGTAAACAATGGGCTTGGTTAAAAAGAAAACACAAGCAGTGAAATGTGTGCATGATAAGAATATTGTAGGTTTTGTTTGCTGTCATAGCAACAAACTGCTACTTATGATAAATGAATGTGGGTCAGAGCTCCAAAATACTTAACATTAACAAAAGATTTTGACTAATTCTTTTACGGATCATTTATCATCATCACAATTAATCCCCTGTAGGATTGGTTCCTCTCGTGTTGTTTCCTATAGCATGTCACTATGTGGGATAGAAAATGTTGACACCATGCACTGCAGAGGTGAACGTGTCAGTTTGAAAAACTGGGCCTTTTGTTTGTTGTTTCACAATGAATGGTATCAACCACAATGTAGGCAAGAATTTTCCTGGATGGCACATTGGAATGTTTGTCCTGGGGGAGGGGATTTAATTAACCCTTCTTGAGAAATTCTTTGCACAGCATCCTTGTCAGTCTATGTGTAATAGATTGTAATTTTGAGCAATGCCAGTCAAATTCAGACTTCAACTTACAAAATTTGGAAGTATCTGAATTGTGTAACAAAACATGGTCTTCCCAAGCATTCAAGGTTTTATACATTGCCGATAACAAACACCATTGACTAAGGTACAGGCCTAACTCCTGTATGGTAAATTACATGTGAGTAAAAGTAACAGATCAAGGTCATAATTTTGAAAATCCTGATTAATTTGAAGTGGATCCACTTTGAGTAAAGCCTGAAATTATTGGAATTGTGAACGTTTTAGGTTTATTTGATTTTTTGGTACTCAACCCTAACTGACTGAAGGGATTGTTGTGTAAATGGTAATTTTATATTGGCAATTGGAGCTTGAATTGGGTAACAATTTGCCAAAATCAATCCTCTGATTGCCTATATAACCTCTGAGTTCTTCTCTCAGATTTAGTCCTATTTTCACATCTTTTCCCCCCTCCCTGTATAGTTTCATGGTGGGCCAATTTGGGGGCAGTATAAATGGTCACCACATTTGTGACATCTGCTCCAATCCATACACAACTGCTTCACTTTATCAGTCTTATTCATCCTACAATCTATCTATCCATCATAGGCAGTAACTTCTGAAATGTGCATGCATGCAGTTCTTGATGTTCGCACTGGTATAACCTGCCCCGAAAGAGTCAACTATCTAAATGGAACACAATCTGTACACCTGGATTTTCTACTGCAGCTGTACGTGAACACCATATAGATTTTACCCTTCAAGTATTTATCCAATTTACTTTTGCAAGTTATTATTGAATCTGCTTCCACCACTCTTTCAGCCAGTGCATTCCAGATTGTAACAATTCGCTGCGTAAAATTATTTTTCCTCATGTCGCCTCTGGTTCTTTAGCAAATCACCTTAAATCTGCGTCACTAGTTGTAGTGACATTTTAATTTGCCACTACAACTAGTGAAATGTTGATAATCTGGGTTCAACATTCATAAAAATACATGTATATTATTTTTTTAAGGCTAAAGTGTGCTAAATCTACACCAGATAAAGATTTTATTTTTGTATAAGGATCAAATATAGCTAAAATTCATGTCACCTTGCTAAATAAATTGCTGTGTTCTGGTTATTATTCTTACTAGATTTGTAGATGATTAAATGAGTCATTAATGGCACATAGGACAAATATCCCAACAAATGGAACATTCAAAGATGTGTCTTTGTCAGCATCGTTACTATGGTGTAAGAATTCACTGCTACATTTGAGTCACTTTCATCTAATTCTAGAATAAAAATTGTAGCGCCAAAAAAACATTTAAAATGATTTATAGGCTAAGAACATAAGAAATAGGAGCAGGATTAGGCCACTTGGCCCCTTGAGCCTGTTCCGCCATTCAATAAGATCATGGCTGATCTTGGGCTCAAAGCCACTTCCCTGCCCGCTCCCCATAACCCTTCACTCCCTTACCTTGCAAAAATCTGTCTATCCCCACCTTAAATGTAGTTAATGACCCAGCCTCCACAGCTCTCTTTGGCAGAGAATTACATAGATTTACAACTCTCTGAGAGAAGAAATTCCTCCTCATCTCAGTTCTAAAAGGGCGACCCTTTATTCTGAGACTGTGCCCCCGAGTTCTAGATTTCCCCACGAGGGGAAACATCCTCTCTGCATCCACCTTGTCGAGCCCCCTCAGTATCTTATATGTTTCAATAAGATCACCTCTCATTCTTCTAAATTCCAATGAGTATAGACCCAGCCTGCTCAACCTTTCCTCATAAGTCAACCCCCTCATCTCTGGAATTAACCTAGTGAATCGTCTCTGAGTGAAGAAAGGCTTATGGTGTAGTTTAAATTAACCTGTATTTATCCATGGAATTCAATGTGGTACATTCAAAGGTCATCGTCTTATTAATTTGATTGACACTTTTGAAGCAGTTACTAGTTTAGTGGATAACGGTACCCTGGTAGACATTGTCTACCTGGATTTTCAGACAGCATTTGATGAGGTACCTCACAAGAGGTTACTCCACGAGATAAAATCTTGTGGTATTAGTGGGAAGCTTCTGCAGTGGATTAAGAATTGTCTGCGTGCCCATAGGAAAAAAGTTGTTATAAATGGCTGTGGATCTGCTCGGAGACCGATTATCGCTGGTGTCCCACAGGGATTGGTGTGAAGATTTTTGCTCTTTACTATTAATGGCCTAGATGAAGGCGTTGGGGGGGAATGATTTGCAAATTTGCAGATATTTTAGGAATTGTATGCTGCAAATGGGTAATGCAACTGTATGGAAAGGTCCTCTTTTCTCTAACTATGATATGCATAGCTTAGTTACACTGAAATTAACAATATTCATGTACTCATGAATTGGCAGAAAAGTAGTCATAAAATGTACATCATTCCATTTAATAGTGGTTAATGCAATCATGCAAAGTTTATGATTTAATCATTTTTTAAATTTTTGTGTCTGTAGTCTTTTTAAATGAATTTACTCATGTATCCCATATTGGTTATTAACAACTGCTACTCTGCTGCATATTAATAGGTTTATATTGGTGATGTATTAGTGCTTATGTTACGGTGCTTCCAAGTTCTGATCATCTCACTACAGTAAGCAGTTGCATTGGACTGTTCCTTTGGCATAGGAAACAGCATCCCAAGTGGAAATGTAGAGTCAGCGGCAAGGGTGGGTTTACCAAACTTCTGAGATAAACCTTTGGAAGTTAGAAAACCATGCAGGAATACCCACAATAGACAGAAATTTAAGTTAATAATGGGTTGAATAAGGTCTTGTGAGGTGCAAAAGAAAATGAGAAACTTCTTAATGTTCTCGATGATTCTATGATTCTAACAAGCTGCAGGTCTTGACTGGTTTTGTTTCCTGCACCAAATCCTATTGTGACTTTTGTGGTGTATGTTACCTGTTCCACCTTAAGAGAACTACCTTAAGAGATGTACTACTTTCTCTTGGCTGCTGTATACTGTAATACCGGTGGTGACCACACCGGTATATAAGTGTTGTGTAGGGATTTGCTGGGCAGTTCAGCCCTGACCTCCAAATAGTAAAGACCTGTTAAAAGTTATTCTTGTTGTCTGTGTCCAGTGATTGATCCTAAGCATAACTGGGACACACAGACTCAACAGTGGCGACGAGTCCGATCTTACCTGCGGCAGTTTTACATCCAAGGCAGCTTTGTCCTCAGAACGGGCGTCGAGAAGAGGCATCCGACCTCATCATCCTGCTGAGCACCATCGCACGGGAGGCATCGAGAACCCGGGTTAAAAAGAAAAATTCTGACCACGAAGCCCTCCATCAGCGACAGGCAGTGATCATCCCTTCTACCACGGTGGTGGGTAAGCCGATCAGTGACACGAGCAGAAAGTCGGCCGCGTTGGCTGTGGAGTAGGGGTGGGAAAACGGAGGAATAAGGGCGGAGAACTCGACCACGGCCGGTAGAAAGGGCCGGGCTGCAATCGAGGCCGAGAAGCGCAGCGACTGGGGCAGCTTAAGGCACGAGAGCCGCGGAGAACTCAAACACAGCCGGTGTAAAGGACCGGGCTGCAAGCGGGGCTGCGAGGCAAGCAGCGTTGGGGAATTGAGAACCGCTGGGGAGGCGAGAACGGCAGCAGCACGGCAATCGCCATTGCAGCCAGCGGGGGAAGAAGGCAAACGCGGGAATCCGCCATTGTAGTCGGCGGGGGAAAAAGACGAGCGCGGGAAAGACCGCCAAGCGCGGGAAGCAGCCATTTTAGTGGGCAGGGGAAGAAGACAAGCGCGGGAAGCCGCCATTTTGAGAAAAAGAAAAATTTAAAAAAAACTTGCAAGGATGCCTAAACATGGGAACATTAATACCTTTGATAGCGATATCGAAGATTGGACCACGTATGTAGAACGCATGGAAGTTTATTGTAAAGCAAATAAGGTACCAGATGATGAGAAAGCACTAACCTTATTAAGCTCAATGGGTGCGAAGACATACGGGCTATTGAAGCACCTTCTATCACCAGATAAACCGGTGGATCAGACTTTCGCGAATATTGTTACTGTCCTGAAAAATCATTTAAACCCCACGCCGCTGATGATAGCGGAACGATTTAAATTTTACAGAAGAACGCAGCTGAAAGACGAAAGCAACGCTGAATTTTTAATTGAACTGCGTAAGCTATCGAAATACTGTCAGTTTGGAACAGGACTAGCAGATGCGCTGAGAGATAAATTTGTGTGTGGATTGTTAAAAGAAGGAACACAAAAGCGACTGCTTGAGGAGAATGATCTTACGCTTGATAAAGCTGTCACTATTGCAGCATCGCACGAAGCCGCAGCGAGAGGCACGGCAGAAATGCAGCTACGGTCACCGGAACTCAGCACCAATCAAATGGTCTTGGGTACAGTAAAATGTTATCATTGTGGAAAGACAACGCACGATCAGAACCAGTGCTGGTTCAAAAATCAGGAATGCAGAAAATGTGGCAGGCTTGGTCACATAGCTAAAGTATGCCGGTCAGGAAAGAAGACCAGCAACAAAAAGTCACCGCAGGAAAAGTACAGAAACGTACACAAGGTGACGGAGAACAGTTCGAACGAACAGAAGTCAGATTCAGACTCCAGCAGTAATGAACTGGGTAGTCTAAGAGTACACAATGTTGGTAATGAAGCAGACCTCCAAACAATTTGGGTCACACTTCAGATAGCAGGAGTCCAAGTGAAGATGGAATTGGACACTGGATCGGCATTGACGGTCATGAATAAGCAAGATTACAAAAGGTTGTTCCCACATATTCCCCTACGGGATACGGAGATTGTATTGAAAACATACACGGGGCAAAGAGTATACCCCATCGGGAAGATAGAGGTAAAGGTGGTCCACAAGGGCAAAGAAAGCCGAGGAATGGACTTATATGTGCTACCTGAAGGAGGTCCACCACTACTGGGACGGGAGTGGATTAGGAAAATAAATATGGACTGGCATTCCTTAAAAGCACTAACGGTAGATTCCGGTAAAAAAGATGTCAAACCTAAACGATTGTCCAGAATATTGGACGATGCTAAAGAGGTGTTCCAACAGGGACTGGGAACACTGAGAGGAATTACGGCAAGCATCAAGGTTGAAGAACAAGCAAACCCGAAATTTTTCAAAGCCAGACCAGTACCTTATGCGATACGACCTGCTGTGGAAGCTGAGCTGGAAGGGCTAGAACGTTCAGGAGTACTGTCTAAGGAAGACTGGAGTGAGTGGGCCACGCCCATTGTTCCCGTCATGAAGCGTTCATCGAGCAACAAGCCGGGGGAACCGGGGAAGGTTCGCATCTGTGGAGATTTCAAGATCACTGTTAATCCGGTGCTTCACACGGTGCAGTATCCGCTTCCGCGGATTGAGGATATCTTCGCTTCATTGTCTGGCGGGAAACACTTCACCAAGATAGACCTGGCGCAGGCGTACTTACAGATGGAAGTTGAGGAAGAGTCACACCAGTATCTCACGATCAACACGCATAGAGGCTTGTACCGGTATAATAGACTGGTTTCTGGAGTGGCATCGGCTCCAGCAATTTGGCAGAGGGCCATGGAGCAGGTATTACAGGGAATTCCAGGCACACAATGTTACCTGGACAATATTCTGATTACAGGAGATGATGACGAGGAACACCTTGCAAATTTGGAACTGGTGCTCACCAGATTGAAAGAATATGGACTTCGAGTTAATCGCCAGAAATGTGAGTTCTTTCAGAAGCGGATCTTGTACTGTGGTCATGTCATTGACCAGGAGGGGCTTCATAAGTCTCCTGACAAGATCAAAGCTGTTGTGAAGGCTCCCGCTCCGGATAATGTATCCCAGTTGAGGTCGTTCCTAGGGTTGATTAACTATTACCATAAGTTTCTGCCAAATTTATCCACGGTGCTGCACCCGCTGAACGCTCTTTTGCAGAAGGGAGTACCATGGAAGTGGAGCGAGGACTGTAAGAGGGCCTTTCGCAAAAGCAAGGCATTGATCACCTCAGAGGAAGTGTTGGCTCACTTCAACCCAACGCTGCCTATTCGTTTGGCTTGTGATGCTTCTCCATATGGTATTGGGGCAGTACTCTCACACAAGTTGCCAAATGGCCTGGAGAGGCCAGTCGCGTTCGCATCCAGATCATTGGCCTCTGCTGAGCGCAACTATACTCAGATAGATAGGGAGGCTCTCAGCCTTGTGTGGGGAGTAAAGAAGTTTAATCATTACCTGCAGGGCCAAAAGTTTACGCTTCTGACAGACCACCAGCCGTTGGTATCCATTTTTAACCCTAAGAAGGGTGTTTCGGTGATGACAGCACAGAGACTCCAGAGATGGTCCCTTTTCCTAGGGGCACATCAATATCAGATTGAATTCAAAGGTACAAAGCAGCATGGTAATGCTGATGGGCTGTCGCACCTGCCACTACCTACAGAGGAGGAGGCACCGACGGTTGACCCTGTTGAGTTATTTCACTCGACCATCATCGAATGTTTACCAGTCACCAATGCAAGTATTGAAAGAGAAACCAGGAACGACCCGACACTGTCCCGGGTCTACGAAGTGACAGTGAAGGGATGGCCAGCACATGGTGATCCACTGTTACCGGCATTCTCAACAAGACGAGAACAGCTGTCCGTCTGTCAAGGAACATTGATGTATGGAACAAGGGTGATTACTCCTCCTAAGTTAAGAGAGAGAGTTCTAAAGGAACTGCATGAAGGTCATCTGGGGGGAGTCAAGATGAAAAGCCTTCCTAGGGCTTATGTGCGGTGGCCGGGTATCGACCAACAGATAGAGGATCTGACGAAAAGCTGCTCAGGGTGCCAAAAAGTGCAAAATGCACCTCCGATTGCACCGCTGCATCCATGGGAATGGCCTTCAACCCCATGGCATCGTGTACATATTGACTTTGCTGGTCCATTCATGGACTCCATGTTTTTAATTGCGGTGGACGCACATTCTAAATGGCCAGAAGTGATTAAGATGACTACCACTACCTCGGAAAAGACGATCGCGGTGCTAAGAACGATATTTGCAAGAAATGGATTGCCAGAACAAATATGTTCAGACAACGGACCACAGTTCGTGTCAGAAGAATTCCAGAAATTCATGAAGAAGAATGGGGTGAAACATTATACCTCTGCCCCATATCATCCGGCTACAAACGGGTTGGCCGAGAGATTTGTACAAACGTTCAAAAAAAGCAATAAAGGCCATGAGCGAAGATCAGATTCCACTACAACACAAGGTGGACAAATTCCTACTGGCATATCGAAACGCCACTCATGCAGTGACAAACCAAAGTCCTGCCATGATGTTCTATAACAGGAGGCTGCGGTCCAGGTTGGACTTGTTAAAACCAAATGTGCGGAGGGAAGTTGAAAACAAACAGTTCCAGCATATAAATAACAAGACCACTCGGAGTTTCGAAATAGGACAACCAGTGTTAGCCCGGGACTATAAAAACGAGAAATGGCAATCTGGAACAATTCGGGCCAGACAAGGACCCCTGATGTACACGGTAGATATTGGTGAAAATGTAATACGGCGTCATGCTGACCAACTGGTAGAATCGAGAACAAGGGTCGAACCCATGGTTACGGCAGAGACAACCGTGGAAGAAGTTAGTGAACCTGAAGCATCTACCTCAGAAGTGAATGTACCTGATGATGATGCCCAATCCATAAGAGACCAACTAGATGAGTCACCCCAGCAACAAGAATCAGAGACCCCTGAAAGGCGTTATCCAACTCGAATCAGGAGGCCTCCTCAGAGACTGAATCTTTGAACTGTTTTGCATGAAGTTGTATATATATATATGTTATTATGTTATGTTAAATGGGGATATAACTGTTAAGCTGTTGTGGTGTATGTAACCTGTTCCACCTTAAGAGAACTACCTTAAGAGATGTACTACTTTCTCTTGGCTGCTGTATACTGTAATACCGGTGGTGACCACACCGGTATATAAGTGTTGTGTAGGGATTTGCTGGGCAGTTCAACCCTGACCTCCGAATAGTAAAGACCTGTTAAAAGTTATTCTTGTTGTCTGTGCCCAGTGATTGATCCTAAGCATAACTGGGACACACAGACTCAACAACTTTCACCTGGAATCACAACCTGGCCTAACTATTATTATATGGCCCAAAAGCGCAGCTATTAAAGGGCCTCTAGGTAAGTGAAGTAACAGCATGTTGATTAGAATTAGATAATGATTTCTAGCTCCTCCAGGCCCCACGAGAAAACCATCAGTCTGCCCTGCTGTAGGCTTCCCTCCCCCTCCACCCCCACTTCCCCAACCCGTCTCCCTCACCCATCCCGCCACCCTCACCCTGATGGCGATCACCTCTGGACTCCCTCTAACCACTTACCTTAGTGTCAGGGACCGTTCCCTCGGGTCCCTGGTGGTGGTCTCCTGCGTGAAATCCTGCTCCCACCGGCCAGCCTCCTTGTCGTTTCTGTGGGTTTCGAACAGAAGTTCATTGTCCAACATGGTAATGAGGCCTGGGAATTAAAATGGCCAAGTCAAATGCCAGCACTGTCATGGGTGTCCTGCCCACCCCAGCCCCTGCACACCGCACTAATGCCCCAAGTTAAAATCGGGCCTATAGTTTCTGCCTCAACTGCTAACATTGGAAGTGAATTCCACAGCTTCACAACTCCCTGTATTAAGAACTTTCATCAGTCCTTTGTTCTAAATCTCTTACGTTTAATCTTGTATCTATGGCCCCTCATTCTGGACCCCTCACCTACTGGAAACAGGCTGCTTCTATCCACTCTGTCCGTGCTTTCATCATTTTAATCACTTCCATTATATCACCCTGTAATCGAACAAAAAAAGACCCAAGTTTTCAAGTCTTTCTTCGTATTCTTTGTCCTCTTTCTAAAGCTTCAATATTCTTCCGATAGTGTGAATCACAATACTGCACACAGTACTCGAACTGAAGTCTTAAGGTTTTATATAAATTCATGATTACCTCTTGGCTTTTATATTCCATACCTCAAGATAAAACCTTGAATTCTATTAGCTTTTTTATGGCCTTATCAACCTGTGGTGCTGTCTTTAATGTTCTGTGAACCTGTACCCCAAAGTCCCTCTGCTCTTCCACAGCACCGAGCCTACTTGAATTCAGAGTATAAGTGCATCCCCTCACACTTATTGACGTTGAATTCCATCTGCCACTTTTTAGCCTATTCCCCCAACTTATCAATATCCCATTGCAGTTTCCTTTGGTCTTCCAAAGAATTAACTATACTTCCTATTTTGATATCATCTGCAAATCAAATGCACACATGCTAACCATCAGCGTTTAAAGCTAACGGTCAGGATTTCAACACCGTTTTTTGTAAACAAAAATTGCTTTTTCAATTGGAATTGCAGGTTGAGCATATCAACCAATTAGATCATTTGGAAGGTAGGATTGGAGACGGTCAGAACCAATCAGGTTGCTTGGAAGGCAAGAGTGGAGGCTATTAAAACCTGTCAGACATTACTTTCTCCCACTGTTGGCTGCTGATAAGCATAAGGGAGAACGCTTTAATCTGCGAAACTCCTCCTCTTAGCACCGGTATTTAAGGTCAGTTTCGGCAGAAAAACGGCGGCCGCCTCGCTTCCGCCCACTTCTGGCACGGGCAGCAGCAGTCACCATTTTGGGCAGGTCGGTAGTGCGGCCGTTGCCTGCGTTTGGCGGAAGAATGCTAATGAGGCAGATCGTCACGTCAATCAGCGTGCAACACTGAATTGACGCACAACCTGCTATTTTGGATGTCACCACTCGACTGTGCGCCTTCTCCAAAGCACACACAGCTGAACGTGCATTCAGCTGCACAACAGACCCCCACCAGCGCTACTTAAAGGGACACAAGCAACTTTGAGTTAAGTTGCTTTTTGCTTTTGTACTGGTTCCTGTGGCTTGGTGTAAGACATTTAAAAAGTTGTTAAAGTGTGCAGGGAGTGCTGCTGCATGTTTGCAAGGTTTAGCTCTTAAGGGAAAGCCTCTGAGAAGACCACTTGCTCCCAGTCCTGGGGGCTCTAGTTGTAGTCCCCCTTCGGCCGCAGCATTACATGGAGATTGCAGCATTACATGGAGATGGAGCACAGGCAGCAAAGGGGACAAGCTGTTTGCAGGAAGAGGAGGAAGCAGAAGGAAGGAGGCAACCCAGACAGCCCCTTAATGACCAGGATATCCAGGATTGAATCATCCGCCTGCGATACCAGTGACCACAACCCCAATTCCCCATTCAACATTAGTCCCACACCTTACCTTCCCTCTGTTACTGATCATCACAGCGTCCTCTTGTAAACACAATGCTGAAATAAAAGCCACCACAAAGCAAACTTTCCAATCCAACTTTATCCATAATATTCAATCAAATATTGCAACAGAATATCTACTAATCACCCTTGTGCGTTCCCTTAATGACTGTCTTGTGTATGCCTTTGCCTATCCCAGTGCTCCTACGCAGTGCTACCCCAGTGGCTGCAGCATGGCTGATGGAAGGCTGCTGGCTTTCAGTGGGTAGGCTGCAGATGGCCTTGCAGGTCGACCTTGAGGAGTTCTGGGCCTAGCAGGCCCGGCTTTGGACTGCACCACCTCGCATGGGTGGCAGCAGTCTGGGCTGGCTGGCTGATAGGCAACAGAAAGGGCACTGGCGGGAGTACAAATGCTGTCATACTGCGAGTGGACAGCAGATTATTGCTCCAAGGTGCCACTGCCACTTCCCCAGGGTGGCAGCTCAGCAATCCTAGTAATCTGTTGGAGTACAGACTGCTGGATTGCTGTGGCACCCTGCAAGCCCCTTGCAACACTGGTAAACCCAGTCATGATGGCATCTGTCTGTGCTTGCGTGGCAGTAAGCTGAGCTTGCATGATTTCAGTCTGAGCTTCCATTGCAGCACTTAGACATTGGGTTGCTTGTGCTACAATGGAAGCTGAGACACCGGCCATCAGACGCGGCATGATGGTTGGGTCCATGAGAGTGTTAATGGATCTGCCCAGCCCTTCCATGCTGGAAAGATTGGGCCCCAAGCTCTGCCCAAAGCCCTGTGCAAGGCTGGTGCTGGACTCCTTCCTGCTCCTTGACATTGCATTCAGGCTTTCTGGCAGGCCTGCCAGTGCACAAAGCATTTCATTGTGTGCACCCATCAGCGTTCTTCTGTAGGCCACCCCATCAAAGTCTTCAGGGATCTGGCACCTGAGCTACCCTTTCCCCCTGCCTTTGCTACAGGCCATTTGTGCCCGGTGTCTCACAACGAGCAGATCTCACATCTAACCTATCCTCTAAAGTACGCAGAGTGTCAGCATCTGAGCTGGTGGCTGGGAGTGTGAAATCAAGTGACGGAGTTTCTTCTTCACTCTCCTCTCCTCTCCCTCTTCTTGTTGCCCCACTGGCTCAGCAGGCTAGATTTCTTGGGTGTCTGAATTGAGAAAGGCACAAGGATAGGGTTGTGGTGAGGGGAGGGAGGAAAGCAAGAGGTGCATGCTTACACCTTGTGCAGATTGTAAATCAGAAGAGATTGTGGGATGAGGGGGAAGTGGGATATGAGAAGGATAAGTTATGAGGAGACCAGCATCTTGTATTCTTTCAGCCCCGCCATGGGCTCAGCCATGCCCCTGACAAGAATGGCCAGCACTGTCTCCTCCAAGGGGGTGAGGTCATGTAGGTGAGCCTGCGCCTTGCCGGTTAAGATCTGCTGGTGCCAGTTATGCAACACATTTTCCTGCAAAAGAAAGGGAAGTGTGTCTGAGTGTGGTACAATGTGTTTGGGTGATGTGGGTGTCATAGTTGGATAACTGACAGTGTGTTCAAGCTGTGAGATGTGGGTGTGAGGCTTGCAGCAGTGCTACATTTGTGAGGGTGAGGTGGAGCTAGGAATTTGACGTGTGCCTCATGTTTGGTAAAGATTGTTGGTAATGAGTGATGGGGTGTGGTGCATTGAGCAGTGTGTGTGGCTGGTGGTGCAGTTGGTAGGAAATGGCTTTTGAAGATGCATTCACTCACCTTGACCACTCGTCTGAGGTCATTAAACTTCTTTGGGCACTGGAGCCATATCCTGGGGATAATGCTGCTGGTAGTGATGGTCTCGGCGATCTGGTCTCACATCCTTCTTTCTGGAGGGCCTCCTGCCCCCCGTGAGTAAAGAAGCTCTCTTTTAGTGTTCACTCCCTGCACAAAGACCTCGAGTGCTGCGTCCGAGACCCTGGGTGCCTTTTCCCTGGCCTGTTGAGCCATTTTGGTTTGTGCTGAAGCAGTTTTAAAATTTTTGATCACCAGAAGGCTGCTAACCTTTAAGAGGTGCAGACTGCCTTTAAGAGATGCAGGCAATGTTCTCTCTCTTTTTTTGTACTGAGCGGGCCATGAACTCCTTTTGAGTGCGACCTTTTCGGCCGTAGGCAAATTTTACAACAACAACAACGTTTACAACAGCAACAAAAGCAACACCAACCACTTAAAAGTATATATACAGTAATGCCATATTGCCACACCACCAACTCAAATCATGAGACAATCAGACAAGGTCCGATACAAGTTTAACATAACTTCTCTGCTTATGAATTCTATTCCTCTAGAAATGAACCGCAGTGCTTTATTTACACTTTTATGGCTTTTTTAACCTGCGTTGCTACTTTTAACGATTTGTGAATCTATACCCCTAGATCCCTTTGCACCTCTACTCCATTTAGACTCTTATTTTCCAAGGAGTAGGTCGCCTCCTTATTCCTCCTTCCAAAATGCACCACCTCACACATATCTATATTGAAATTCATTTGTCATTTACATGCCCATTCTGCAAGCTTGTTTACAGTAGAATTAATTAAAGATTTTAGGTTGTCATGTACAAACTCTATTTAATAAAAAATTACTTGTCAGAAATGACTGGGATATAAAAGAATTGCATAATAATGCATTAACACTTCAGAAACGTCACTCAGTTACACGGTTATGCATCGACAAACAATCCAAAAGCTGAAAGTGAGCTGAAAGAGGCATATCTATTCATGCAATTAGTATTAATTTTAAAGTTTTCAACGTATTAGCCCATCCCTCATGTCACTATAGCAGTGGCTGCACAAGCAGCAGAAGCAGCGGCTTTCCTATGGCGCTGACGTGCTGTACGTCCAAATCAGTGATTAGAATATTAATCACAATGCAACCAGACAAGCAACAAATATAAAGTGCTGTAGTTCTTTAGTTCACAGTATTAAAAAGAATTGAACAAAAATGGGTATCCGTATTTCCAACTTCAATCACTTCCATTAATAAACATTGTCTTCTTGAAGCAGCACCCCCCTCCATGTAACATGTCAGAAATGCAGCACTTATTCACAAGTGCAGAAAAACACATACACAATTTGTGTCACTGAATTAAAAACAAAAAGCAGGAAAGGCTATGATTTAACAGAAATAAACATTCATCTTTCTTCCTGGACAGGAGATCCAATCAGACTGACTTGGAAATGTTTACTAATATGTTGATGTAAAGATGTTATTTACGAATTTCGCTTCTAATGTTTTTCTCTCAAACATGCTCTTATCATGAAAAGTGTTGAATTATTTTAGATACTTCCCAATTAAATAGTGGGAAACAAACTTCATTGCACTCTCAATTTTTAATCTCCTATTTCAAACATATATACGAAATCAAAATTGTACATTATCAGTTTAATCGAAGTATTTTCTGTGTCTTTCCCAGTAAACAAAAAGTAGTTTATTCTAAAGTAGCTTCCTGCAATTTTTATGCATCATTACATAACTCATGTTTCTATCAACACTCCACTAAACGTTTAAGAGGAAACCTATGGCCGGAATTTTACCGGCACTCAGTGGGTGGGTTTGGAGGTGGATCCGCTGTCAAAATAGCAAAGATTGACAGCGGGTAAGAAACCCACCTCCACGCGAGTCTCCCAGGTGTTGGGTCTGTCAGCGGAGAACTTCCTTCCAATTTTAGTTGCTCCCCCACGGGCTACCCGTTGCTCGGGGGACACGTCAGCTCACCCTGGGCCGACACGATGGGCCGAAGGGCCTCTTTCTGTGCTGTAAAACTCTATGAGTTGAGTCTGCTCTGGTGCATCTGATAAGCTGACAGCTGCAGAAGTGGTGTAAAGGATACCATGTTGCAGATGGTCAGTTTCAGAGTGCAGAAACTGTTGGTTACTGCATTTGTAAGACATATAGGGCTAGAAATTGACTAGCGCCCCAAATGGCACTACTTTTACCACCCTGGAAAAATTTGTGCCCCCGTGCTGGAAATTGAGTGACTGCGCCCCAAGAGGGAAGCGGGATGCTACTGGAAGCGCCCCGCATCCCTCTTGGGATGCTGCGAGTCAATATCGGGGCGCTATGTGCCGTGGTATTGCAGGCCTTCCTCCCCTTCTTAAAGGGGAGGGGCCTTACGCAGCTCGACCCGGGGCCCAGCTGGGCCACCGGGATCGGAGTGCTGGCAAAAGAGCCCGGCACTCAAGAGAAGTGCCGGGCTCTTGGAGCGCAGCCGGCACTTCGCGGGGGGTGCCATTCAGGAGGCCGGGGACAGGAGCGCTGGCAGGCTGCCAGCAACAAAAATGGCCGCCCCGCACCTCGCCTTTAAATAGCGCCTCCCCAGCTGCAGGTAGGCCCCCCCCCGACCCCGTCGGACATAGCATCCGGTGGTAAGTCAGGGGGCGCTCCTGAAGATCGCGGCCAGGGCTCGGACGGGGCGCTGCGCACGGCAATGACATCATCGCCGGCGGCGCAGCACCGTAGGGCGCTACTAGTTAGCGCCGCCGCTAACCTCCTGCTGAATTTCGCGGGAGGCATGGGCGGCGCCGCACCCAGGCGCTAGTTGCTTTGCGCCCCAGAGGGCGCTAACTGGAGACGCAAAGCAACCCAATTTTTCCCCCATAGCGATTTCTTTAGCTTGCACTCTGCGTTCCATACCCTTCTCCTGCACGTCCTTACCGTATGTCCAGTGCCACCTCATTGGGACAACCTCTCTCACCATTGACGGATCGCTTCTGTCATCTCACCTGCAGCTGCCATCTATTGCAGCAACATCGGTGCCCTTTAAAAAATCTCACCTTGGTCCTCTGATTTCTTCCACGCTCAGCCCCAACACCAACATCACCAACAACATCACCAACCTTCTCCGCCATCACCTGATGCTGCATAGGACACAGGGCATCAGCCCCTAACAACATTACTGCCCAGGAGGCCAGCGATGGCATCACCATGGCCAGATTGACTTCACTTGACGCTGTAAACCTTGGCTGCCACATGATGCACCAGGTTGACACCGTCCCACACCAGCACCGTAAAGCATCCCTTTAATGTCCAAGCCATTCCATGCACACTCATCCATTCCATGCACACTCATCACTATAGCGGGGGCGGGGAAGTTATGTCTCATCATTCATTGGAACTCAGTAAGACACTTCTGAAGGTGCGCACAGATCTGTCCAATAAGGGGCAGTTTTGAAACTATAGATTTCACTGTATGACAACACCTTACCAGAAACTTCACATGGACATTGGCTAAACCTCTCAAGTGCCTACCCTTGTGTGCTGTTAGTTGGTATGCTTGCAGTAGGATGAGGGTGAGTGTGAGGGGTGGCTAGTGAGATGGGGAAGTGATAATGTAGATAGAGAGGGTTGGGTGGAGGTGCGAGGCAAGTTGGTGTGAGTAAGGATGTGCAGGAGAAGGGTATGGAAGGCAGAGTGATGGGAATGTGATGAGTAACACAGCAGGGTGAGTTTGAGTGTGGCTTTGCAGTAACATTTCGTGATCCACTGAGATCATTGAAAGGTTGGTGCTACTGCAGCCAGGGACTCCTGCTGACATCCGTGCTTTTGCCCTCCTGTGCAATGTGCAGTCAGGCTGCAATGGTGCCCTTGGAAGGGAAGAGAACCTCCCTGCATGCTGTGACTCCCTCCATAAGCATATGGAGGGAGTCATTGGAGAGCCTGGGTGCAAGTGTTCACTTTTGTGCAGTGCTTGTCAGTGTTTGCAGCAGCTCAATGCTGTCAAACACTGACAGACCAACAGTCAAACTCCATGTGGCCGTGGTCCCTTTAAGGAAAGCAGCTGATGACGTGTCATCAAATGACATCATCAGACCCGCTTCCTGTTAATTGGCCGGGAAGCCTGCAGAACGGGCTCAACAAGGCCAATCAAGGGAAAATCCCTTTGACAGAGCAGCTACAGCCGGGAGCAGAACTGAATCCAGCAACCAGCTATCCCACCACCATCCCGACGCCGCTGAGAAAATCCAGCCGTATATTTACATTATTCCTGGGACTTGTTAGGACTATAGAATGACAGACAAAATAATATGGTTTGTGTTTTTCCTCTTTTTTGGTTCTCTTCTTAAATGTCTTAATGATATTTTTTAAAAAGTCAATAAAAAGTAATATGTAACTCCTACAAACCCTCCCCACCCTCCCCCTCCTCAACCGCATGGTTGCATGTTCGTGTAAAGCTAACTCACTTCAGTCGATCATTCAAAATCAAATATTGAGGAATTTCTATTTAAAAATGTTTTAAGCATTTCAGAACCTCTTTCAAAGCGTTTGGACTTCAAGACTTGGTTGAAACTTGATTAGATGAGGGGAAAATTGATTTTTGTTTCTGTTTCTTCCAAAATCGTATTCGAAACTTAGGGGGGAAAAATGTTTTTAACACTCATTTTTTGTGAAAAGTTCATTAAAAATCTTTAAATTCTTTCAAGTCTTGTTGCAGCTTTGACAGAAGGAGTTGCTCCAAGTTTCTCTTTCCCTCTTCAACGCTGTCGTTAAACATACAACAAAAAATAATAAAATAAATTAATTCCAAACAGAGCTCAAATGAGAAAGTGAATAAAGTGGTTAAACTTCCTAAGAAGGCAATGAGGTTATCTATCCCCAGCCTTGGCGATGAGTTGGGATCAGTTTTGGAGAAGTTGTTTCCTCTTTTGCTGCTGCCGTTCCCTCCGTCTCTCTCAGATTCTGAGGTACAAACAGGGGCACAAACTTTTCCCCTCTCTCATAACATGATTTAAATAACCCGATAGACTCTTTCAAAAAGGAGACAACACATGACAAAATTTAACTGGAACTTACCGCGGGACATTTAACATCACTTTCCCGTATGTTTTTCCGGTTTTAAACAATTTTCTAAATTTAAAAAAAACCTCATTTTTGTTTCACCAGGGGCCTAAAACTCATTTGTTTTCACCTCCTTCCAGTGGCCATTGTGCATGTGCTGCATCTCCAGCTGTGTTGTTCCAAAGTGCAGCCGCCGCTCAGTCCCTGGGAATGGACTACATGCATCTGGACCCTCACCCCTCTCTGTCCCACTCTCTCTGTCCCTCTCACTCTCTCCCCCTCCGTCTCCCTCTCTCTCTCTCCCCCAGTCTCTCTCTCCCTCCATCTCCCTCTCTCTCTCTCCCCCAGTCTCTCTCTATCCCCCAGTCTCTCTCTCTCTCTCTCCCCCAGTCTCTCTCTCTGCCCCAGTCTCTCTCCCCCAATCTCTCTCTCTCCCCCAGTCTCTATCTCTCCCCAGTCTCTCTCCCCCAGTCTCTCTCCCCCAATCTCTCTCTCTCCCCCAGTCTCTCTCTCTCCCCAGTCTCTCTCTCTCCCCAGTCTCTCTCTCTCCCTGTCTCTCTCTCTCCCCGTCTCTCTCTCTCCCCCCGTCTCTCTCTCTCCCCCAGTCTCTCTCACTCCCCCAGTCTCTCTCTCTCCCCCAGTCTCTCTCCCCAGTCTCTCTCTCTCCCCCAGTCTCTCTCCCCCAGTCTCTCTCTCGCTCTGCTTATCTCTCTTTCTCCTGTCTCTCTTCCCCCAGTCGCGCTGTCTCCCCCGTCGCGCTGTCTCCCCCAGTCGCGCTGTCTCCCCCAGTCGCGCTCTATCCCCCAGTCGTGCTCTATCCCCCAGTCGCGCTGTCTCCCACAGTCGCGCTTTCTCCCCCAGTCGCGCTCTCTCCCCCAGTCGCGCTGTCTCCCCCAGTCGCGCTCTCTCCCCCAGTCGCTCTCTTTCCCACAGTCGCTCTCTCTCCCCCAGTCGCTCTCTCTCCCCCAGTCGCACTCTCTCTCTCTCTCTCTCTCTCTCTCTCTCCCCGTCACTCTCTCTCTCTCTCTCTCCCCGTCTCTCTCTCTCCCCAGTCTCTCTCTCTCTCCCTAGTCTCTCTCTCTCTCTCCTGTCTCTCTCTCTCTCTCTCTCCCCCAGTCTGTCTCTCAACCCAGTCTCTCTCTCTCCCCCGTCTCTCTCACTCCCCCCGTCTCTCTCTCTCCCCCAGTCTCTCTCACTCCCCCAGTCTCTCTCTCTCCCCCAGTCTCTCTCTCTCCCCCAGTCTCTCTCCCCCAGTCTCTCTCTCTCCCCCAGTCTCTCTCTCGCTCTCCCTTATCTCTCTTTCTCCTGTCTCTCTTCCCCCAGTCGCGCTCTCTTCCCCCAGTCGCGCTCTCTTCCCCCAGTCGCGCTCTCTCCCCCAGTCGCGCTCTCTCCCCCAGTCGCGCTCTCTCCCCCAGTCGCGCTCTCTGCCCCAGTCGCGCTCTCTGCCCCAGTCGCGCTCTCTCCCCCAGCCGCGCTCTCTCCCCCAGTCGCGCTCTCTCCCCCAGCCGCGCTCTCTCCCCCAGTCGCGCTCTCTCCCCCAGTCGCGCTCTCTACCCCAGTCGCGCTCTCTCCCCCAGTCGCGCTCTCTCCCCCAGTCGGGCTCTCTCCCCCAGTCGCGCTCTCTCCCCCAGTCGCGCTCTCTCCCCCAGTCGCGCTCTCTCCCCCAGTCGCGCGCTCTCCCCCAGTCGCGCTCTCTCCCCCAGTCGCGCTCTCTTCCCCCAGTCGCGCGCTCTTCCCCAGTCGCGCGCTCTCCCCCAGTCGCGCGCTCTCCCCCAGTCGCGCGCTCTCCCCCAGTCGCGCTCTCTCCCCCAGTCGCTCTCTCTCCCGCAGTCGCTCTCTCTCCCCCAGTCGCTCTCTCTCCCCCAGTCGCGCTCTCTCCCCCAGTCGCGCTCTCTCCCCCAGTCGCGCTCTCTCCCCCAGTCGCGCGCTCTCCCCCAGTCGCTCTCTCTCCCCCAGTCGCGCGCTCTCCCCCAGTCGCTCTCTCTCCCCCAGTCGCGCTCTCTCCCCCAGTCGCTCTCTCTCTCCCCCAGTCGCTCTCTCTCCCCCAGTCGCTCTCTCTCCCCCAGTCGCTCTCTCTCCCCCAGTCGCGCTCTCTCCCCCAGTCGCTCTCTCTCCCCCAGTCGCTCTCTCTCCCCCAGTTGCTCTCTCTCCCCCAGTCGCACTCTCTCTCTCTCTCTCTCCCCGTCACTCTCTCTCTCTCCCCGTCACTCTCTCTCTCTCTCCCCATCTCTCTCTCTCCCCAGTCTCTCTCTCTCTCCCTAGTCTCTCTCTCTCTCCTGTCTCTCTCTCTCTCTCTACCAGCCTCTCTCTCTCTCTCTCTCTCTTCCCCAGTCTGTCTCTCAACCCAGTCTCTCTCTCTCTCCACCAGTCTCTCGCTCTCTCTCAATTCAATTCAATTCAATTCAAATTGCTTTATTGGCATGACAAGATACACCTTATGTTGCCAAAGCACAGAAAAACATGTATGATTGAACACCTAAACGCAGATCTAGACATACAGGGGGAGAAATTGGGTGGAGCCGCTAACGGGGCGCCAAGCTCGCCTGGGCGCCAGATTTTGCGCTGCGATCGGAGCAGCAGCGATCGCCGGAAATTCAGCTTGAGCGCCCCAAGAGGGACACGGGGCGAGGCTTGAGGCGCTCCGCGTCCCTCTTACGGCGCTGAAACTGAATATCGCAGCGCAACGTGCCGCAGCGCCACACGCTGCGGAATGGCACGCTGCGGTACTGCAGGCCTTCCTCCCATTCTTAAGTGGGAGGGGCCTGCACCAGCGCGATGAGTGATCGCGAGTGCCAGCAAAAGAGCCCGGCACTGAGGAGAAGTGCTGGGCTCTCGGAAAACAGTCGGCAATGCCGCGGGGGGAGAACAGGAGGCCGGGGATGGAGGTGCTGACAGGCGGCCGCCGAAAAAAACGGCCGCCCCGCACCTCCACCTTAATTTGCGCCACTGTCGCCACAGGTAGGCCCCATGAACTGGGCGCGATTAGCGAGCGGCGCTACAGAGGCGGTCGCTGCCAAATATCACAATCGGGGCGGTAGCGGGGCGTTGCGCACACCGATGACGTCATCGGTGGTGGCGCAGCACAACAGGCTAACGCCGCCATTAGCGCCCCAGCTAAATATCGCGGGAGGCGTGGCCAGTGGCGCTTAAGCCACTGAGTGCCCTCTTTAGGCGCTAACTGGTGGCGCAGCCCACCGAATTTCTCCCCCACAGTGTATAGACAAATATACCCATGTATACATAAATATACACACATATAATATACATATGTAACCCCTTCACGGTTCTCTAGATATATGTGAGATGTGGTCTCTGTTGTAGACAGTATTCTATAGTCCAGTAAGGAGATCACTACTACAATGGCTTAATTCTAATTATCTTACTTTATAGTTTTAACGTCAGACAGTATAAGAAGATTATGGGTCAATGACCTAAATTAGACATTTGCATACATTAGAATGAATCCAGACATAATAAACATACATTCTCCATTTATATGGATTCAAAGGAGAATCTGTCCCTGTGTCCAAATTCGAGTGCACTCTTTCGTTGGCACACTTAAGTTGGAGCTCATGGTATGTATAATGTCTGCAAGACTTACGACTCCGAACCCCTTTGTTGAATTCTCTTCATGATCACTGAATCCCACTTTGAGTTCTGGATGCAGAGCTACTAATACGAAGGGCGGCGGCCGAGTTTGGAAGCCCGGGACGGGATGCGGCAGCCATTTGCCTCCTGAGCCCTCTTTTCTTCTAGTCGCTCCTTTCGTCCCGCTCGAAAAACCCGACTCCACCCCTTCCTCCTGGGGTTTCTGCCTGGAGACTGCGCAGCCTCACTGTCTGCAACAGTTGATACTCAACCTCGAATGAATTCTCCGTCCCAGTTACTGTAGCGCGTGTTGGTTCACGTTTAGTTTGAAAAGTGCTGTTATCGGTTTGTGTCCGTTTGTTCTCCCCTCCCGAGACCCCTCCAGACATTTTGAACAAAACCGTCCCCGGCGGCTCGCGGAGATTTCGGAACCCCCCACTCCGGCCCGCGCGCGCAGCTGTACCTTCACATGGGCAACTTTAACCCAGGGATTTATAACAATGATAATACAGTGTCTAAGTTAAAGATTGATAACCATACTTAGCGTACATAACATTTCCAGTGGGTATTACACTCCCCCCCTACCAAATATAGGCATGTCCCTATGACTAATGAACTTTACACATAAGTGGTTGCATGCTTCCCAACCATGTATAAAGGGAGGTAACATATCGAACCGTAGGAGCTATCATTACACTTAGCACTCCTAGTGTACTGTATGTCAATCTTTCAGGAACCTTCTTAACTCGCTGTGAGCTCCTTATTTCGGATACCCGGTCTTCAGTTCCTTCAGCTACGTTGGAGGCGTTGGTTCCTTTGTTATCATGCCTTTCAGTCTCTTTTATCTCCTTCTCGGAAGCATCTGGTTCTTCCCAGACCATGTCCAAGTCTGAGCTAAATGATTCAGACAATTCATCCAGATTCTGTCTTATGCGTCTTTCTGGGAGGTCGTACCATAGATCCCATTCTTCATCTTCCGACTCATCAGGTTCCTCATGATCCACACACTGTGTCATGGGTTTTCTGTCTTCTGGAACAAAGTTTTCCTGGTTTCTCGTTTTTTTCCTTCTTCTTCTCTGCAGGGTTCTCCTACTAGGTGTCGGCTCATTATCCGCTGGCGGATCCAGACGCACTTGCTGTCCCAATGGCAGGATATGATTCCGGTGCAGTATTTTTATGGGTCCATTCCCACCTGCAGGTTTTAGCCGAAACACAGGTAGTTGTGACATTTGACTTTCAACAATGTAAGGTGTAGAAGCCCAGCAGTCTGCTAACTTATGTTTCCCTTGAAGTCCTAGGTTCCGTATGAGAACTCGGTCACCAGGCATGAGTTGGGAAAAACGGACCTTCTGGTCATACCTCTGCTTATTTCCTTTATTCTGTTTGGCAGAAACAGACTCAGCAAGTTCATAAGCAGCTTGCAATTCCTTTCTCATGTCAGATACATACTTGAGGTAAGTTCTCTGTGATGTGCCATCACTGGATACTCCGAAACACAAATCCACCGGCATCCTCGCTTCACGTCCAAACATGAGGTAGTACGGTGAAAAACCAGTAGCGTCATTTCGGGTACAATTATAAGAATGAACAAGATGTCCAATGTGCCGACTCCACTTGTTCTTTCGCTTTGAATCCAGCGTTCCAAGCATGTCTAACAAAGTACGGTTAAACCGCTCAGGTTGAGGATCTCCCTGAGGATGGTATGGAGTTGTTCTTGACTTCTCAATCCCGAGCATGGACAACAACTCATGTATAAGTCTACTTTCAAAGTCTCTACCTTGATCACTGTGTATTCGCTTTGGCAGTCCATAGTGGATGAAGTATTTCTCCCACAACACTTTGGCAACGGTGGATGCTTTCTGATCCTTTGTGGGAAAAGCTTGGGCATAGCGAGTATAATGATCTGTAATGACCAAGACATTTGCGGTATTGCTGGAATCGGGTTCGATGGACAGAAAATCCATACAGACGAGGTCTAGAGGTCCATCACTTTGCATGTGAAACAGAGGAGCAACTCTTTTAGGTAAAGTCTTTCTCTGGACACAACGTGCACAGGACTTGCAGAACTCCTCAACCGCAGGCTTCATACGCGGCCAATAGAATCTGCCCTTGACCAACCCATAGGTCTTATCTACTCCCAGATGACCTGCATCATCATGCAAAGACTTCATCACTATTTCCCTGTACTTTTCAGGCAGGACCAACTGTGAATGACATGGTTTAGTGGGTGGGTGAGTGATTCTACACAACACTCCCTCTTTAATTTCCAAGTGGTCCCATTCTCTTAGGAGCAGACGACAGTCAGGATGTTTTGATTTGTCGATCTGTGTAATATCACCCAGACGGAGAGCTGAAAACACCTCATGAATACAGGGATCCTCCTGTTGTGCTTTGGATATTTCAGATGAACACAACATGGGTAAGTTTTGTACATCCAAACTGGAAAGGTTGCAAAATGCCTGGGGAACAACATGCATTGACGCTCCCAAGTGGTCAATCTCTCGGGCATGAAATGAATTCTTTGGTCCAGATACCACGGACATCTGACACACTACTTTCACATCTGCTGAAGCAACATCTTTCCACTCTGGTTTCTGGTAGTGTGGGCGACGAGACAGAGCATCTGCATCAATGTTCTGGTTCCCAGGTCTGTACCTGAGACTAAAGTCGTAAGCAGATAGTGCAGCAAGCCAGCGGTGGCCGGTGGCCGGTGGCATCAAGTTTTGCCGAAGTCAACACATAGGTTAATGGATTATTGTCTGTCCTCACTTCAAACTTCGCTCCATACAGATAATCCTGCAGCTTATCCACCATTCCCCACTTCAACGCCAAGAATTCTAGCTTATGAGCTGGGTAGTTACGCTCTGATGGCGTAAGACTGCGACTGATGAACGCTACAGGTCTCAGCCCTGCTCCTTGGTCCTGATACAACACACCACCCAACCCTTCTTGACTGGCATCCACGTGTAGCACATATGGCAGCTGTGGGTTTGCAAAAGCCAACACGGGGGCTTGAGTAAGACTTTGCTTTAAGGTGTGGAAGGCCTCTTCGCATTTCTCATCCCATCTAACACCAAAAGGCTCAGAGGGTTTGAAGTAGTCCTTGTTCTCTTTACCTTTAGCCTTTTTCTTCCTCTCGGCTGGTGGGAGGTAACCAGCCAGCAGCTGATTCAGAGGATGGGCCACTTTGGAGTAATCCTACACAAAGCGCCTGTAATATCCGCAGAACCCAAGAAATGACCGGAAGGCAGTCACTGTGTTCGGTTTGGGCCATGTGGTAACAGCTTCGATCTTGGATGGATCTGTGGCTACTCCATCCTGTGATACAATATGCCCCACATAGGACACGGATGTTTGGCAAAACTGACACTTGTCCAATGATAGCTTGAGACCTTCATCCTCCAGGCGACCAAGCACTTTCAGCAACCGAGCTTCGTGTTCTTCAAGGGTTGCCCCAAACACAATGATATCATCCAAGTACACCAATACTTCGAGCAAGTTCATGTCCCCAACTGTTTGTTCCATTATTCTTTGAAAAGTTGCTGGAGCGCCTGAAACTCCCTGTGGCATCCCTTCAAATTGGTAGAACCCAACTGGACATATAAAGGCTGTCTTTTCTTTGTCCGATTCACTCATCGGTATTTGGTAGTATCCACTTCTGAGATCCAACACACTGAACCACTTGCTTCCATTAAGACAAGCCAGTGCATCCTCAATTCTTGGAACGGTGTATTGGTCGGGAATAGTACATCTGTTAAGCGTCCTAAAGTCCACACACATCCGAATCTTTCCGTTCTTTTTCCTCACCACCACTATAGGAGATGCATAAGGACTCCTGGACTCGGTAATGATCTCAGCTTCTTTTAACTGCGACAGATGCTGTCTCACTGCTTCGATGTCAGCTGGTGCCAGCCGTCGAGACCTCTCCCGAAAGGGTTTATCCTCGGTAATTCTGATAGAATGGCGAGTACTCTTACTACAACCAACATGAAACTCATGAGTAGAGAAAACTCCTCTCCGCTCCATCATCTTCCTGACTAATCGGTCCTTCCATTCTTTAGGAATGAATGAATCTCCAAAGTTGAAGGAGGAGGGTGTCAGATCTCCGGTTGAGTTAACTTTGGACTCTTCCTTCACATGTGACGACAGTACACTTACAGGAAACAGATGCGCAATCGGCATTCCTTTCCTCAATGTGATTCCTTTGCCTGACATATTCCTCACGGTCACTGTAACTCTCCTTGACATCACAGCTGTCGGGGTCTGCAACTCTGGTCTCACCAGAAGCTCATTTGGAAACCGTGACTCTTCTGCAGGATCATCAGGTGACTCTATCAGAATGGCTTCAGTACCTGGCGTTCCAGGGAATTTTGGTATCCCAGGGATTCTAGCCACTCCTCCAGGACGCAGGGTGATAGGTTTGGCTCGAACGTACCACACAGTTCCTCTTTTGCTATCATCTACGTCGGAAGAAAGTTCAGGCAGTTTCTCAAAAGCCTTTTTGAAAACAGGGTGAATGTGTCTGGTGCTCAAGAAGTTTTCACCTCCCTGCTCTTTGCAGCTTGTCAGAAGTCGTCTTACTATGGGTGTATTACTGCCAACCAGTATGGAAACCTCACCTTTCACCATGGGGTCAGGGCAAGCCAACACAAGTGCATCAATGGTCTCAGTGGTCCCTACATCAGCTTCCAAGAACTCCAACCTCAGCGACAAATAGCCATCATATGGGTAATCAGCAGGACTAAGGCCCCAGATCTGCAGAAGACTGATTGGGGTTAACGGCAAATGCGTCAGGTATCGGTCATAGAAGGATCTGTACAGTATGGTAACCTGAGAACCCGTGTCGAGGATAGCTTTAGTATAAATGCCTTCAATCTGTATTGATACAGCAGAACTCGGCCCTACTAAACCTTCAGGTATGATGTCTTTCATATCCCCTCGTCTATTATTGCACTTAGCGGAACGTGTCTTAACTACAGGGACAGCAGGCCGTTCCGTTACTGTGCCCCTTTGTAGTTTCCCGACTTCTTGGTAAGTTTTATGAGACGGTCATTTATTTTTTTTAGATTTTCCTCACCTCTACATTCTCGCTTGAAATGTCCATCCTTTCCACAGTTATAACAAAAGACTCCAGGTCTATCTCCTTCATGGGGATATCCTTTAGAGGAATCATTCATTTTGCTGTTAGACTTCGCAGGGTGTTCAACCTTTTGCACCTGTGCGTCATCCCTTTCTGTGTTGGGCTTAGACCGAAAATATGCCATCTCGGCTCTCATGACATTTATTTCCTTCTTCAGCTGTTCCATCTCAGGGTTGACATCACCCTTAGGAGTAGGAACTGTAACAGGAGTCACAAGCTTGGACATCACAGCACTCTTTGCTACATTCCGGGCCTGAAGCATATCCTCCTCCTCTCTGAATTCCCTTAGCAGCTCAGTGAAGGTAGGTGGATCTCGCAACTTATGGGTCATGCGTATGTGAAGAGCAGTCACGTCTTCGAGCAATGCACCTCGCACAACCTGTTCAATGCGGAACCGATTCATTTCAGGCAACTCAATCCCTCTTTTCCGTAACATACAATGCAGCAGTTTGTCTATTCGCAGCAGATAACTGGACTGCTTCACTCCCTCACACTGGAATGTGCTTCTGAATCTGACCATCAAATCTGAAATGGTTTCAGTAGTTCCAAAGGCAGTTTCTAGAGCCTGCATGTAGTCAAAGGAAGTAGCAGAGGTGTTCTGCGCCTTTAAGAATCTTACAATGTCAGCAGCAGGACCCTTAAGGCTTTCTACTATTCTCTGCCTCTTCACATTGTCACTGCACTGCCATTCCTCTAGCAGAGGCAGGGTCTGCTCAGCCCAGGCATCGTACTCCTCTTCCCCACTGGGAGTTGGTCTCACTCCTGAGAACATACGGAGCTTACGGTATCCCTGAGCCTCGAAGGGCAGATTGGTGCATTTATCCACCAGAGAACTAATGGCACTGACCAACTGAGTGTTCATATCCAGGGCCGAAGGACCTATCAGACCTTTGACATCAGCAACAGTCTTTCCTTCTTGTCTCAAGAATGACAACAACTTGGTCTGAAACCCTTCTTCTTCCTTAGTAGTAATAGGGACAAACTGAACTGGCCAGGGACCAGCCTCTTCAGAAAGCCCAACTGCCTCAGGTAAACCATGACCTCTCAGGTTCTCTGATGTCTGGGTCAACACAAACTGCTTCTTGGTAGCTGTATCCAAGCAGCGCTCAACTATCCTAACCTTTCCAAAGGCTTTGACACAATTCAGAGCCCTTAGCAAGACATCATCAGGGTCATCGTTAGCAACACCATTCAGCACAATGGCATGGGTAGTAGCTATCTGCTCCCGTTTGCACCAAGCTTCAACCTCAATAACATTCATCTTTTATGCTCAAACAGCCCAGTAGAAACCACAAACCACTCTCTTAGCAATGAGCATTCAATACTGTTAGTTTACTGACATAAATAGACCACAATCCCGGACGAGCCCCCAAAATGTAACCCCTTCACGGTTCTCTAGATATATGTGAGATGTGGTCTCTGTTGTAGACAGTATTCTATAGTCCAGTAAGGAGATCACTACTACAATGGCTTAATTCTAATTATCTTACTTTATAGTTTTAACGTCAGACAGTATAAGAAGATTACGGGTCAATGACCTAAATTTGACATTTGCATACATTAGAATGAATCCAGACATAATAAACATACATTCTCCATTTATATGGATTCAAAGGAGAATCTGTCCCTGTGTCCAAATTCGAGTGCACTCTTTCGTTGGCGCGCTTAAGTTGGAGCTCATGGTATGTATAATGTCTGCAAGACTTACGACTCCGAACCCCTTTGTTGAATTCTCTTCACGATCACTGAATCCCACTTTGAGTTCTGGATGCAGAGCTACTAATACGAAGGGCGGCGGCCGAGTTTGGAAGCCCGGGACGGGTCGCGGCAGCCATTTGCCTCCTGAGCCCTCTTTTCTTCCAGTCGCTCCTTTCTTCCCGCTCGAAAAACCCGACTCCACCCCTTCCTCCTGGGGTTTCTGCCTGGAGACTGCGCAGCCTCACTGTCTGCAACAGTTGATACTCAATCTCGAATGAATTCTCCGTCCCAGTTACTGTAGCGCGTGTTGGTTCACGTTTAGTTTGAAAAGTGCTGTTATCGGTTTGTGTCCGTTTGTTCTCCCCTCCCGAGACCCCTCCAGACATTTTGAACAAAACCGTCCCCGGTGGCTCGCGGAGATTTCGGAACCCCCACTCCGGCCCGCGCGCGCAGCTGTACCTTCACATGGGCAACTTTAACCCAGGGATTTATAACAATGATAATACAGTGTCTAAGTTAAAGATTGATAACCATACTTAGCGTACATTACGCATTTTCTCTGTTCCCCTAATAGATATGGGAGTTTTTGGTGGTCATTCCAATTTTTGAATTCAGGGCATATTTTTATGAATTTTGGGTAGAAATTCCCCCTTATGTCCCGATAGTTCCCACAAGTTGTGAGGAAGTGCATCTCTGTCTCCACCACTCCCTGACTGCAGTGAGAGCATATCCTGTCCTCTCTGGGCAGCCAGGCCTGCCTGTGTCTGCCTTTTTCGATGGCCAGGCTATGCTCACTAAGTCTGTACATTGTCAAGGTTTTTCTCAGTTTGCTATCTTTTACCATGGTCAGGTATTCAGCCATGGTGTATTGTCTGTTTAGGGCCAAATAGCAATCAAGTTTGTTTTGGGTTTTTGTCATTTCTGTCCAATAGGTCAAATATTTTTCTTTTTGTTTAGTAATAATTGTGTTGGGTCGAATTCTCTGTGCTAGGATGTCACTGTCCTGGGGCTGATTATTATTAGTAGTGTTAGTAGTTACTTCACTGAGTCCCAGGACCAGTTGACTGAGGGGATTCTTCTCTATGATCATCTCTTGGCATTTCAGGGCTTTGTAATGATAGCAGTGGGGGTTGCTCATTTTTAGGTGTTTCCAAAATTTGATGGCTCTTTCTTGGATATTAATTAGTAGTGGATATTGGCCTAGTTCTGCCCTACATGCATTGTTTGCGGTTTTCCTCTGAGTCTGGAGGATACTTTTACAGAATTCTGCATGTAGGATCTCAATTGGATGTTTGTCCCATTTTGCAAATTCTTGTTGTGTTAGCGGACCCCACACCTCACTGCCATAAAGTGCAATTGGTTCAATTACTGATTTAAAAATTTTGAGCCAAATGCCAATTGGAATTTCTATTTGGATTGACTTTTTAATGGCATAGAAAGCCCTTTTTGCTTTCTCTTTCAGTTCATTCACAGCCAAATGAAAATTTCCCGTAGAACTGATTTTTAAGCCTAAGTATGTGTAATTTGTAGTTTGTTCAATTTTAGTTGCTCCTAATGTGAAGTTTATTCTGGGTCCCTGATGTCTGGATCTTTGCTGGAACACAAGAACTTTGATTTTTTGGGGGTTTATTGTCAGGGCCCAGGTCTGACAGAACGACTCTAGCAGATCCAGGTTCTGCTGTAGACCCTCCTCAGTTGGTGAGAGCAGAACCAGGTCATCTGCATAGAGGAGGAATGTAACCTTAGAGTCATATAGGGCGAGGCCAGGTGCTGTGGATTGTTCAAGTAGTTTTGCCAATTCATTTATATAAATATTATAAAGAATGTCGGTGAGATAGACGAGCCCTGCGCCATGCCACGCCCCTGTGAGAAATATTTTGTTTGTTTGTCTCCAATTTTAACTGCACATTTATTGTTTGTATACATTGATTTAATTACATCATATGTTTTACCCCCTACACCACTTTCAATAAGTTTTAAGAATAGACCGTCGTGCCAAATAGAATTGAAAGCCTTCTGGAAATCTATAAAGCAGGCAAAAATGTTGCTTTTGTTTTGGTGAACATGTTTGTCAATTAGGGTGTGTAGGGTGAAAATATGATCCGATGTTCTATAATTTGGTAAGAATCTAATTTGGCTTTTACTCAAGACATTGTGCTCCTTAAGGAAGTTTATAAGTCTTTGGTTTATGATACTACAGAATACCTTCCCCAGGTTACTGTTCACACAGATGCCTCGATAGTTATTTGGGTCAACTTTGTCTCCACTTTTGTATATGGGCGTTATGAGTCCTTTGTTCCAGATATCAGGGAAGTAACCGACACTCAGAACCAAGTTGAAGAGTTTTAGGATAGCCAATTTCATTTTATCGTCAGTGTGTTTAAGCATCTTGTTTAGGATGCCATCTGCACCACAAGCTTTTCTTGGTCGCAGGTCCTTGAGTTTTTCAAATAGCTCTTTTTCAGTTATTGAGGAGTCTAACGGGTTTTGGTAATCTTTTATGGTCAGTTCAAGCTTTTCCAATTCTTTACATATTTGATCTTGCTCTGGGCTTAGTGTGTTTTTCTGGTATAATTTTTCAAAATGGTTTTCCCATGTGTCTCCATTTTGAATGGGCAATTCATCATGTTGCTTTTTGTGTAATGTATTCCAGTTGTCCCAGAAACAATTAGAATCAATAGATTCCTCAATGGAGCTGAGTTTATTCTTAATATACTGTTCTTTCTTGGTTCTGAGTGGGTTTTTGTATTGTGTTAGTGCCTGACAATAAGCAAGGCGTAGTTCCTCATTTTCTGGTTGTCTGTGTTTTTGGTTTGATATTTTTCTGAGTTTTTTCCTCATGTTATGACAGTCTGAATCAAACCATTTTTCGTGGTTTTGTGTTTTGTGTTTACTCTTGCGAGATTTCAAGTTCGACATTGATGCCAAATTATCAAAAATATTATTTAAGTTATTCACTGCCAGGTTTACGCCTTCTTTATTGTGAGTGTATGTGTTTTCCAGAAAGGTGTCCAAGAGAGATTGAGTTGATTGACTGCTAATTGCTTTCTGGTATTTTTCCGTGCTGTTTTGGGCCCATCTGTAGGATTTTTTTATGTTGTACAGCTTACTGGGCTGTGTTTCTGTGTTGGTTGTTTCTGTCCTTTTAAGATATGCCGTAATTTGGCTGTGATCTGACAGTGGTGTTAGTGGTTTGACTGTGAATGCTCTGAAAGAGGATGGGTCCAGACCTGTAATCATATAGTCTATGGTGCTGCCGCCAAGAGGTGAAGAATAGGTCGATCTTCCTAGGGAGTCTCCTCTGAACCTACCATTGACAATGTACAGACCCAGGCTTCGACAGAGCTGCAGGAGTTGCTTTCCGTTTGCATTTGTCTGTTTGTCATGGTTATTCCTGTGTGAATGAAAAGGGAGATCAAAATGGTTATTCCCAAATATGTAATTATTCCCCTGAGTACTGATAAAGTCTGGTTCTTCACCAGTTCTTGAGTTGAGGTCACCACAGATCAACACGTTCCCCTGGGCCTGGAAATGGTTAATCTCCCTCTCAATGTTGGAGAAGGTGTCCTCTTTGAAGTACGGGGATTCTATAGGGGGGATATAGATTGCGCAAATGAAAACATATTGCATGCTAGAAATGATGTCTTTCTTAATCTTGAGCCATAAGTGGTTTTCGCCCTTTTTTATAAATTCAATGTAATTCCTAAGCTCTGCTTTAAACCAAATCAGTATGCCTCCAGAGTCTCTGCCCTGGGTTACTCCTGGCAGTTTATTGGAGGGGACTGTTGGATCCGTGGTTCAGTGGATATGCTATTATTAAATAATCACACGGATGCTGTACATTAACAAATAACAGGTCTTTGCTGGAGGAGGGTAGTCTCTAGACTGGGGGTACAGAGGCATGCGCAAAGCTTATATACCGGTGTGATCACCGCCGGTACTACAGGATACAGGAGTTGTAAAAGTAGTTCTGACTTAAAGGCGCATACACTACAATTCCTCCCCTTTTAGATTAGTAATACCCCTAATAGTCAAATAACAATTAACATTTCAACATGTACATTAAACAACAAAATTCCATTTATAGATTCAGTCTTTGGGGTGGCTTCCTGGCCCTTTCAGGATAGCGCCTTTCCAGAGGTTCTTGTTCTTGGTGCAGAGGCGATTCTGACCCCTTTTCATCGGGTAGTTCATCAGGTTCCGCTGCTACTGGGTCTGAAGTAGATGCTACCGGTATGTCGGGTTCATCCCCAGGTACTCGAGACATGGGGTTGACGCGTTCCTGTGACGCTAAGATTTGATCGACGTGGCGTCTCACAATGTTCTCCCCGACATCCACAGTGTACATTAATGGCCCCTGCCTTGTACATATCGTTCCGGGTTGCCACTTCTCTGTTCGATAGTCACGGGCCAAGACTGGTTGCCCTACATTGAAGCTCCTTGTCGGCTTCTCATTGATGTGCTGGAATTGTTTGTCCTCAACATTTCTTCGCACATTTGGTCTGAGCAAGTCCAGATGAGATCTCAACCTTCGGTTAAAGAACATCATGGCCGCGGTCTGGTTGGTAGCTGCATGTGTCGCGTTTCGGTAGGCTAATAAGAAATTGTCCATCTTATGCTGTAGTGGAATTTCATCGTCGCACATGGCCTTTATCGCCTTCTTAAAGGTTTGTACGAACCTCTCAGCCAATCCATTTGTGGCTGGATGATACGGGCGGACGTGTAATGCCTTACCCCATTCCTTTTCATGAATTTTTGGAACTCGTCGGACACAAACTGTGGTCCATTATCAGAGCAAATCTGCTCTGGCAAACTGTTTCTGGCAAATATGGTCCGTAGGACTGCAATCGTTTTCTCTGTAGTGGTTGAAGACATTTTTATCACCTCAGGCCACTTTGAATGAGCATCCACTGCTATTAAGAACATTGAGTCCATGAATGGACCAGCAAAATCAATATGCACCCGTTGCCATGGAGAGGAGGGCCACTCCCATGGGTGTAGAGGGGCATGTGGTGGTGCATTTTGGACCTTCTGGCATCCTAAGCAGCTCTTAGTTAAGTCTTCGATTTGTTGATCGATTCCCGGCCACCACACATAAGCCCTAGCAAGGCTTTTCATTTTCACTCCCCCCAGATGACTTTCATGTAGCTCATTTAGCACTCTCTCCCTTAACTTGGGTGGAATCAACACTCTGGATCAACACATCACTGTCCCCTGGCATACTGACAGCTGTTCTCTTCTGGATGAGAATGCTGGCAACAGTGAGTCGCCATGTGTTGGCCATCCCCTCACCGTCAATTCATATACCCATGACAGCGTCGGATCATTGCGGGTCTCCTTCTCTATATCCGCGTTTGTTACTGGCAATCGTTCAATTATTGACGAATAAAATATCTCAATAGTGTCCACTGCTGGTGCTTCCTCCACAGTAGGCAGTAGCAGGCGTGATAGCCCATCAGCGTTCCCATGCTGTTTCGTGCCTTTATATTCTATTTCATATTGATTTGCCCCTAGAAACAGGGACCATCTTTGTAACCGCTGTGCAGTCATCACTGGAACGCCCTTCTTAGGATTAAAGATGGAGACAAGTGGTTGGTGGTCAGTCAGCAAGGTGAACTTCTGCCCATGCAGATAGTGGTTGAATTTTTTTACTCCCCATACTAGGCTGTGGGCGTCACTGTCAATCTGGGCGTAGTTGCGCTCGGCTGAGGTTAGTGACCGAGACGCAAAGGCTACTGGCCTCTCCAACCCGTCTGGGAATTTGTGCGACAGCACCGCTCCAATACCGTAGGGTGATGCATCACATGCCAAACGAATTGGTAGTGCTGGGTTGAAATGGGCCAACACCTCTTTTGATGTGATCAATTCTTTACACTTCTGGAAAGCTCGTCTACGTTCATCATCCCACTTCCATGGTACCCCTGTTTGCAGTAGGGTGTTCAGCGGGTGTAATACCGTAGACAAATTTGGTAAGAACTTGTGGTAGTAGTTTACCAGCCCAAGGAACGACCTCAGTTGTGACACATTTTCCGGTGCTGGAGCCTTGACTACTGCCTCAATCTTGTCAGGGGACTTATGTAACCCCTCTTCATCGATGACGTGGCCACAATACGAGATCTGTTTCTGGAAAAACTCGCACTTGTGGCGATTAGCTCGTAGCCCATACTCCTTTAATCTGGTGAGCACCTTCTCCAAGTTGGCGAGGTGATCACCGTCATTTTCGCCCGTGACCAAGATGTCGTCCAAATAACACTGGGTCCCTGGAATCCCTTGCAGGACCTGATCCATCGCCCTTTGCCAGATAGCCGGAGCCGAGGTTACTCCAAACACCAGCCGGTTGTATTGATAGAGACCTTTATGAGTGTTGATCGTAAGGTAATGTTTCAAAGCTTCTTCTACCTCCATTTGCAAGTACGCCTGGGCTAGATCAATTTTGGTGAAGCATTTACCTCCAGATAGCAAGGCGAAAATATCCTCAATTCGTGGAAGCGGATATTGCACCGTGTAAAGGACTGGGTTCACTGTCACCTTAAAATCCCCACAGATGCGGACCTTCTTTGGTTCCCCAGGCGTATTACTCAACGACCTCTTCATTACAGGAACGATGGGTGTAGCCCACTTGCTCCAGTCCACTTTGGACAGTACTCCTGAATGTTCCAACCCTTCCAGCTCTGCTTCAACAGCTGGTCTGATCGCATAAGGCACTGGTCTGGCCTTCAGAAACTTTGGGCTTGCATTTTCCTCTATTTTAATCATTGCTGTTATTCCTTTTAGTGTTCCTAGTCCCTCCTGGAACACTTCTTTTGCGTCAGTTAGCATTTTTGACAGTCGTCCAGGTGTGACGTCGTCATCCTTTTTGGCCTCTACCTTAAGTGCCTGTATGGAATGCCAATCTAATTGTATCTTCCGGATCCATTCACATCCTAGCAGTGGTGGTCCTCCATTTGGCAATACATATATATCCATTTTAGGTATTTCCTGGCCTTTATATGTCACTTTCACCCTTATTTTTCCTTTGGGGTAGACTTTTTGCCCCGTATACGTCTTCAAGACAATCTCTGTAGCTTTCAAGGGTATGTGTGAAAATAGCCGCTTGTAGTCTCTTAGATTTATGATTGTTACAGCTGACCCTGTGTCCAATTCCATTTCCACTTGGACTCCGTCTATCTTGAGTGTAACCCAGATAGTCTGATGATCCTCCATTTCGGTTACCTTATGTAGTTTCAGACAACCCAGCTCCTTGCTTCCGGAGTCTGTGTCACTTTTCTGTTCATCTGAACCACTGTCCATCACCTGGTGTACCTTTTTGTACTTCTCCTGTGGAGATTTCTTACTGTTGGTTTTCTTCCCAGACCTGCAGACTCTTGCTATGTGTCCTGCTTTCCCACACTGTCTGCACACTTGGTCCTTGAACCAACAACCTTTCTGGTCATGCGTTGTTCTGCCGCAGCGATAGCACTTCCCTGTTCCATAGGACATTTCATTGGTGCCATATTCTTGCGGTCTCCATTGTATCTCTGCAGCGCCCCTTGCAGCTGCTTCGTGTGATACTGCCATACTGAAAGCTTTGTCCAGCGTAAGGTCCTTTTCTGATAGAAGCCGTTTCTGGGTTCCTTCACTTTGTAGCCCACACACAAACTTGTCCCTTAACGTGTCTGCTAGTCCCGCTCCAAACTGGCAGTGTTTCGATAGCTTGCGCAGTTCCATTAGGTACTCAGCATTGCTTTCGTCTTTGTGTTGGTTCCTTTTATGGAACTTAAATCATTCTGCTATCAGCAGTGGTGTGGGGTTTAAGTGGTCCTGTAGGATTTCTACTATGCTTTCAAAATCCTTGTTTACTGGCTTCTCTGGGGTTATTAGATTTTACAGTAACCCATAAGTTTTTGCACCTGTGGAATTTAACAGAACCAGTGCTTTATTAGCATCTGGCACTTCATTCGCCCTGCAGTACACCTCAATACGTTCCACATATGTCGCCCAATCTTCGACTTCATTGTCGAATGTAGAGATACTGCCACTCTTCGGCATTCTTGGTTGTGCGTTAACTATCCCCAATGGCGCCTCCCGCGCTTCCCCTTCTTCTCCGCTGGCACAAAATGGTGTCTCCTGCGCTTTCCTTCCTTCCCGCGCTCGCCCATCTTCTCCGCTGCGGCTTCTAAAAATGGCGTCTCCCGCGCTCTTCCTTCTTCTCCGCGACTCAATGGCGTCTCCCGCGCTCTCCCTTCTTCTCCGCGGCTCAATGGCGCCTCCCGCGCTCTTCCTTCTTCTCCGCAGCTCAATGGCGTCTCCCCTTTCTTCGCCCCGCGGACCCTGTTCAGCCCGTGAGCACTGGCTGTGCTCTGCGCGTTCTACTTTTTATATTTTTCGACGCCGCTCAGTCTAGAACCCGGCTGTTTCTTACCCTCTCTCTCTCCGGTTTGTTTTATTTTCCTTGACGCCGCTCGGTGTTCAACCCCCGGCTGCGCCCTGCGCTCTTCACCCTCTGTCTTACCCCATCGACGCTGCTCGGCTCTGTCTCCGCTGTCGGTCGGCTCCAGCCGCCGCTGCTCGGGAAGGGTCTGCTCTGGACCTGTCGTCGGTCTCTTAGTGCTCGTTGTGGCTGGGGAACCAAGCCCGGCTCTCCACAGCCTCCCCTGCGAAGTTGGATCTCTGCCTGACTGCTGGACGGTTGCTCGTGGTCGACGCCCATGTTCCTGGCCTCGACTATTTTTTTTTTATGTTGCAGGTAGATTCGAATCGACACTCGTCGCCACTGTTGGATCCGTGGTTCAGTGGATATGCTATTATTAAATAATCACACGGATGCTGTACATTAACAAATAACAGGTCTTTACTGGAGGAGGGTAGTCTCTAGACTGGGGGTACAGAGGCATGCGCAAAGCTTATATACCGGTGTGGTCACTGCCAGTACTACAGGATACAGGAGCTGTAAAAGTAGTTCTGACTTAAAGGCACATACTCTACAGGGACCACCAGCTCTGTGTACCCAGGGGGACAACCAGTGGGCCCTTCTCCTCGACGCCAGGTTTCTTGCAAAATGATAATGTCTAGATCTTTGATTTCATCTAGGAACTCTGAGGTCCTGCTCTTCAGGCCAAGCACAGAAGAGCGTAGGCCTTGGATATTCCAGGTTGAGATGCACAAGGATTTCATGTTAAGATTGGTCTTTTACTGTGATAGGTGTATGTGTGTTTGTCGTGTTAAATGAGGAAAAAAGAACATTTCAAGTGTCTATAAATGCTGAGAATATATAGCTGCAACTCTTTCTAACAATCATACCCCTTTTTTTGTCAGTTGTGAAAAGGGCTAGTCATTATGCTTCCTGATCCATAAGGCGGGAGCAGATGATGCTGAGCATCTGCTTTATGTCTCTCAATGGATTGTCTCTGCCTGTAGTATTGCTTACATCCTGAGCACATCTCCCTCTGCCGGGCTGGGGTGGTCCTGCTCTCCTGGGGGGCAGGAGTGGTGCAGGTTGGACATTGGTGTTGTGCTCTGATGGCGTGCACGTGGGGATCCTCTCTGGTCCTGGTTGGTGTGGTGGTGGTCTCTGTAGTGGTCCTGGTCTGTACCTTGCTGGGCTCTGATGGCCAGGGGGTGTCCTTTTCCTCTTGGAGTCTGGGTGTGGACCCGGTTAAGAGCGACGTCCTTCAGGGCCTTAGCAAAGACCGGCACTAGCTCCTTGTAGAGATGGACGTAGTCGCGAAGACATTCCACATCGAGGGTGGGATGTTGGGCCAGGTGCACGTTTTGTTTTAATTCACAATCTCATGCTATGCTGGCATTTATGTCGTGGATTGTTCTGTGGTGAAAGTCTTTTCTTGCCAACAGTGTGGAAACAGTGATTCTAATGTTTGGGAAGGTGGTGCTTGCCTTCTCAATCACTATTCGGAGTGACGTTGCCACCCTCTCCTGCTGGGCCCTTAGGTCATTTGTGCCGGTGTGTATTATGATGTGTTGGGGGGAGCCTAATTGGCTTGTGGACAACATTTCCAGGGCTTTGTCTGATGTTGGGCACCAGAGCTTGGCTACTTTATGTTTAGGGAAGAGCTTTTTCTCCAGGAGGAATTTCCCATTTGAGTCTATGAGTATTACAATGTCAGCCTTGTTGGTGTTTACTCGCTGGTGACTCTCGCCTGGACTCACAGGTTGTGTGTTGGACTGGGGGGGTCGTGTCTGGTGTGTGCGCTCCTCTTGTGAGCGGCTCGGCTGTGGTTCCAAAGTGGGGGGGGCAGACTGGGCTTCAGTGTGCTGGTTGGTCTGTGTGGCACTCCCTGTAGTGTGGGTCTGCTGCTGTTGCTCAGTGGAAGAGTGCAGCTGCTCAGTAGGGCTCTGCACTGTCTTGTCTCTGGCCTCTAGCTGCTGGGCCAATGCCTCTATCTCTCCCCTGTAGCTCTCCCTGTCTTTCTGCAGCTCTTTCACCTGCTTCCCAAGTAAAGTCAGCTCTCTGCTGTAGCTCTCCCTCTCTTGCTTTTGTTCTTGCTTCAGTGCTGAAATGCTGCTTTCTTGATCGCTTTTCAGTTTAAGGACCTCACAGAAATCACAGAAACCCCACAGTGCAGATAGAGGCCATTTCGGCCCATCGAGCCTGCACCGACACATATCCCACCTGATCCCCGTAACCCCTACACCAACACATATCCCAGTAACCCCGCGTATTTAATCCCCCTAACACTAAGGGTCAATTTATCATAGCCAATCAACCTAACCCGCACATCTTTGGACTGTGGGAGGAAACCGGAGCACCCGGAGAAAACCCACGCTTTAATTGTACCGGGGAGCTGTGGGGCCCCAGGGTGTGTGCCTGGTCAGAACTGGGGGGCTCACTCGCCTCCTGGCTAGGCTGCTTTACTCCTGGTGAGCTGCAAGTGGTGGGGGGAGTGTGTGTGGCCTTCTCCCTGGTAGTTACACTGGGGCTGGTCCTTCCCTTCTCTACTAATCCTCTCAGTATCTGGAAGGCCGTTTCAAAGTCTTTGAGGTTGCCTTGCACCATTATTGTCCCGTTTTTGTACATGTTGACAGTTGTCGTTTCACTATCAAGGCCCTCTGATTCCCTTATTTTCAGTTTGAACCCATTATTGGTCTTTTCATGCTTAACACGGGAATAGTGTGTGGTGATTGCTTTGCGCCAAGCATCGGACTGACCTGAGTAAAAAATAAGATTACTCATATTCCCATTTTTGTACAAGTCAGCAAAAAGAGTTTCTGGCTTCTCTCTCATCCGCCTTTGCTTGAACTGTTTTCTTGCGTTGTATTTGATGTCAGGGGGAAACTGAAAGAGGTTGCTCTTAGTGCAGCACGGGAGCTGCTGCAGCTCTTCTGATTTGCTCATTTTTGAATACCGGCTGTTTTTAGTGTAAAAGTAAAAAATTCTTGCTGACCTTAGAATATGGGGGTGTCCTCCTCAATATTGTTTTACTCACTCAATTCAGATTTTGATAGAAGGCAAGTTTCCTTGAAGTGTTGGTCCTCCTGCTGATTGCTGTTCTGTGAGTGTCGAATCCCGTTGAAAGTTTACATTCCTTGATTTTTGTTGTTTTTCCTTAGTTTGACCTCTGTATCCTATTCTTGTTGCTTTTTGCCGGGTTCCCGTCTCATTTCTCGGGTCTGTGCCGGTTTCTTCTGACAGTCCGCGGTCTCTGGGAGTTTCTCTCGGTCTGGGGGCCGCTGTTTCCCGGTGTTTCTGGGCCGTTCTCACTCTCGGGCACCGCAGTCTCTGGGCCTCAGTCTCAGACCTGGTCTCTCGGGTTTTCTCAGGTTTCAGGCCCCGGGCTCGGGTTGTTTCTCTCTCCTACCGTTTCTCTCGGGGTTTTTCTCAGTTTTTGGGCCTCGCTCTCCCGGTTTTTCCCCCAGTTTATTTTTCTTTTTCTCGCGGGTTTGTTGCTTTTTTTCAGGTTTTTTTTCGGGGTTTTTTTAACGTTTTTTTTTTCAGTCTATGGTTTATGTTGAAATTAAACTTAAATAGAATTAAATTAAACTTTTTAAACTTTTCTCGGGTTTCAGGACCCGGGCCCAGTGTTTCCCTCTCTGGACTCTCGGACTTTCTCAGGCCCCGGACTCGCTTGCTCTCCGTGCCCTGGACTCGCTCGCTCTCCGTGCCCCGGGCGGGTTTTCTCGCGTTGGTCTCAGGCCCCGGGTTTTCCTCACTCACCAGGCCCCGGCCTCACTCTCTGGGTTTGGGCAGTTTTCCTCGGTCTTGGTCTGGGAGCCGCTGTTTCCCGGTGTCTCTGGGCCGTTCTCCCTCTCCGACCCCGCGGTCTCTGGGCCTCAGTCTCGGCCCGGCCTCTCGGGTTTTTCCCGGGTTTCAGGCCCCGGGCTCGGGTTGTTTCTCTCTCCAGACTTCTCACACTCCAGGCCCCGTCCTCACTCTCCGGGCTCAGGCTGTTTCTCAGGGTTTTTCTCCGTTTTTGGGCCTCGCTCCCCTGGTTTTTCCCCGAGTTTATTTTTCTTTTTCTCGCGGGTTTTTTCCTTTTTTCCGGGTTTTTTCCTTTTTTCCAGGTTTTTTTTTTCTCTCCGGGTTTTTTTTTGGCGGTTTTTTTTCGGTCTATGGTTGTGTTGAAATTATGTTGAAATTAAACTTAAATAAAATAAAATTAAACTTTTTAAACTTTTAGACTTGAAATTAAACTTTTAAACTTGAAATTAAACTTTTAAACTTGAAATTAACTTGAAATTGAACTTTTTTCCCCATTTTTGACGACAAAAAACACAAAAGTTTCAGGAGCTCACCTTCAGCATGTCTCTGTTCCCCCCTCCTCCCCCTCTCTCCCGTCTCTCTGTCTCCCGTCTCTCTCTCTCCCCCAGTCTCTCTCTCCCCCAATCTCTTTCCCTCCACCAGCCTCTCTCCCTCCCCCAGCCTCTCTCTATCCCCATCTCTCTCTCTCCTCCAGTCTCTCTCTCTCCTCCAGTCTCTCTCTCTCCCCAAGTCTCTCTCTCTCCCCCAGTCGCTCTCTCTCCCCCAGTCTCTCTCTCTCCCCAGTCTCTCTCTCTCCCCCAGTCTCTCTCTCTCCCCAGTCTCTCTCTCACCCCAGTCTCACTCTCTCTCCCCCAGTCTCTCTCTCTCCCCCAGTCTCTCTCTCTCCTCCAGTCTCTCTCTCTCCCCCAGTATCTCTCTCTCTCCCCCAGTCCCCCTCTCTCCCCAGTCTCTCTCCCCCCCAGTTTCTCTCTCTCCCCAGTCTCTCTCTCTCCCCAGTCTCTCTCTCTCTCTCTCTCCCAGACTCTCTCTCTCTCAAACTCTCTCTCCCCCAGTCTCTCTCACTCCCCCAGTCTCTCTCTCTCCCCAGTCTCTCTCTCCCCCAGTCTCTCTTCCCCAGTCTCTCTCTCTCCCCCACTCTCTCTTCCCCAGTCTCTCTCTCTCACCCAGTCTCTCTCTCTCTCTCTCTCCCAGAATCTCTCTCTCTCAAACTCTCTCTCCGCCAGTCTCTCTCTCTCTCCCCCAGTCTCTCTCTTTCTCTCCCAGACTCTCTCTCCGCCAGTCTCTCTCTCTCTCCCCCAGTCTCTCTCTCTCCCAGACTCTCTCTCCCCCAGTCTCTCTCTCTCCCCCAGACTCTCTCTCTCCCCCAGTCTCTCTCTCACCCCAGTCTCTCTCTCTCCCCCAGTCTCTCTCTCTCCCCCAGTCTCTCTCTCTCCCCAAGTCTCTCTCTCTCTCCGCCAGTCTCTCTCTCTCTCCCCCAGTCTCTCTCTCTCTCTCCCAGACTCTCTCTCCCCCAGTCTCTCTCTCTCCCCCAGACTCTCTCTCTCCCCCAGTCTCTCTCTCACCCCAGTCTCTCTCTCTCCGCCAGTCTCTCTCTCTCTCCCCCAGTCTCTCTCTCTCCCAGACTCTCTCTCCCCCAGTCTCTCTCTCTCCCCCAGACTCTCTCTCTCCCCCAGTCTCTCTCTCTCCCCCAGTCTCTCTCTCTCCCCAAGTCTCTCTCTCTCTCCGCCAGTCCTCTCTCTCTCTCCCCCAGTCTCTCTCTCTCTCTCCCAGACTCTCTCTCCCCCAGTCTCTCTCTCTCCCCAGACTCTCTCTCTCCCCCAGTCTCTCTCTCACCCCAGTCTCTCTCTCTCTCCCCCAGTCTCTCTCTCTCCCCCAGTCTCTCTCTCTCTCCCCAAGTCTCTCTCTCTCTCCCCAGTCTCTCTCTCTCCCCAAGTCTCTCTCTCTCCCCCAGTCTCTCTCTCTCCCCCAGTCTCTCTCTCCCCCAGTCGCTCTCCCTCCCCCAGTCGCTCTCTCTCCCCCAGTCTCTCTCTCTCCCCCAGTCGCTCTCTCTCCCCCAGTCGCTCTCTCTCCCCCAGTCGCTCTCTCTCCCCCAGTCGCTCTCTCTCCCCCCAGTCGCTCTCCCTCCCCCAGTCGCTCTCTCTCCCCCAGTCGCTCTCCCTCCCCCAGTCGCTCTCCCTCCCCCAGTCGCTCTCTCTCCCCCAGTTGCGCTCTCTCCCCCAGTCGCTCTCCCTCCCCCAGTCGCTCTCTCCTCCCCCAGTCGCTCTCTCTCCCCCCCATTCTCTCTCTCCCCCAGTCGCTCTCTCTCCCCCAGTCGCTCTCTCTCTCCCCCAGTCGCGCTCTCTCCCCCAGTTGCTCTCTCTCCCCCAGTCGCGCTCTCTCCCCAGTCTCTCTCTCTCCCCCAGTCTCTCTCTCTCCCCCAGTCTCTCTCTCTCCCCCAGTCGCGCGCTCTCCCCCATCGCTCTCCCTCCCCCAGTCGCTCTCCCTCCCCCAGTCGCTCTCCCTCCCCCAGTCGGTCTCCCTCCCCCAGTCGCTCTCTCTCCCCCCCATTCTCTCTCTCCCCCATTCTCTCTCTCCCCCAGTCTCTCTCTCTCCCCCAGTCGCTCTCTCTCCCCCAGTCGCTCTCTCTCCCCCAGTCGCTCTCTCTCCCCCAGTCGCTCTTTCTCCCCCAGTCGCTCTCTCTCCCCCAGTCACGCTCTCTCCCCCAGTCGCTCGCTCTATCCCCCAGTCATTCACTCTCCCCCACTCGCGCTCTCTCCCCCAGTCATTCTCTCTCCCCCACTCGCGCTCTCTCCCCCAGTCACGCTCTCTCCCCATCTCTCGCTCTCTCTCCCCGTCTCTCGCTCTCTCTGCCACCGTCTCTCGCACTCTCTCCCCAGTCTCTCACTCTCTCTCCCCCGGTCTCTCGCTCTCTCTCCCCCAGTCTCTCGCCCTCTCTCCCCAGTCTCTTGCTCTCTCTCCCCAGTCTCTCGCTCTCTCTCCTCAGTCTCTTGCTCTCTCTCCCCAGTCTCTCGCTCTCCCCAGTCTCTCGCTCTCTCTCCCCAGTCTCTCGCTCTCTCTCCCCAGTCTCTCGCTCTCTCCCCCAGTCTCTCGCTCTCTCTCCCCCAGTCTCTCGCTCTCTCTCCCCCGTCTCTCGCTCTCTCTCCCCCAGTCTCTCGCTCTCTCTCCCCCAGTCTCTCGCTCTCTCTCCCCCAGTCTCTCGCTCTCTCTCCCCCAGTCTCTCGCTCTCTCTCCCCAGTCTCTCGCTCTCTCTCCCCCAGTCTCTCGCTCTCTCTCCCCCAGTCTCTCGCTCTCTCTCCCCCAGTCTCTCGCTCTCTCTACCTCGCTCTCTCTACCCCAGTCTCTCGCTCTCTCTCCCCCTGTCTCTCGCTCTCTCTCCCCTGTCTCTCGCTCTCTCTCCCCCAGTCTCTCGCTCTCTCTCCCCCAGTCTCTCGCTCTCTCTCCCCCAGTCTCTCGCTCTCTCTCGCTCTCTCTCCCCAGTCTCTCGCTCTCTCTCCCCCAGTCTCTCGCTCTCTCTCCCCCAGTCTCTCGCTCTCTCTTCGCCAGTCTCTCGCTCTCTCTCCCCAGTCTCTCGCTCTCGCTCCCCCAGTCGCTCTCTCTCCTCCAGTCTCTCGCTCTCTCTCCCCAGTCTTTCGCTCTCTCTCCCCCAGTCTCTCGCTCTCTCAACCCCAGTCTCTCGCTCTCTCAACCCCAGTCTCTCGCTCTCTCTTCGCCAGTCTCTCGCCCTCTCTCCCAGTCTCTCGCTCTCGCTCCCCCAGTCGCTCTCTCTCCTCCAGTCTCTCGCTATCTCTCCCCAGTCTCTCGCTCTCTCTTCCCCAGTCTCTCGCTCTCTCTCCCCAGTCTCTCGCTCTCTCTCCCCCAGTCTCTCGCTCTCTCTCCCCAGTCTCTCGCTCTCTCTCCCCCAGTCTCGCGCTCTCTCTCCCCCAGTCTCGCGCTCTCTCTCCCCAGTCTCGCGCTCTCTCTCCCCCAGTCTCGCGCTCTCTCTCCCCCAGTCTCTCGCTCTCTCTCCCCAGTCTCTCGCTCTCTCTCCCCAGGCTCTCGCTCTCTCTCCCCAGTCTCTCGCTCTCTCTCCCCCAGTCTCTCCTCTCTCTCCCCCAGTTTCTCGCTCTCTCTCCCCAGTCTCTCGCTCTCTCTCCCCCAGTCTCTCGCTCTCTCTCCCCCAGTCTCTCGCTCTCTCTCGCTCTCTCCCCAGTCTCTCGCTCTCTCTCCCCCAGTCTCTCGCTCTCTCTCCCCCAGTCTCTCGCTCTCTCTCCCCCAGTCTCTCGCTCTCTCTCCCCCAGTCTCTCGCTCTCTCTCCCCCAGCCTCTCGCTTTCTCTCCCCCAGTCTCTCGCTCTCTCTCCCCCAGTCTCTCGCTCTCTCTCCCCCAGTCTCTCGCTCTCTCTCCCCCAGTCTCTCGCTCTCTCTCCCCCAGTCTCTCGCTCTCTCTCCCCCAGTCTCTCGCTCTCTCTCCCCCAGTCTCTCGCTCTCTCTCCCCCAGTCTCTCGCTCTCTCTCCCCCAGTCTCTCGCTCTCTCTCCCCCAGTCTCTCGCTCTCTCTCCCCAGTCTCTCGCTCTCTCTCCCCAGTCTCTCGCGCTCTCTCCCCCAGTCTCTCGCTCTCTCTCCCCCAGTCTCTCGCTCTCTCTCACCCCAGTCTCTCTCTCTCCCCCAGTCTCTCTCTCTCCCCCAGTCTCTCTCTCTCCCCAAGTCTCTCTCTCTCTCCCCCAGTCTCTCTCTCTCCCCAAGTCTCTCACTCTCCCCCAGTCTCTCTCTCTCCCCAGTCTCTCTCTCCCCCAGTCGCTCTCCTTCCCCCAGTCGCTCTCTCTCCCCAGTCTCTCTCTCTCCCCCAGTCGCTCTCTCTCCCCAGTCGCTCTCTCTCCCCCCAGTCGCTCTCTCTCCCCCAGTCGCTCTCTTTCCCCCCAGTCGCTCTCTCTCCCCCAGTCGCTCTCTCTCCCCCAGTCGCTCTCCCTCCCCCAGTCGCTCTCCCTCCCCCAGTCGCTCTCTCTCCCCCAGTTGCGCTCTCTCCCCCAGTCGCTCTCCCTCCCCAGTCGCTCTCCCTCCCCCAGTCGCTCTCCCTCCCCCAGTCGCTCTCTCTCCCCCCCATTCTCTCTCTCCCCCAGTCGCTCTCTCTCCCCCAGTCGCTCTCTCTCTCCCCCAGTCGCGCTCTCTCCCCCAGTTGCTCTCTCTCCCCCAGTCGCGCTCTCTCCCCCAGTCTCTCTCTCTCCCCCAGTCTCTCTCTCTCCCCCAGTCTCTCTCTCTCCCCAGTCGCGCGCTCTCCCCCAGTCGCTCTCCCTCCCCAGTCGCTCTCCCTCCCCCAGTCGCTCTCCCTCCCCCAGTCGGTCTCCCTCCCCCAGTCGCTCTCTCTCCCCCCATTCTCTCTCTCCCCCATTCTCTCTCTCCCCCAGTCTCTCTCTCTCCCCCAGTCGCTCTCTCTCCCCCAGTCGCTCTCTCTCCCCCAGTCGCTCTCTCTCCCCAGTCGCTCTTTCTCCCCCAGTCGCTCTCTCTCCCCCAGTCACGCTCTCTCCCCCAGTCGCTCGCTCTATCCCCCAGTCATTCACTCTCCCCCACTCGCGCTCTCTCCCCCAGTCATTCTCTCTCCCCACTCGCGCTCTCTCCCCCAGTCACGCTCTCTCCCCATCTCTCGCTCTCTCTCCCCGTCTCTCGCTCTCTCTGCCACCGTCTCTCGCACTCTCTCCCCAGTCTCTCGCTCTCTCTCCCCCGGTCTCTCGCTCTCTCTCCCCCAGTCTCTCGCCCTCTCTCCCCAGTCTCTTGCTCTCTCTCCCCAGTCTCTCGCTCTCTCTCCTCAGTCTCTTGCTCTCTCTCCCCAGTCTCTCGCTCTCCCCAGTCTCTCGCTCTCTCTCTCCAGTCTCTCGCTCTCTCTCCCAGTCTCTCGCTCTCTCCCCCAGTCTCTCGCTCTCTCTCCCCCAGTCTCTCGCTCTCTCTCCCCCGTCTCTCGCTCTCTCTCCCCCAGTCTCTCGCTCTCTCTCCCCCAGTCTCTCGCTCTCTCTCCCCCAGTCTCTCGCTCTTTCTCCCCCAGTCTCTCGCTCTCTCTCCCCCAGTCTCTCGCTCTCTCTCCCCCAGTCTCTCGCTCTCTCTCCCCCAGTCTCTCGCTCTCTCTCCCCCAGTCTCTCGCTCTCTCTCCCCCAGTCTCTCGCTCTCTCTCCCCCAGTCTCTCGCTCTCTCTCCCCAGTCTCTCGCTCTCTCTCCCCCAGTCTCTCGCTCTCTCTCCCCCAGTCTCTCGCTCTCTCTCCCCCAGTCTCTCGCTCTCTCTACCCCAGTCTCTCGCTCTCTCTCCCCCTGTCTCTCGCTCTCTCTCCCCCTGTCTCTCGCTCTCTCTCCCCCAGTCTCTCGCTCTCTCTCCCCCAGTCTCTCGCTCTCTCTCCCCCAGTCTCTCGCTCTCTCTCGCTCTCTCTCCCCAGTCTCTCGCTCTCTCTCCCCCAGTCTCTCGCTCTCTCTCCCCCAGTCTCTCGCTCTCTCTTCGCCAGTCTCTCGCTCTCTCTCCCCAGTCTCTCGCTCTCGCTCCCCCAGTCGCTCTCTCTCCTCCAGTCTCTCGCTCTCTCTCCCCCAGTCTTTCGCTCTCTCTCCCCCAGTCTCTCGCTCTCTCAACCCCAGTCTCTCGCTCTCTGAACCCCAGTCTCTCGCTCTCTCTTCGCCAGTCTCTCGCCCTCTCTCCCCAGTCTCTCGCTCTCGCTCCCCCAGTCGCTCTCTCTCCTCCAGTCTCTCACTATCTCTCCCCAGTCTCTCGCTCTCTCTTCCCCAGTCTCTCGCTCTCTCTCCCCCAGTCTCTCGCTCTCTCTCCCCCAGTCTCTCGCTCTCTCTCCCCCAGTCTCTCGCTCTCTCTCCCCCAGTCTCGCGCTCTCTCTCCCCCAGTCTCGCGCTCTCTCTCCCCCAGTCTCGCGCTCTCTCTCCCCCAGTCTCGCGCTCTCTCTCCCCCAGTCTCTCGCTCTCTCTCCCCCAGTCTCTCGCTCTCTCTCCCCCAGTCTCTCGCTCTCTCTCCCCCAGTCTCTCGCTCTCTCTCCCCCAGTCTCTCGCTCTCTCTCCCCCAGTTTCTCGCTCTCTCTCCCCCAGTCTCTCGCTCTCTCTCCCCCAGTCTCTCGCTCTCTCTCCCCCAGTCTCTCGCTCTCTCTCCCCCAGTCTCTCGCTCTCTCTCCCCCAGTCTCTCGCTCTCTCTCCCCCAGTCTCTCGCTCTCTCTCCCCCAGCCTCTCGCTTTCTCTCCCCCAGTCTCTCGCTTTCTCTCCCCCAGTCTCTCGCTCTCTCTCCCCCAGTCTCTCGCTCTCTCTCCCCCAGTCTCTCGCTCTCTCTCCCCCAGTCTCTCGCTCTCTCTCCCCCAGTCTCTCGCTCTCTCTCCCCCAGTCTCTCGCTCTCTCTCCCCCAGTCTCTCGCTCTCTCTCCCCCAGTCTCTCGCTCTCTCTCCCCCAGTCTCTCGCGCTCTCTCCCCCAGTCTCTCGCTCTCTCTCCCCCAGTCTCTCGCTCTCTCTCCCCCAGTCTCTCGCTCTCTCTCCCCCAGTCTCTCGCTCTCTCTCCCCCAGTCTCTCGCTCTCTCTCCCCCAGTCTCTCGCTCTCTCTCCCCCAGTCTCTCGCTCTCTCTCCCCCAGTCTCTCGCTCTCTCTCCCCCAGTCTCTCGCTCTCTCTCCCCCAGTCTCTCGCTCTCTCTCCCCCAGTCTCTCGCTCTCTCTCCCCCAGTCTCTCGCTCTCTCTCCCCCAGTCTCTCGCGCTCTCTCCCCCAGTCTCTCGCTCTCTCTCCCCCAGTCTCTCGCTCTCTCTCCCCCAGTCTCTCGCTCTCTCTCCCCCAGTCTCTCGCTCTCTCTCCCCCAGTCTCTCGCTCTCTATCCCCCAGTCTCTCGCTCTCTCTCCCCAGTCTCTTGCTCTCTCTCCCCCAGTCTCTCGCTCTCTCTCCCCCAGTCTCTCGCACACTCTCCCCCAGTCTCTCGCTCTCTCTCCCGCAGTCTCTCGCTCTCTCTCCCCCAGTCTCTCGCTCTCTCTCCCCCAGTCTCTCGCTCTCTCTCCCCCAGTCTCTCGCTCTCTCTCCCCCAGTCTCTCGTTCTCTCTCCCCCAGTCTCTCGCTCTCTCTCCCCCAGTCTCTCGCTCTCTCCCCCAGTCTCGCTCTCTCCCCCAGTCTCTCGCTCTCTCCCCCAGTCTCTCGCTCTCTCCCCCAGTCTCTCGCTCTCTCCCCCATCTCTCGCTCTCTCCCCCAGTCTCTCGCTCTCTCCCCCAGTCTCTCGCTCTATCCCCCAGTCTCTCGCTCTCTCCCCAGTCTCTCTCTCTCCCCTGTCTCTCTCTCTCCCTCTCTCCCCCATCTCTCTCTCTCTCCCTCTCTCCCCCCATCTCTCTCGCTATCTTTCTCCCCCCACTCTCTCCCTCTCTTTCTCTTTCCCCTTGGCTCTTTTTCTCTCCCCCATCTGATTCCCTCTCTCTCCCTAGTCTCTCTCTCCCCAATCTCTTTCTCTCTCCCCAGTATCTCTTGCTCTTCCCAGTGTCTCTCTCTTTCTCTCCCCCCTCCGATACCCTCTCTCTCCCCAGTCTCTGTCTCTCTCCCCAATCTCTCTCTCTCTTTCTCTCTCCCTCCTCCCTCCGATTCACTCACTCTCCCTTTTCGATCCTCGATCTTCCCCCCACCGGCCACCAACAGATCCCCTGACCTCTGCACAGAGGCGATGAAAGCGTGGCCCAGCTGTGTACTGCGTATGCACAGCTCCGGTATACCGCGAGCCGGCGCTGAAGGCTGAAAGATGAATAATCAGAGCACAGGGGATTCTCCAACTGAAAGGTCAAAGGTCGAGGGAGCAAACCAAACCCCTCCCAGCGTTGCACAGCAACTCATCGACCATCGGAACACACACATCAAGAGCTGCAACTGGGATTGGCTCTGAGGTCGCAAGACTCGCAAACGGCTCTGTCTGGACTCCCGGGGCCATTTTGTATTGGGCCCCTCCCCTGCCCCAGCTACTGTCCAGCTCTCTGCGTGGCATTTAATTTGAAGTATGCGGAAGCTCGGGAACGTGTGCACAGCTGCGCAGGCCCACCCCCTAGAGGGAGCAGTGGACGCAGGCTACCCTTAAGTAAAGCTAGCCTCACGCGGACAGTGTGAACTTCAGCCCCCTGCTGAGCATACCGCCAGTCAGCAGTGCTTTCAGCGCTGGGCTGCGCGCTGCAATCATGCAAAGTAGCAGGCAGCACGAATTTGATGTTCTGCCTGAACTCCTTTCAACGGGCGTGTGCGGATCACGCATCGCAATCCCCGTGTCCATTTTTGGGCCTAATCCAATTTCACCCCTAAGCTCCCTATTATTATTTTTCCCCAAAGTAATATATATAAGCTGCTGTAAATGCAGCTTTTAAAAACTTTCATTTTCCTCAGATTAACTTTCTGGGCTATGTCAGACTGTTGTTTTATGTGAAGGTTTATTTTCTTCAAGACTAGTTAGTTATTTTTTTGACATCAGAAGGGTGTTCCGTGGTGCAAATGCATTAATTAACTTTACTTGAGTATTCCTGCCATGGCATTTGTGGAAGTGCCAGTATTTGGAAATATAATAGTTGAGAGGGATTGGAGCAATGAAGAGTTTTACTTAATTTTTTTAAACTTCGAGGTTTACAACCAGAAAATGCACCTTCAGCAATTTCTAAATCCACTACTGCTTCACGATCAAAATTATGAGAAGCCTGTGTGCCACTACATTTTCAGTCTAACTTCTCGAGGAAGATTTTCCTCTTATGAACTTGAGCATAAATAATTGCCTCAGCAAAACTCATAGAGGAAAAGGTTGTGGATGATGACACGTCAGTAACAGAGCCAGCACGATTTTCTGTCGAGCAATTTAAGTGGGCATGAAATCACATGGGATCCGATATGGACGTGTGGGTTTCCCCGCTCAGTTTTCCTCTATGTGCTCTGCCCAGGTGATTATTTACATCTGAATGCGAAAGTGAAAAATCTGCCCATAGTCTTCATCTCCCATATGACTCATATTCAGGCGTGTTTTCTGAGCTGTTCGCTTTTTGTGGCACGTGACAGTTTTTGAAGCTATCTGTCAGCTTTTGCAAGTTTTTCTGGTTGCCATGTGTGGAAATTTACCAGTGTGCATTCTGAAACAGCCGCACACATCTCACTGAACATGCAGTTCTGCTGGAATAATCCATGCAGCACTAAATGGAATATATATTTAGGAAATAATTGTTTCTAATTTATTAATCTTAGAATATATAAAAAAGCTACTGACATTGATAGGAGCTATTAGTTTGTTTCAGCAATGTACTCTCCTAGCGCTCTCCTGTACAATAGAACTTAGCAAATGCTTTATAGTTGAATTGGACAGAAGAGAGCCTCAATCATTTTCAAAGTGGAAATCAGTAACCCCCTGCTAACATCAGAAATTTCTGACATGGATTTTTAAAAGCTGAAGACATCACAGAAGCATTATATTCTCTGCCACGGCACCTTCTGTGCAGGTTCAGTCAGACAATGTCATATATGTCAAAGTAATTAGACTTGCCAATGTAGTTAGTTCATATTAATGTGAATCTTTTTTACCTATATTTTTATAATAATTGCAGCACAAGATAAAAGCTTACAAGTAATGAAGTAGTCAGCAATCCTTTATTGTACATAGTCAAACATTAAATGAATCTGTGGCATAAAAATATGATTTTATGTTGGTTTATCCTCATAAGTAAGAATTGAAATTGTGGCTAAATAAGAATTTAAAACGGTTAAAAGAAAGTGATTTCTAATCATTTTTTTTAGCTTTGAATTTCTCATTTTCTCCCAAGCATGGAAATACAAACACAAATTAACTGAGTGCATCACTGTATATTTCCAAAGCAATTTCCGCTTAAATTCTAAATAAGATTTTTAGACTCTCTTGTCCACTTCAATTATTTCAACTGAATTCAGTTCCCACTGCAATTTATATGGTTTTGTCCTACAGTATTTCAAAGGCAGAAATTGAGAATTTAAAGTATGGTGGCCTAGAAATTCCCTACATTAGCACCGACCATTAACGCCGGTTTTCTGAAAAAATGGCGGCTGCCTCGCTTTCACTCACTTCCGGCATGGGACACGGTGGCCACCATTTTGGAGAGGTCGATAACGCTGCCGTCGACAGCGCTCAACTCTCCAATGCGAATGTGCAGATCATGACGTCAATCGGCGTGCAATGCCGGATTTGACGCAGGACTGTGATTTTGGACATCGCCGCATGTCATAACTCCCTCTCCTAACCACTCACGGAAGAATATGCGTGTAGCAGTACTGCAGAGAGGCTGTCAGCACTTCTTAAAGGGACACACACATCTTTCAGTAAGTTTCGATTTCAGCTTTTGGAGTGATTTCTTTATATTTTATTGAAGTAGTGGCTTGGTGCAATACAATTAAAAAGTTGTTAAAGTGTGCAGGGAGTGCTGCTGAACGCTTGCAAGGCTTTGGATGTTAAAAGAAGGCCTCTAAGAAGACCACTTGCTCACAGTCCTGGGGCACATGGAGATGAAGCAGAGGCAGCAAAGGGAACAAGATTCTTGCAGAGGGAGGAGGAAGCAGCAGAAGAGGAGGAAGGATGCAACCCAGACAGCCCCTTTCTGGCCGGGATACCCAGGATTGAATCATCCGCCTGCGGTATCAGTGACCACAACCACAATTCCCCTCACCCATGCCTTTTGTTACTTCTAGACTTGACTATTCCAATGCACTCCTGGCTGGCTTCCCACGTTCTACCCTATGTAAACTTGAGGTCATCCAAAACTCGGCTGCCTGTGTCCTAACTCGCACCAAGTCCCGTTCACCCATCACTCCTGTGCTCACTGACCATTAAACAACACCTCGATTTCTCATCCTTGTTTTCAAATCCCTCCGTGGCCTCGCCCCTCCCTATCTCTGTAATCTCCTCCAGCCCCACAACCCCCCGAGATATCTGCGCTCCTCTAATTCTGGCCTCTTGAGCAACCCTGATTACAATCACTCAACCATTGGTGGCCGTGCCTTCAGCTGCCTAGGCCCTAAGCTCTGGAATTCCCTGCCTAAACCTCTTCACCTCTCTACTTCTCTTGCCTCCTTTAAGACGCTCCTTAAAACCTACCTCTGGTCATCTGCCCTAATATCTCCTTCTGCAGCTCGGTGTCAAATTTTTGTCTTATAACATTCCTGTGAAGCGCTTTGGGACGTTTTACTACGTTAATGCGCTATACAAATACAAATTGTTGTCGTTGTCCAACATTTGTCCCACACCTTACCTTCCCTCTGTTACTGACCATCACAGTGTCCTCTTGGCCACAATGCTGAAATAAAAGCCACCACAAAGCAAACTTTCCAATCCAACTTTATCCACATACGCATCCAATATTGCATCAAAAAATCAACTAATCACCCTTGTGCATTCCCTTGGTGGCTGTCTTTCATGTGCCTTTGCCTATCCTAGTGATGTCACGCAGTGCTACCCCAGTGGCTGCTGCATGGCTGATGGAAGGCTGCTGACTTTCAGTGGGGGACAATGCCTACGGTCTTGCAGGACGGCCTCAAGGAGTTGGTGGTTGGAAATGTCAAATCGAGTAGCGGTATTTCTTCTTCATCTTCATCTATCCTCTTCCCTCCCTTCCACTCCCCTCCCTCTTGATCAACCATTGGCTGGTCAGGTTGGATTTCTTGGGTGTCTGAATGAGGAAGGCACAAGAGTAGGGTTGTGGGGAGGGGAAGGCAGGAAAGCAAGAGCTGCATGCTTAAACCATGAGCAGCTTGTACATCAGAAGATATTGTGGGATGTGAGAAAGAGGATAACGTATGAGGATACCAGCATCTTGCATTCTTTCAGCCCCGCCAATGACCAAGGGCTCAGCCATGCCCCTGCCAAGAATGGCCAGCACCATCTCCTCCAAGGGGTGAGGTGAAGCTAGGAATGTGAGGTGTGCCTCGTGTTTGGTATTGATTGTTAGTACGTGAGTGGGAGGGGGTGGGTGGGGGGTGTCGTGCATTGAGCAGTGTGTGAGGCTGGTGGTGCAGTTGGTAGGATATGGCTTTTGAAGATGTAGCCACTGACCTTGACCACTGGTCTGAGGTCATGAAACTTCTTTCGGCACTGGAACCAAGTTCCCCAGTGACGGCCTCGACGATCTGATCCCACATTCTTCTTTCTGGAGGGTCTCCTGGCCCCCTGTGGGTAGTGGAGCTCTCTTCCAGTGTTGACCCCCTGTACAAAGCTGGAGTGCTGCGTGCGAGACCCTGGGTGCCCTTTCCTTGGCCTGTTGAGCCATTTGTGTTAGCACTAAAGCACTTTTATCATTTTTACATGCAGAAGGCATTTCAGCTTTTTAAGAGTTGAAGACTGCCTAATTTGAAATGATTTTCAATGTTTTTTTCAGAAGGCAGTTGAGCTTTAAGGGCTTGAGATTGCTTTGTAAAATGACAGCCTTGTTTTAAGAGAATGCAGCCTCGCTCCAGGGACACTACAGCAGCGCAACATTGGGCCTCCTGCTGAGCGCACAGCCTGAAGCAGAGCGTTAGTCACTGGGCTGTGCGCTAAAATCATTCAAATCAGCAGGCAGCACCAAAATAACATGCTTCCTGCGATTTTTTTTTTAATGGCTGCAAGCAACTCTCGCCCCGCGGTGCCACTCCCTGTTTTCGGGCCTTATCGAATTTCTAGGCCGGTGTCTCTTTCGAAATTATTTACTACATGGAATATGTAGGAAATGATTAAACGTGGAGTGCCTGTACCAGTTTTCTGTTGGTTTTGCAGCTTATCTTATAACTGATTTCAGTGTATTGTAGAAAAATTACACATGCAGAGAGCATGCTTTTTAAGTGGCCGCTTTCCACAATTCTGGAATGCTACGTGGCAGTACACTCCACAATACTTCAAAGCAGACTTCAATAGAAATAAAAATCGGGAGAGGTGTAAAATGGGCTGCTGACTCGCTATCACCCGTTTACGCTATCACACAAGGTCGAGATCTATCGCATAGGGTGTAAACGTGTTATACTATACTGTTGTTTTTTTATTTTAAATGATGTATTATAAGCACTGCTGCCATGTCATTCTGCTCTTTTCTAATCAATCTAACAAATTACCTGACAAAAAATATCAAACTTGTAACTCCACTAGAAAATCACATTGTTCAAAAAGCATTGCGCTCAATGGTCCTTTCATGTTCAATTTTATCATGTCATCAGCCCATCTCAGTAAATTTGTACGGTCATGAAACAAAATGCTTTGCTACTTTTGTTAGAATTGAGAGATAAGTGAGCTAGTTGAAAAACAAATGAATACTAACCTGGGAGTGTTATAATGACCATGCCACTGGTGATCCAGCTGCCTACGTTATTCACCTCTGGAACTCTGTTTTTGAACACTTTAGTGAATCATTCACATTTGCCTTGGGCTTTTTTAAAGCCATTGACAGAGTCTGGTGATATGTATACGATGTGTTCTAAGCAAGTTACCATCATGTGCTCTACCACCAAATCTATGTTCATGGCTATCGAGCTGTCAAATTTCCCCTCAGATCACTCTATTTTTGTTATAATTGTTGGCTTATCTGTTGATTAATTTTATATTTGCTCAGTAATTCCTGGGTCTGTCCTAAATTCCACATTGTTCTTCCTACCACCATTTCCTTCACATCATCTAACCTTATCCACTCTTCTACTGATTGTTTCCTTAGATCACATACCCTCAGTGCTCACAACCTCCAGTCCTCTAAGTGCAATAGCTTAACAACTACTCCCTGATGTCCTCCAAGCCCTTTAAAGGGAGTAAGTTTCTTTCTCTTTAAAAATTCAGGCCCAGAAAGTCGATGACACCGTGCCCATATTTCAGGTGCAAAACAGGCACCTAAGTATCAAATATGAAGGGTGGGGGTATGTTCGTTCATTACGTGCTGGAAGTGTGCTGCCCACCATATTGGTAAAGGCAGAGAAAGAGGCATCCATCCTGAAAAAGGCGTTGGCTCCTTTGTATGTGGAAATAGGAGGCCTAACGCCAGATTTAGGCCTTCTTTCCAATGGGCTGCGGGCTGGCTGCATTCAGGAAACTTGGCCTACATGCGACCTAACCAGGGACCTCTTAGGGGGACTGCTGCAGGCCACCACCAAAAAGATAAACTTAAAAAAACACTTACCTGAATGTGGAGCCGGAGGAGCAGGAGCACACCCCCTAACTGCACTGTTGTTGGCTCCCGCTCCGCTCCCTCCCAATCGCAGCCCCCCCCCCCCCCATCCCGATCTTCGCCAGCGAGCAGCATGTGGACACCAGCAGGTATCTGCAGCTCGCCGGTCTCATGTACATGAGGCCCAGGACCACCTGGGCCTCAGTTTCTTCAGATCTCTCAAGTCAAGTTGTGCCACCTTACCTCTTAGTATTTCTTCAGGTATCCATACTTTTGATCTCACTATCTCCTCTGATCTCAAATGGAATTCCCACGCTTCTTCAATTGTTAAGCCTGCATCCAAGAAGCTTACATAGTATTTACAACACAGAAACAGGCCATTCGACCCAATAGGTCTTTCATGCCACGCATTCCCCTATCTACAACAACCCTTGCCTTTTAATAAAGTCCAGATTCATCCAAGATTTGAATATGCTGCTTATTTGTCAGCTGTGGCTCAGTTATCACCGGTGTCCTGGTCAATATTTATCCCTCACTCAGCAGCACTAAAACAGATTATCTGGTCATTATCACATTGCTGTTTGTGGGAGCCTGCTGTGTGCAAATTAGCTGCCGCATTTCCTACATTACAGCAGTGACTATACTTCAAAAAGTACTTCATTGGCTGTAAAGTGCTTTGGGATGTCGGTGGTCGTGAAAGGCGCTATATAAATGCAATCTTTTTTACCGTCTCTCTTTCTATTTTATTGACACTGCTGTGGTTAGTGCTCCTCAGAATTTTACTCTTGTCTTTTTCCTAAGCTGCAACTACCTGGTCTTACTTCCTCCTTTCTATTTCCTTAGTGGGTTGATGTGAGAACTCCACCCTCCTTACTGAAGAATTAAGCTGTTCCACAATTTTGAGGTCTTTTCCCCTCAGTGTTTCCTTTCTCCTACAATCTTTTAAAATGGAAACTTTGCATCATCTAGTAATTACTCCCTGATTTACCTGCTTGTTTTTTTTTTACTGTTTTCAGCTACATACCTTAGCCTTTCACCTTGGTTTTGGAATTACAATAAACTACATGTTAACTGCATGGGGCAGAATCAATCCTGCATGCCCCACTAGTGTTGATGCTGGTATAACCAGGCTACCCATGCATTACATTTTTATTTTTATTCTGACTCCCTTCTAAAACAACGGATAATAGGTAGAACAAACCAACTGCAGTAAACAGTATAGGGAAAGACATTTGCAAGTTGCAACCCCTGAGGTGTTTACTCTGCTACTGATTCAGAATCCATAAATTGACATGGCTATGCTATGTTTTGGAAGTAATATTTTAATGAAATATGGATCTAATCCAATCTCCAAAATAGTAATAGAGTATGGGAACTCTGCCAGTATCAAGAGTAAAATTTTTATCTTTATATATTTTAATGCATTTTTGCGCTCATCACAGAAATCACAGAAACCCCACAGTGCAGATAGAGGCCATTTCGGCCCATCGAGCCTGCACCGACGCATATCCCACCCGATCCCCATAACCCCTACACCAACACATATCCCACCCTATCACCGTAACCCCACGTATTTAATCCCCCTAACACTAAGGGTCAATTTATCATAGCCAATCAACCTAACCCGCACATCTTTGGACTCATCCATGCAAGAGATATTCATGGTGAGGAATCATGCAGTGTCAAGATCAAGTCTGACTCCCAGGCCAGATATAGCAATGCCAGCTATAAAATTAAAGCTCCCTTTACCTTGCCCAACAGACACACAACAGTATCCAGGTGGTACCGACTTTTCCTTGTTTAATTGGCATCCAAGACGAAATAACATTAAAGAGAGAATATCTATGTTTTTTAAATGTGAAATATATGCCTATAACCAAACTTGCCCCTCTTACTGTGAATTCACCTAGAGTGACAGTTGTGAGAGGGAGTCTATTGTGTCTGTCTATCCCACACACTATCTGGGGGAATGGATTTGTACAGCAGGTGGGCAGGAACGTTGTAGTCGACTCAACCCATCAACATTCATGTCTAGGTAGCTGCTTGAAATTTAATTGCAAATTTAATTTGCATATTATTGTGGACAATCACTTTTAACAAATAAAGCTCTACCACCCGTGATGGAATTATACTGCTTTAAATGAATATAAGCAGTACTGCAACAACATTAATGGTCTCTGAAAGAGTATTGTAAAGTTAAATAGGTTGAATGATTTTATGTAATTTTGATTGTTATTCCCTTTTCTTTTCTTAGCCCTGGATCCAACAAAGGACCCATGTCTGAAGGTGAAATGCAGTCAACACAAAGTCTGTGTAACCCATGACTACCAAACAGCTCTTTGCGTTAGTCGCAAGCAGCTAATGCACAGGTAAGAAAGAACTTAGAACAGCTTGCATTTATATAAAGCCCCTTAACATTAGAAATATACCTTCAGAGTGGTTTATTGTTGAGATAAATGAAACGGAGCGCTAAGTGGGGAATAGATGGAATGGATTTAAAGGGTAGTACCAAAAAGGAAAAGTCTTTAGTGGAATCAAAGTGGTGGCAGAAAGATAAAGCCGAGTGTCATTACTGTAACCATGGAACCTGGGGATAAAGATTCCGCTGCACCACTCCTTGGCATCTGCGAGGAGCGCATATCACAAAATTGTGCATTCCATCCCACGATTTTCCACCTGTTAACTTTATTGGGCTGAATATCATGGGTTGAGGTGCACAATATGTGCTCCAAACATGAAAAGAACGGTGCAGCAGACTTTTTATCCCCTGTTGTCATGCTTCTGGATGATTATCACCAAGAGGAAGCAGATAGAAACACAGAATAGTACAGCACAGAAAAAGGCCACTTGGCCCATCAAGACTGTGCTGGCTCATTTGAAGAGCAATCCAGTTAATCCCACCCCCCCACCAACCCCTCCAATTTTTCCTCCTTCAAGTATTTATCCAATTCCCTTTTGAAGGCTACTATTGAATCTGTTTCCACCACCCGATCAGGCAGTGCATTCCAAATCCTAACCACTCGTTGTGTAAAAACGTTTTTCCTCATGTCACCTCTGGTTCTTTTGCCAGTCGCCTTAAATCTGTGTCCTCTGGTTATCGACCCTTAAACCATTGGAAACAATGGGCTCGATTTTAACTCAGCCGTCAGGTGGGCTTTGAGGCGTGTGGGGGGTTAAAATCGCAAAACCTGGGGGTCGGGACCCCCCCCGGCCTGGTTCCCGACACCTAGCCATTTTAACCCAGGCATGTCTGATGGTCCTGAATCAGTCCCGCCTGCAACAGGCGGGACTGGTCTTTAGGGCCCTTAAACAGCACTCATTGGCCTTTATAATCCCATTTTAACAGGCCCTTGCCTGTTTAACCCTTTTCCCACGTAAAACACACCTGCTGCAGGTCAACCATTAAAGAGGAGATTTGATCAGCCATCATTTGCAGGTGGCAGGACTTTGTTGTTTCAGGCCTGGGGCAACTTTTACCAGGCTTAACCACACCTGTGGAAGGTTGGAGCCTCACACACTTCTCCAGTGTGACCTCCTGCGAAACCCTTCTCGCCAGCCTCACTCAGCGCTTCCTCAACTGAGGCATCTACCAGAAGCATGGGAGGCCTTTTTTTCCTTCCCTTCTTGGCATTAGAGGACCTCCAGCCCCATTCGCGAGATGACACACGCCACAACTGCAGCAGTTGCCATCAGAATTTTTATGTAAAACAAACAACTGATGGCATTTTTACAAAATACACAACATTTCACCCAAGTGACTACCCTTGTGACTATTTGTGCTTTATTTTCCTCTTATGCGTGCTCCTACGTAGTGGTTCCCCTGTGGCTTCAGCAGATGTGAAGGCCCCTTGCTCACTTTCCTGCTGCTCCTGCCTCGACACCTTTGGCGGGCATCCTCTGGGGTGGCAAGCCTGTGAGGGCTTGTCAGCAGTCTGCTGCTCCTGCGGCTGTGCAGGAGTTGAGACGTCTATCTCAGTTGGGTGTGGACTCCGGCGGGGCTCTGACAGAGGGCTCTGCAGTGGCATGGAAGTGTGAGCGCTTGGAGAGGAGCCCCCACTTCCTTGAGGTCTGCCACCAACCTCCCTCTCATGGGTCAGGTCTCCCTCAGTGCCTGCAAGTGGCTTGAGAGCACCTTGCTGCACATCAGGGGGGGCCATGGGGACATGTATCTGCAATGGCAGTCCTACTCAGAAGGACTTCCATGAAGGTCTGGTTTCTCTGTTCAATAGATGCCCATCGCTCCTCAAGAGATGTCATTCTATTCTGAACACTCACCATGTTTTCCATACCCTGGCGACTAACCTCCTCCATGGCCGTAGCCCTCCCCTCCTCTACCGTAGCCCTCCTCTCCTCTACCATAGCCATCCTCTCCTCTATGGTAGCCAGCCTTACCACGGAGGCAGCAATCATTTCCACGTAGGTAGCCATCCGTTCCGTGTTGATGCGTTCATGCGCCACTGACTCCACAAAGGCTCTGCTCATGTTCGCTATGGACTCCTCCATTCGCTCCACACTCGCAGCGACCTTGGAGACAAAACCTGCCAGAGACTCCTGCCTCTGTGCATGGAGTTCCATCACCTCTGATCTTACGGATGGACCCAGAGGCAGAGGGTCGACATGCAGCTGAGCCGAGCTGGCAGAGTCCTGCGCCCTCCGACGAGGACTCTCCACTGCTGTCCCTGTCTCCACAATCTGCTGATGCTCACTTGTGAGCTGTGATACACCAGGTGACATCCCAACTCTATGTCCCGAAGGTCCCACCGAGGTGTGAGTGTCTGCGCTGGTGCTGGGTGCGCTTATTTCTGCTGACGCTGCGCCCTCAGAGGTTGCAGATTCCTCTGAGGAGTCTAGCATTTCAGGCTCTTCCTCCTGCACACTGGGGATGGGGGCTCTCAATGGTCCTGTGGGGGAGTCGAGGAAAAAGTTAGAGATGTGATGCCAAGGTTACATGCACATTGCATCTTGCAGATGATCATAAGTCCATATGATGTAACTTCAGAATCATTATCAGCGACTCATGCAATGCCAGTGAGAGAGATGGAAAACTATTCTGTCACCAGCTCGCGGGGATGCACCTGTCTGTCCTTCCCCAACTTCCGCATCTCTGTCAGCCCCGACAATCTCCAGGACGCCTTCCTCCCAGGGGGTGAGCTGGGCTAATGAGGGCGGCCCTCCTCCTGTCCTGGCTCGCTCTCTCCTGTTGTGAGCTCTCTTTTCCTGCAATGAGGGAGCCAAGTGGAGGTTGAGTGAGAATGAAGGAGTGAGTGCAGAGATTGCATAGCATAGATACTTAGAAGGAGACAAAGATGGAGTGAGGTTGCAAGACCAAGGGCCCTCCCTGTGTGTTGTCAGTTGTGTTCAAAGCATCAGAGTGAGAGGGAGTGTGAGGGCTGCATGGTGGAATAGTTATGTGAATGTGAGCATAGAGAGAGAGGGAATGGGTAAGGGTGCATGGATGTGAGTGTCTAGTGGGATGTGGAGGAAGAGATTGCTAAAGCTGAGTGCTGGTGAGGAAAGGCAATGGGGATCAGATTGAGGGTGATGGAAACTTCATACAGTACTTACTTTTCCAGTGCGATGAAGGTCATGGAATCTTTTCCTGCACTGCATCCAGGCGCGCCGTGTGAGCCCCAAGGAGTTGACTTCAGCAGCCACCTGTAGCCACACAGCCTTGGTCTGACTGGGAGGCCTCTTCCTCCCTGAAGAAGGGAACAGGACCTCCCTGTGGGCCCTAGCACCATCCAGCAATGCCTGGAGTGAAGCCTCATTAAATTTGGGGTCAGCTCTTGCCCTCCTGCTGGCCGCTGCTCCTGCAGGCTCCTGTGCCATCTCAATGGTGAAGTTTGGAAGCCTGCAGAAGAAGCAAGGCTTGCTGTGGACCTTAAAAGCAGCAGCAATGATGACGTCATATTCTGCGACTTTCTGACTGGAAATACTCAATTGCCAAGGCTTCCCACACGTTGGAAATCAATTGGCCAATTGAGTTAAAATTGCATCAATCTCACAGACCCATTTAGATTCGTGTGGGAAACACTAAATTCGGGGAACCCGCCAATTCCCCACACCCGAGTTAAAATCGACCCCAATGTCTCTTTATTTACTCTATCTAAACCCTTCATGATTTTGAACACCTCTATCAAATCTCCTCTTAGCCTTCTCTGCTCCAAGGAGAATAACCCCAGCTTCTCCAGTCTATCCACGTAACTGTAATCCCTCATTCCTGGAACCATTCTAGTAAATCTCTTCTGTACCTTCTCCAAAGCCTTCATGTCCTTCCTAATGTGTGATGCCCAGAATTGGACACAATACACCAGCTGGGGCCGAACCAGTGTTTTATATTGGTTTAGCATAACTTCCTGGCTTTTGTACTCTGTGCCTCTATTTATAAAGCCCAGGATCCCATATGCTTTATTAACTGCTTTGTTAACTTATTCTACCACCTTCAACATTTTGTGCACAAACACTCCCAGGTCTCTCTATTCTTGCATCCCCTTTAAAATTGTACCATTTAGCTTGTATTGTCTCTCCTCATTCTTCCTACCAAAGACAAGTAAAACATAGTTCCTATTTACTGAAGACCTATTTCTTTAATCACAAGTGTTATTTGTGACATTTTATATTTAGGCAAGAATAAAATGCTGATTTTTCTTGTAAAATTCCTAATTAATGGTACTTAAAAGAGAAGTGATATCAGAAAGGGAGAATCTGAGTAGCACTGTCAGAGCTTGGGAACAGTTGCCTTCCTGCCTACCTGTGTGGCTTCTATCTGAGGAATATTGTCCAGTGCCAGGAGGGTCATAAAAATGGGAAAATGTTTAAAATTATGGGTGAAAATTATAACACAAAGTTTTAAAAAAGAAACTCTGCCCTACATAAAAATGATTAACTTTAGCCATTTATTTCACGTTGAATTTGTTTTAGGTTTTATTCTAATCCAAAAATGAACCATAATTATTAATGTAGTGTATGTATCCGTCTACCTTTAAGAAAACCATTGTATGTAACCGTTCACCTTTAAGAGAACTATTTTAGGTGTGGCACTACTTTGTTGGCTTCTGTATACTGTAATACCGACGGTGACCACACCGGTATATAAGTGCTGTGTCAGGATTTATTTGGCAGATTCGCCCTGACCTTCGAATAGTAAAGTCCTGTTTTAAGTTACTCTGGTAGTCTGTGTATTAATTAACTAAACAACTCACAGACTTTACAGTGGCGACGAGTCCGATCGTACCCTGCGGCAACAATACTTCCGAAGCAGTTAACGAGCGTCGAGAAGAGGCAACCGCCCTCGTCGTTCTGCTGGGAGAAAACTCGAGGCTGCAGAACTAGAAAGGAAGAAGAAGTTAGAGACAAAGACTTCCATCAGCAACAGGCACTGACTGTCCCTTCTGCCACGGTGAGGAGTGAGCCGATCAGCACTAGAAGCAAGGCGGCCACGGTGACTGTGAGTAAGGGAAAGTAAAAAGAATAACCGGAGGATAAGGGCGGTGCACTCGACCACGGTCGAGGGGGAAAGGAGCCGGACAGAAGTTGGGTCCAGAGGCGCTGAGACTGGGGCAGCGTGGAGCAAGGAAGCCGCGGTACAGACAGGCTGGGGACGCAACGGCGTCATGAGACAGCTAGACCGCGACCGGCGAAAAAGGCCGGGCAGCGACCGAAGCCACGAAGCGCTGCGACCGGGAGCGTAGGCGCGGGAAGATATAAAAACTCAGCCGCAGCCGGGGAGGGAAGCACCGGACTGCGAGAGGGCTGGGAGGCGCGATTGGGAGCCGAGCGAGCGGGAGAGGCAGAGCCGACCAAGGGAGACTGAGCGAGAGCCAGTCCAGCGGCTGAAACTGTTCGCCGTCAACGGGGTGTACCCAGCGCCGGTAGAGCCGAGCGAGCGGGAGAGAGACAGAGCCCAAGCAAGGGGAACTGAGCGAGAGCCAGCCCAGCGGCTGAAACTGTTCGCCGTCAACGGGGTGTACCCAGCGCCGGTTGCCCTGCCGAGAAAAGGGAAAGCACTGAAGCCGACGCGCAGGCTGTGAACCTGAAAGCCAGCGGCCGTCGCCCGTGGGGAAAGTGTACCCCTCCCGCCAGGGGAAGAAACGCGGGAAGCCGCCATTAGGCGGAGAAGAAGACAGAAGCGGGGAACCGCCATTGAAGTGGGCGGGGAGAGAAGATAAGCGCGGGAAACCGCCATTTTCGCGGGAACCGCCATCTGGAAGAAAAAAAAAAAGAAAATTTAAAGAAATAATCCGTGGTGTTATCAGGAAGAGAGGAAGATGCCTAAGCGTGGTAACATCAACGATTTTAATTCCGAGGTAGAAGACTGGGCCACATATGTGGAACACATTGAGATCTATGGTGAGGCCAATAAAATAGAAGAAGATGACAAAGCTATAACCTTGCTAAACTCGATGGGCGCGAAGACATACGGGCTCTTGAAGCATCTACTAGCACCAGCTAAACCGGCGGATCAGACTTTCGATGATATTGTTGCTGTCCTGAAGGATCATTTTAACCCCGCACCACTGATGTTAGTGAAACGATCCAAATTTTACGCGAGAACGCAACGGAAAGAGGAAAGCAACGCGGAGTACCTGATTGAACTGCGTAGGCTAGCGAAACACTCTCAGTTTAGGGAAAATCTGACAGAGGCATTGCGAGACAAGTTCGTGTGCGGGCTGTCAAAGGAAGGAACGCAAAAGCGACTACTCGAAGAGAACGACCTTACACTTGACAGGGCTGTCCTTATTGCAGCATCGCACGAAGCCGCAGCGAAGGGAACTGCGGAAATGCAGCTAAAGGCAGCGGCACTCAGTGTGGATCAAATTACCTCGAGTACAACAAAATGCTATCGTTGTGGGAAGACAACACACGACCAGAACCAATGCTGGTTTAAGAACCAGGAATGTAGGAAATGTGGCAAACTGGGTCACATAGCTAAGGTATGCCGGTCAGGGAAGAAGACCAACAACCAAAGGAAGCCATCACAGGAAAAGTACAACAAGGTACACAAGGTGGCTGAGAAGAGTTCAGACGAACAGAATTCGGACTCAGACCCAAACGGCCAGGAGCTGGGCAGTCTGAGAATTCACAATGTGAGTAAGGAAGCTGACCTACAAACTATCTGGGTCGTGCTAAAAATAGCTGGAGTCCAAGTGAAAATGGAGTTGGACACTGGATCAGCTCTATCAGTCATAAATCGAAGGGATTACCACCGGCTATTCTCACATATACCCTTAAGAGATACCAAGTTCGTATTGCAGACATACACGGGGCATAAAGTATACCCCATGGGGAAGATAAGAGTCAAGGTGAGAGATGGGGGTAAAGAACACCCAAGAATGAACTTATACGTACTACCTGAGGGAGGACCACCACTTCTGGGACGGGAGTGGATCAAGAAAATAGACATGGAATGGCACTATCTAAAAGCCATAACGAGTGAGGACTCGGTGCAGACAATCAGCTCAGATTCTGAAACGGATGACGATAAGACCAACCCAAATATGAAAGACAAGGCTAAAATGGACTTGCCGACTAAGGTTGGAAGAGCGAAGGCATGCATAAAGGCTTATGCTCCAGAGAAGAACAAAGTTTCAGAACAGAACTCCACCGAACAACGACAACATAGTTTGACAGAGAATTCTGAGTCTGTTCAGTTTACGGACATATCCATGACTGACGAACACCGAGCTCGGACTCAACTTTATTTCAAATTACGACAGCAAGTAGAACAAGTGAGTTACCGTCTCAAACAAGAGATGAAAACAATGAAAAAGTTCTATGACACCGAATGGGAGAATCTGGAAAGACAACAGAAGCAGCTAGCTCAAGCAGAGAGCGATCATAGAGCCATTGTGACCAATTACCGATCACATCTCCCTTATGCTGTTCAGGAGTTAGAATATTTGCAGGAAGGAGCAAATGAAGAGGAATCTTCAGGAAGCCAGGATCTTATTCCCGTTCTTCTCTACGACTCCTTACAAGCAGAGTTTGAGAAGTTGAAGGAACAGTATGAACAGGCCCAGGCTACAATCCTGGAGGGGATTACCTCGGCAACCTCCGAAAAGCTAGTTTCAGTAGAAGCATATGAGCAACTAAAGGTTGAACATGAGCAAGAAGTCCAAAGGCTGCAGGAAATTCTTGATGAGCTCAAGGCCAAGACAGACTCATCGGTAGAAGTTCCATCCATAGATGAGAAATTAGAGGTGAAAGACATGGCAGAACATGAAAGACAAGATGTCCAAGAACTCATAAAAATATTGAAGGAAACCCAAGACAAATATGAGGCGGCAATGACCGAGGTTCAACAACTTGAAGAACAGATTCAACTAGGGATCCTTTCAGTGGAAGAAAAGGAAACTGTAAGAAACACAGAGACTGTAAGAATGACCCCTGAACATGAGCTAGAGAGCATCAACGCGCAACTTCTCCGAGCGCTGAAAGCCAAAGTACAAGAGGAAAAGAAGGTGAAAGCATTGGAGGAAAAGGTGGATGAAATGGAGAAGACTCTGATCCACAGTGTTCCCGTGGAAGAGTTAACGGTCAGCCAACTCCTTCATATGCTGAGGGACAAGACTCTGCAATGGGAACAATCTGAACACGAGCTTCAATCTTCAAAGGGAAGGAGTTCGGAGCTCTCAAAAGTTATGGAAATAGCTGAGGTTGCAACACAGATTTTACTGGGATGCCAAAAGTACGCTGAATCACGTCTATGTGAACAACAGAATGTTGAAACAGCTGCTCCAGTAGAAGGATTGAATAGCCCGATCAATCAATCCCCGATGGAAGGGGAAGTATTGAAATCACAAATGAGGTCATTAGTGAAGGATTTGCAGGAAACCCAGGAAGAGCGGGATGAATATGAACGCATGAAGAAGTCTCTTCAGGAAAGATGTCTAGGGAGGGAACAACAGTCGGCTAACGTCCAGTTGGGTAAGGAAGAAGTAGCAGGCCCTCTCGCTAGACTAGTTCAGGACGACACCGAATATTACCATGACCTGTTGAGTGACATGGAATATTACGAGGACTTGGTCTGCCCAGCTTGTGATGAAAACTCCCAAAGTGCAGAAATCAGGATGAAGCACTTAAAGTCTAAGGAACATAGGGAGATGGTGGCGCTACAGCTGGCAGCTGATAAGGGAGCCCCGAGAGTCTCCAAGAAGCAGAAAAGAAAAAGACGAAGCAGAAGGTGATAACCATCTAAATCATTATCACTTCTACCAGATCATGTACGTGGGCCCTACGAAGGGAGCCAAATCAGTTGGCAAGTAGGAAAAATTACCAAGGCAGTCCAGCTGTTTGTAAAAGTCAGCACTGCTGGTTCAGCAGGACGGAAGTTCAAGCTGTTAAGTCAAGGGAAAGACTATTGGATGAGTCACGCTAGCAATGTGAACCGGCTACACCACAGAGATGTTGTTCGGACCGAGTCAAGACCAGAGACTGAATCTGTGAACTGTTCCCGCAGAGACTGAATCTGTAAACTGTTTCCCGCATAGATTATACCTGTGAATTGTTTTACATGAAGTTGAATATATGTTATGTTTAATGGGGGACTAAGTATGTTGTAAGCTAAAAAGGGAGGATTGTAGTGTATGTATCTGTCTACCTTTAAGAAAACCATTGTATGTAACCGTTCACCTTTAAGAGAACTATTTTAGGTGTGGCACTACTTTGTTGGCTTCTGTATACTGTAATACCGACGGTGACCACACCGGTATATAAGTGCTGTGTCAGGATTTATTTGGCAGATTCACCCTGACCTTCGAATAGTAAAGTCCTGTTTTAAGTTACTCTGGTAGCCTGTGTATTAATTAACTAAACAACTCACAGACTTTACAATTAAGGTTTAGAACTTCATGTGGAACAACATTCAGCAGCTCCTGTTATTTTGTAAATTTCATCTTGCATGCTGCATGACAGGTCCGTTCTCAACCTAACCAGTCACCTATTTGCAACCTTTATTCAGTAAATACTAGTGTTAATGGAATGTCTCTAAATAATCATTTTTTTAAATTCACTTTCGCGATGTGGCTGTTGTTGGCATTTATTACCCATCCCTAGTTGCCCTGATACAATTGAGTGTCGTGCTCACCCCCTTCAGACGGCAGTTAAGAGTCAACCACATTGGTGTGGGAATAAAGTTGCATATAGGCCAGACCGGGTAAGGACGGCAGATTTCCTTCCCTACAGGACATTAGTGAACCAGTTGCATTTTTACAACAATCCAACAGCTTCATGGTCACATTTACTGACACCAGCTTATTATTTCCAGGCTTTTAAAAAAAACTGAATTCAAATTCTCAAACTGTCGTGGTGGGATTTGAGCTCACGTTCACTGGATGATTCATCCAGGCCCCTGGATTACTTGTTCAGTAACATAACTACTGCACTACCATATCCAATTCTCATAGCCAAAATAGATACAGGAAACTTTGCGATATCCGGCACCGACGGGACCGGTGTGATGCCGATCTATGAAAACTTCCGGACAGACCAGCACTAATGTTGAAGGATACGGAGGTTTTCATCTCCATATCTGACAACAAACACTGTTGCTTAGCAACAGCTTGTAAACAGTCGGCCCGTACCTTGGCAGCGTCTCTGTAGCTTAGCAACAGCTTCAGAGAGGCTTTCCAGAGACTGACTGTTTAAAAAAATGCTAGGAGAAGAAAAAAAAAGAAAAAAAACCTAACAAAACGGCTGCTGATTTCTGCCGTTAGATCGAGGTTTCCAGCCAAACAACCTCCGGATAAACCAAAGTTTCCTGTATTCGTATAAAATTGGATATTTTCAGCCTCATCAGGGTAAAGCATTTTTTTCTTCTGTTCCCACTGCACCAGCATGCATTTTGTGTTTTTAATTCTCTCACAAACCATCCTTTTATCTTTCCTCGACAAAACTGTTATACACCTCTCTAAAGTCAGTGGAAGATAATATACTGACAAACCATATAGTTCAGGCTACAAATGTTAGTTGCTGTTTACTCAGAGACAGAAACAATACAGAAGCAAAATGGATCAATCAGGAGATTGAATGCAGCAAAAGAATATTTGATCTCTAAACAGTACTTTATAACAGTTTCAAAACGGTAAAAGTTCCATATCTTAGTAGTTCTCTGTGGTAACTTTGTAACTTGGACCACGTATCCCTGATGAAAGGCTTTTATGTGACAAAGGCACTTCATGGCGTCCCTGGTTAACCTGCAGCCCGTACAGTAGTAATACAAATGAGGAACTGGCAAGCGGGGACTCTCATCCGAGTTACCGCTATCTCTCTCCTCCCTTTGATCTAGACAGGGACAAAAGACAGATTAAAAGGTACCTCCACAGTTGCACAAAACAGAGTTCAGTAACACATACCAGACAGGTTTCCTGATTCCATTTTCAAATCTCTAAAGTCTAGTGTTGTGGTGAAAATAAATTCACATCTAAACCGTGTAAAAGTAAAAAGATGCAGTTTATTATCAGAGCTCTGGGAGAAGAGTCTCAGACCCCGCAGTCTGTGCAAGCACCTTCTCGTTCTCTCTTGGTTGGTACAACTTTTTATTCTATTTTCATCCAATCACATTGTATTACAATAATCACCTGATCACATTGTATTACAATAATCACCTGATCACATATGGATTCTTTTCAGTACTAGTAAAGGTTAGTTACATCTTACTATGCCTTTGGTCACAGGTCAAATTCCCATGACCCCTATATTCTGCTGTGTCTACAATTTTTAGCTAAAGCAGCATCTTCCTTATCGCTTACGCAAAACGCACATATTCTGTCTTGTCCCACAGCTGCGTCTTATCTCGGTTTTGCAAAGTTTCTCTACACACTGTCCTTTGTGCAAAACTAGCGAAAGTAGCATGAAAGTCTTTTTCACATGAGAAAGTCTTTTTCATAAAAGAAAATTGTTATTCTGAGAGGGTTCATTTTAACCCCTTCATCTAGCAATACTACCAAAATTGGTAAGAGTCCTCTTCCTGATGGAATAGCCATTACACATAATGGCTTGTTGTTTACAACCGCACAGCAGCAAATGATAGGCCAGTAGTCAATCTTATTTCTGTCACCAAAGTGGACTGAGCATCGTGGGTGACCGCTTTGCAGAACACCTCCGTTCAGTCCGTAAGCATGGCCCCGAGCTTCCGGGCGCCTGTCACTTTAATTCTCCGCTCCACTCCTACCCTGATCTCTCCGTCCTCGGCCTTTTACACTGTTCCAACGAAGCTCAACGTAAGCTCGAGGAACAGCACCTCATCTTTCGATTAGGCACTTTACAGCCTTCTGAATTCAACATTGAGTTCAACAATTTCAGGCTATAACCTCTGCCCCTATATTTTGTTTCCTTTTTTTCTCTCTCACATGGCAGCTGTTGATGATTCTGCCATTATCATTTACACCTCATCTAGAGTCATCTTTTGTTTCTTAGCTTGTCCAATTACCATCTCCTTTTGTCTTGCACCATCATCCCTTTTGTCTTTTGATCTCTCCTGCCTTCCACCCTATCACAGACCTTCCCTCCTCCCTTTCCCTGCCCCATACTTGCTTAAAAATCTGTTACATCTCTAACTTTTTCCCGTTCTGATGAAGGGTCATCGACCTGAAACGTTAACTCTGTTTCTCTCTCCATGAACCTGCTGAGTGTTTCCAGTATTTTCTGCTGTTGTTTCAGATTTCCAGCATCCGCATCATATTTTGCTATTGTGAAACACTAATAGGTGGTCCTTGTGCAGTACATTTTCTATAAATCTCTTTATCTTTTAGAGATGGTGCATTTTGATTTGAAACTATTGACAGTGTTACAGAATTTTTTATTTATTATTTGGTATTTATGTGATTGCTCTTTGGATTTCTGCAAAGCTTCTTCAAGTTAAATATTGATAGCTGAAGTGCTAAATAAATTTAAATGTCACAATTGATTCCATGTAACTGTAATCCATAAAGAGACTTTTACTGTGATTAATTAAAGATTACGTTGTCATTTTAAAATGACTTGATATAATCTATCAGTGCTCTTTTATAAAAGAAGACAATTAGCCATGAAACGTATGCACTAAAACTAGGACATATGAAATTTCCAATTGAATGTATCAGTAACAAATGTATTGATTAAGCCTTGAAATTATAGTTCTAACCTGAAATTTCTAGCATCATATTTATACTGACACTCAAAAACACAATGGTCAAAGGTTTCTTTTGTGCTGTAGGTGTAGCAAAGTCATATGTCTGTTTATAAAGAACAGGTTTATGGTTTTGTTACACCTAATGCACAGAGGAAACCTTCACCCACATCCCCCACCCAACCCTATTTCCTTCTGGTCCGCCCCTGGAAAAAACTCTCACAATTCACTTACAACTGCACTTTCAAAATCCCAACTTTGGCCCTCCATTCACCATGACATTTCTGCAGCTGCCGATCTGCTCAACCTCACCTCCACCTTTGATGCCCTAGTCCCCATTAAAACCATTACTCTCTCTCACCCTGGCCATTCCCCATTGCCTTCAGTACTTGCCACAAACTCTGTTCCCTAGCTACCGACTCGATCTCTCTCCCTGGCAACTGTCTGAGGCTGAGCCAGACTGTTTGCAACCTTGGTGTCATATTTGACCCCTAGGTGAGCTTCCGACCACATATCCACGCCATCACTAAGACCACCTACTCCCACCTAAGTAACATCGCCCGACTCCACCCATCTCAACTCATCTGCTGCTGAGCCCCTCATCCATGCCTTTGATACCTCTAGACTTGACTATCCCAATGCTCTCCTGGCCGGCCTCTCATGTTCTACCCTCCGTAAACTTGAGGTCATCCTTGTTTTCAAATCCCTCTATGGCCTCGCCCCTGCCTATCTCTGTAATCTCCTCCAGCCCTACAACCCTCCATCTGCGCTCCTCCAATTCTGCCCTCTTGTGCATCCCCGATTTTAATCGCTCCCCCATTGGTGGCCGTGCCTTCAGCTGCCAAGGCCCCAAGCTCTGGAATTCCCTCCCTAAACCTCTCTGCCTCTCTATCGCTTTTAAGACGTTCCTTTTAATCTATCTCTTTGACCAAGCTTTTGGTCATCTGCCCAAATATTCTTATGTGGCTCGGTGTCAAGTTTTATTTGATAATGCTCCTGTGAAGCACCTTCGGGTGTTTTACTGCATTAACTGCGCTATATAAATACAAGTTGTTGTAGATTAAAGCTGCAGCTCTGAGTATTTCAAATTCACATACTAATATGAAATTCAAATTTTTCTCTGTTATGGATCTTCTATTCTAACTATTCTATCTATTCTCTATATCTAACTACTGATCTTCTATTAAGAAAACATGCAGTAATGCATGAGGAGCGATTGGGTCGATTAGGCTTATATTCGCTTGAGTTTAGAAGAATGAGAGGGGATCTCATTGAAACTTATAAAATTCTAACAGGACTAGACAGCTTAGATGCAGGAAGGATGTTCCCGATGGTGGGGGAGTCCAGAACCAGGGGTCACAGTCTAAGGATAAGGGGTAAGCCATTTAGGACTGAGATGAGGAGGAATTTCTTCACCCAGAGAGTGGCGAACCTGTGGAATTCTCTGCCACACAGGGCAGTTGAGGCCAATTCATTAAATATATTCTGGAAGGCGTTGTATATATTTCTTGAGGCTAAAGGGATCAAGGGTAATGGGGAGAAAGCAGGGACAGGGTACTGAATTTGGATGATCAGCCATGATCTCATTAAATGGCGGAGCAGGCTCGAGGTGCCGAATGGCCTACTCCTGCTCCTATCTTCTATGTTTCTAAGTGTCAACATGCAGCCCATAGTACATGTAACACTCGTGGGGATTCTTTTGGACTGAATGCACGTAAAGAGTGCAGCTGCTCTCCTGGAGGACCAGTGAGTCTGCCCTTTGATGTTGCCTTTTTTTTGCTGCTAAGCTTGAATACTGTGTTGCCTTCAGGCCCTTTTGGTGTAAATATCCTGGGGTCAGGAAAGTTGCTGCATAAATACAAGCAAGTACTTTCCTTTCCTTTAAAGTTCTTGGTAGCAACCTGCACTTGACCTTCCATCTTTTCAACTTTCTGTGTGTGAAGCAAGTTTCTTTGATGTTTCAGTACTGTGGCAGTATGACTGAGGAATCTTTGCTGGCTCCTTATGTAGGTAATATAACGTGTAGAGAGAAGGGAATAAAGTCGTTAATCGTTTTAATTTTCCATATAGGGATGTGTGTATGTATGTGTATGTGAATGAAAGAAATGTAACTGACCATATAATGCATTCTTTTTGCCTTTCACAAGAAGCATATGGCATAAACAAGCAACATGAAATAACTACAATTCCTTCTACAAGGCTGCATGGCCCTTGTGAGCTAAACAGACTCTGAGGGATTGCTGGTTGACATGGTACCATTGACTAAGCACTAGCAGCTCCTATACTAATTAAGCTATTGCTTTCAACAGACAGCAGTAATTTTGTACGGTCCAATTAGTCGTGAAAGTGATGGACAGAAAAGCTAAAAGCTGCTGCTCAGCACAATCAATAGCATGCAACTAAAGAGTACTTGAATGGTTCAAATGGATTCTGGGTTCATCTGGATGACGTGGCAGCACGAATGCCACCACCAAGTGGTAATCATCTGGGAATTATTTCAAATTGGATATGAATTGTACCGACAACTTTAGCATAATTCAATAGCATGACATTTGTACCCTGGGATTAAGCTAAAAAGACTTGCTTCCAAATGAAGGCGATCAGGAACCACACCTTTAAGGCACCATAATTTGGGGCCAATTGTTTCCATTGTTATCTATGAGTGCTGAACTTTGTAATCCTAAAAAATGATGACATTTTTAATGTTTTCAATGATGAAGTCATTAAAATTTCTGTCTCAACCACTAACCCTGGAAATGAATTCCACAGTCTTACCAACACTCTCTGTAGTTTTTCTTGCTCTCTGCCCTAAATCTCTTGGGGGGGGGGGGGGGGGGGGGGGGGGAAATTGAGTTGTGCTTCCTTTGGGGCACTATGCGCCCTGAAAAAATTACTGCCCCCGCGGCCGAAATTCATCGGTAGTGCCCCAAGAAGGAAGCAGGGAACTACGAGGGAACGTCGCGCCGTGCTACTGCAGGCCTTCCTCCCCTTCTTAAAGGGGAGGAGCCTTGTGCAGCGCGACCCGGGGCCCAACTGGGCACCAGGGATCCGAGTGCCAACAAAAGAGCCCGGCACTCGAGAAGTGTCAGGCTCACGGAGCGCAGCCGGCACTCCACGGGGGTGCTGGTTGAGAGGCCGGGGACGGCAACGGGGGCAGGTGCTGGCAGGCGGCCAACAACAAAAATGGCCGCCCAGCACCTCACCTTTAATTAGCGCCGCCCTGGCCACAGGTAGGCCCGCCTGACCCCGTCGGACATTGGGCTAGATTTTCATTGAGGAGGTGGGTAGGAGGCGGGACTACAACTTTTGGGGTTGTAGTCCCGCCTCCATCAAGTTCTAGCCAACCCACGCAATTTAGACTTGATTGACCTTGTTGAGCCCGCCCAGCGGGCTCAGCAGGCCAATTAAGGGTCACCCAGCAACAGGTGACGTCACAGATTGAAATTTCATGTGTCAAGACTTTTTGACAGATGAAATGTCAGTGTTTGACAGCTGTTTGAAGCTGTCAAACACTGACAATCTGTACTCCAGGTTAATTCCTTCCTCTCAGGATGATTTAGAGATCTCCCTGGAACAGAAAGCAGAGGCTGCAGATTTTGACAGCTGGCGGCCATTCTGCTTTCTGTGCCGGTGAGATAAGGGACTCCCGAGACCTGAAGGAAGGAAGGCTATAAAGGTAAGTAAAGGTTAGTAGAACTTCTTTCAACACTTTACACAGACCAAACACACTTACCTCTGCACTCATGCACCCATCACTCACCTGAACACCGAACATCTCGACCCCTCCAAGCCCTTCATCCCGACGGCCCACCTCGCTAACTTGGCTTGGTTTGGAGCTGTCAGGAATCCCACATTTCAACAATGAAAATAGGGATTAGGCTAAAAACTGCCTGTTAACTACTGTTAACAGGCAGTTAATTGACACTAATCGCCTTTCCGCCTCGGGGAGGCAGGTCCCAGTGCGGGGCGGGTACCCGCCTCCTTTGAAATTGGCATGGAGGCGGGGTGGGGTCGGGACCCCCGATTTCGGGATTTTAAACCCCCCCACGCCTCCAATCCCAACTCGACGGCCCAATGAAAATCCAGCCCATAGTGTCTGGCGGTAAGTCGGGGCGCTACCAAAGATCGCGGCCGGGGTGCTGCGCACTGCGATGACGCCATCACTGGCGCCGCAGCGCCACGGGGTGCTAACGGTTACTGCCGCCGCTAACCTCCCGCTGTATTTTGCGGGAGGCATTGGCGGCGCCGCGCCCGGGCGTTAGTTGCTTTGCGCCCCGTTAGCGCAAAGCAACCGAATTTTTAGGCCCTTATGTTTAATTTTTTATCTGTGGTGCCTAATTCTAGACTCTCCACTACTGGAAACAGCGGGGGCGATTTTGCCAGCCCTGGGGAGGCGGGTTTGGAGGCCAGACTGCTGGGAAAATGGCAGAATCTGGGGCAAGGAACCGATCCCACCCCCAACCCGCCTCAGTGCCATCTTCCCAGGAGGCGGGCACCCAACCTGCGCCGGGTCCCCGAACCATGCCGCGTCCTGTCTCCTGGAGGCGGGAAGGGGATTACAGCCATTGTACTGCCTGTTAACATGTAGTTAACAGGCAGTTAAGAGGATTATCCCCATTTTTTCAACAGAGGTGCGGGCTTCCCGACGTCAGGAAACCCTGCCAGGGTCAGCGAGGCGAGCAGTGGGTCTGTGGGGGTGAGAGGGGTCCAAAAGTGCGCTGTGGAGTTGAGTGATGGATGCAAGTGTGGAGAGGTATATATGTGAGGTGAGTGAAAAGTGTTGAAAAAAGTTTCCTTACCTTTGTTTCTTCCTGCAGGCTTCAATTGTTGGGGATCCGGAGGCTCCGACATCTCCACGGCAGAGATGACAGAATGACTGCTGCATTCTCTGATGCAACAGTCATCTGCTTTCAGCTCAGAAAATAGGTTTGGTGAGTCTTGAGTACAAGAACTCATCAAACAACAGAGAATGTCAGTGTTTGACAGCTTCTCAAAGCTGTCAAATGATGACCATTCATCTGTCAAAAATTTTTGATAGATGAAACGTCATATGCTGACATTCTCTATAACCAGCTTTCCCTTAATTGGCCTGCTAAGCCCGCTGGGTGGGCTTAACAAGGTCAATCAAGGGAAAATAGCATGGGTTGGCCACAAGTCGATGGAGGTGGGACTAAAACCTGACAAGCAGCGGTCCCGCCTCCAATGTGCCTGCATTGGCAAAATCACCCCCAGTCTGTTTATTTCTACTCATCTTTTCATAATTTTAAACACTTTTATCGTATCGCCACATACTCTACATCATTCTAATGCAAAAAGTCCCATTTTGTATTTGCATTTTCTCGTGTCAGGCAGTATCCTGGTGAATATGCAGAATTATACCGTCTCTAAAAGCATGAATAGGAATCACCTAAAATCACAAATTTCGCACAACTTAAATAAAAATAAATCATTACATTTTCAAAATTAATTCAAATACAATTAAATTAAACATTTAAAACAAAAATGTAATTTTTTGAAAAATACATTTAAATGTTTAAAAGGGGCTAAAAATAACCTATAACTCATTTTAAAGTTTTTTTATGTTTAAATAGTTTTTTTTAATATTTTAATATTTCTTTAAACTCTTACACTGGTAAAAGAAGGCCCTATGCCTGCTTTTACTAGGCATACAGTTTCATGGGCATTCGCTGGGCAGTAATTGGGCAAATAGCCCAACTCTCCTCCTGCGAATGTCCATTTCCCGGGGATGCGGTGGCTCTGTCAAGCTGAAACTTGACAGATCGCAAGTTCTGGGTTTTCGGGCATGCACAGCCACGTATGCACCGCGTCCACCATCATAGGCCCCGGAAAATCTGGGCCATTATCTTTCCTATAGTATGGAGCTCAATACAGCACACAATACTCTAACTCAGGTCTTATTGAGGTTATAATATAAGTTTATAATTACTCCTTGGTTTTTATATTCTATATCCCTTGTGATAATACCTAGAATTTCATTAGCATTTTTTTACAGGCTCATCAACCTGCGTTCTGCCCTTAATATGCTGTGAGCCTGTACCCCAAATCCCTCTGCTGTTCTGCAGCACCAAGCCTATTTCCATTCTGATTATTATTACTGCTGTTATTTTTTTTGCCCGATACGAGACTCCCAAAACAAGCGCTCTATTCGGAGCTCCGGCACGGCAAGAGAGCCCCAGGTGGGCAGAGGAAACGCTTCAAGGACACCCTCAAAGCCTCCTTGAAAAAGTGTAACATCCCCACCGACACCTGGGAATCCCTGGCCCAAGACCGCACAAAGTGGAGGAGAAGCATCCGGGAAGGCGACGAACACCTCGAGCCTCTTCGCCGGGAGCAAGCGGAAGCCAAGCGCAAGGAGCGCACGTCAACCCAAGCACCCCACCCACCCGTCCCCTCAACCACCGTCTGCCCCACCTGTGACAGAGACTGTAGGTCCCGCATTGGACTCATCAGTCACCTGCGAACTCATTTTTAATGTGGAAGCAAGTCATCCTTGGTTCCGAGGGACTGCCTAAGAAGTATTTTTTTTTACTAAAATGGATCACGTCACAAGTTATTAGCATTGAATGCCATCTGCCACTTTTAACCCATTCCCAATCTTATCAATATTCCTTTGCAGTTTTCTTCTGAAGAATTAACTGTACCCCTATTATGGTATAATCAGCTAATTTAGCACCACTCCCTCTAGGCTTATATCCAAATCATGTCCTCTGTGTAGAGGATCAGTCCCCTTGTGCTGAGCAGAAGATCAGTATCCTCTCTTGTTGCTCAGAGCACTGCCATTCCGCCAGCTCCAGGCTCCCTTCACCAGCTCCATCTTTTTCTACAGTCTCCCTGTGTGTGCAAAAAGAGCAAACACAAATGCCCCTCAGGCACTGAATTCAGAACATTGGCCTACTGTACAGATGTGTGGCAGTATCTGCATACATGTCAATCTTGAAAACTAATAATAGCTGCAGAACAGCTCCAAAAAAAAAGGCAACTCAAAAAAAAAAAAATGTACAACTCAAAAACAGCCCTGAATATAAGCCTCTGATCAGGGCCAATGCTTTGCGGTGACAGAATAAGATAAATTCTGTTTTCCTAGATGGGATTCCAAGGATTTGCACCAATGTTTTAGGATCATATAACACAAACTGACCACAAGCAATTCAAGAGCCCTCATATGAACGTCACCAACCTTTCATCACCTATGCTGAAGACATTAAGAGTGCACCTTGTTGGAGAACAAGAATAGCCAGAAAACATAAAGAAAAATACAGTGAGCTAACATATAGGAGAAAACATGGTTTGATGGCAGGTGTGTTCAATCATTAAAATGCCAATCCGTTATACAATGCCACTTTGTTTGCAGTGTGGTTCTGTAGTGGCTACTCAGTCGGCACTGTTAGGAGTAATGTATATCAATGTTGGCCAAAGGTTGGAAGGAATTTATTGCAGGCTTTCTATGGGAGTAGCCTGTCTAAATTGCATCCAGTGGTATTCCTTCAGCTTTTTATGGTGGTAGCCTTTCGAACCCCATCAGTTACAGACTGGTACCTTTTTAAGACTATCTCCATGTGCATCATTGTCAACATAACTCTTGATTCTGCAGTTGCTCAGATTTTTTTTTTAATTTCCAGGGGTTTCAACATTTAATCCCTCAACTCACCTGATTTGAAGCTAAATATTTGGCTTTTCTTCAGTGCAACCACAGTAACAATATTTGTATCTTCTGAGCACTTAACCCCCATCCTAAAAATGTTTACATCTTCTTTAAAAATGTAATTAAAAAATCAACCTAGTTTGTTTCAGTACTCAGCTTTAAATAGATAACCTCATTATTTGCATATATCATTCCATAAATTAGAACCAGGCCAGTCTACTCTCAACAGCGGTTAGAAAACAAGGATGAGCTTCGATGTGTTTCTCCCATGTACATTGTCTATCTTAGTCCATGCTTTCATCACTACAAGGCTTAACTTCTCTAAAGTTTTCCTAGATGGCTTCTCCCCAGATCCCTCCACAAGCTTCAAAATGCTGTACATAAGAACATAAAAACATAAGAAATAGGAGCAGGATTAGGCCATTCGGCCCCTCAAGCCTGCTCCGCCATTCAATAAGATCATGGCTGATCTGATCTTCGCCTCAACTCCACTTTCCATATGCTCATCTGTATTAAGTCCTCTCTGTCCTCTCCAAGTTCCCCTGACCCCTTCTGCCCAATATTTTTGATTTCAAAATTCTTGTCTTTGTTTTCAAATTCCCTCCATGGCCTCGCCCTACCCTACAAGACTTCCTCTTGCCTTATATTCCCACGCGCATCCTCCATGCCTCCAATATTCAGTGTCTTTTCACCCTTCACTTCCTCTGCTCCACCATTCTCTACTACTCATTCCATGCAGCCACTGTATTCCCGCCTTCAAGATCTCTTTACCCAGTTCCCTCTGCCTTGCCCTCTCCCTCCCCGCTTTCAAGAGTCTTTTCAAAACTCTCCTCTTCAACCATGCTTTCGGTTCCCCATTCTAGGCTCACCAATTCCCTCCCCTTTTCCAATGTTTGGTATCCATGTCCATCATATTTCTTTCCTCCATATTGTAAAGCACTCTGAGATGTCTTCCTGCACATGAGGAACCCTGTGTAAATCCAAGTTGTTGTTATAGCAGTAGTTTACACGATATACTTTTGTGCTGATATATTATAATACATAATATTGCATTCAGCATGCAGTGATAGGTACTAGAAATTTATTTTCAGTTTTTGAAATTCAATAAGTAAAGAATTCATCATCTAATATGTACATCAGAAGGAAATGCCTGAAAAATTGTTGAAGAAATGCAGGGAAAATGCCTTGAATGCTGGATATGTATAAGGTAACAATTGCAAATGCCCCTGTTTATACCTTCTCTTTGCTTAGACATCTCTTGATTTTTGTTTCATTCTCTCTCTCTCTCTCGCTTTCTCTGTTTAGTGTTTGTTTTTGTTTTCAGGGTGTGCTGTTAGGGTTTTGGTTGCCATATTGAAGAGCAATGTGATAAGTATTCTAAATTGCCAACAAAATTCTTTAGGAAACATGGCAGTGTAAAATACCATAAATTACTGAGATTTCACATTTTCTACCCATATCTAGCTTTGCTCTCATTAAGAGAACCCCTGTAGATCTGGGAGCGCCGTTTTTTATACTAACATGCCTTGAAGTGTACTCATTATAGTAAGAATTAATATTTTTATGTTATTGTATGGTAATGCTGGAATTTAAAAAAAATCCATTTGCTTGTGCATTTGAGCAGTGACTACAGTTTCCAATTCTGGTTTGAGGTATTCCTGGAAGTCCGATCACGTGGCGTCCGATCACGTGACATCTGCAAATTTTATTGCATTTACCTTATAAAGGTTGGCTCTCCTGGAATTCTGTATCTTAGTTCAGGGTTTAACATCAGCAGCTGTTGTGCGAGAAGTGGTGAGAACCAGGGGACCATCCACGAGCAGGCAAAGGAGGGAAACCAAACATAGGGAAGGAATTTGCAGGGGTGAAACCAGAGGTGGAAGGGACTTTGATTCCACCAGTAACTAATAGTAACTCAATGAAATTGTACCGATACTAATAGTAATACTGGTAACAGTCAGATTCTCCTCATAATCACCAGTAATCCAATAACTCACTGGCAGTGTATATGTAACAGGTACTAATATGTGTAACACCCCAATATCCTACCTTACCCTGTAATTACAGCCACAATCCCTCTGCACAGCACAGGCACCTCAGTCGATGCCACTTTTAACAAGTCCCTTCTCTCTCCCTTTCTCTGGTTTGGACTCAGCCTCTGTGTGAAGGTGATGACTCTGAACTGGGAGCCCTTGTTCAGAACTGAGCTATACTTGAACTTTGCACGTCAAAACTGACCAGTACAGACTGACCTGAACCAAACCGAGAGATTGTACAAGAGGCAGTGGGCTCGGTGTTTGAACCACTTGTCACAGGGCTCATCGCTGAGCACGAGCATCTCTAAACCATTCCCTGGGCTTGGGCTCAATAAAGGAGAGATTTCAAAGAATGATTGAAATTACAGCCCAGGAAGAGGCTGTTCGGCCCTCGGTGCCTGTGCTGTTGCTGGTGCTCTCTCCAGTAACCTGATTTCTCCTCCCAGATCCTTTTATATTCTTCCTCTTTAAATATTTATCCCATTCCAGGGAGTGGAACTAGCTGAAGTGTTCTTGCAGAGAGATGGCACAGGCTCGACAGGCCGAATGGCCTCCTTCTGTGCTGTAACCATTCTATGATTCCCTTTTATGTGATCCTTTAGTCTCTGCCTCAATAGCTACTTGTAGTGAACCAACCTATCCTCTAACAAAAAACATAAGAACATAAGAAATAGGAGCAGGAGTAGGCCATTCGTCCCTTTGAGCCTGCTCCGCCATTCAATGAGATCATGGCTGACCTTCTGCCTCAACTCCATTCACCAGCCATCTCGCCATATCCCTTGATGCCTTTACTAGTCAGAAATCTATCGACTTCTGTTTTGAATATACCCAATGACTGAGCCTCCACAGCCCTCTGAGGTAGAGAATTCCAAAGATTCACCACCCTCTGTGTGAAGAAATTTCTTCTCATCTCAGTCCTGAATGGCCTACCCTTTATCCTGAGGCTGTGGCCCCTGGTTCTAGACTCCCCAGCCAAGGGAAACATTCTCCCAGCATCCACCCTATCAAGCCCTGTAATAATTTTGTATGCTTCAATGAGATTCCCTCTCATTCTTCTGAATAGCCCGTCCTTCTCCCATCCCACTTGGTTCTTCCAGTGAAAATTCTCAATCTCCGTCCCATGTTCCCCATTCACCCACCAGTAGAAACAAACTATCACTGCTTACCCACAGCGAAGTCCCCAGATTTCACACACCTTTTTACTGGTTGTTCCTCTCTTAGCGCTGCTCCCACTCACTACATTGTTGCTGCCACAGCCCCCGGCTCTGCGGGAAATGCTGGGCCCCACATCCATCTGATCCCCAAACCTCCCAATGCCCAGTCTTTTTCCCCAGGCCCGAGTCTCAATCCTCCTGACACTCATTCCCCAGACTCCCTTTCTTCCCCTGAGCCCCCGTCCCTGACCCCCACTCACATCTCCCTCTCACCCAACCCCATTACCCAGGCTCCTCCTCTTCCTCCTGAGCCTTTATCCCCGACTCCCAGTCCAGTGTCACTCTCTTCCCACCCCCCACGAGTCTCAATCTCCAATGACCCCTCACCAGTCCCTGGTCATCCACTCATCTTCCCCCACACCCCCCCACCCCCGAGTCCCAATCCCCTGCACCCTAGTCTTTGTTCACCTTGACCCACACCTATCTCGGCTGCGTATCTCGCTCTCTCGCTTCACCCACCCCCCAGACTCTCAGCAACCAGCCGGTCCAGTTTCCAGTCACTCCTAAGTGGGTGCCATTTCTCTGCTGCGGCGAGAGGGTGATGTTACCATGCCAGAGGCACCTTTGCGGCGGCAGCCAATGATGTCATGGAGCTGGTGGCTTGCCTCCATCCCCACCTCAGCCCTTCTGGCATTGAAACCCTTATGCATGCCTTCCTCACCTACAGACATGATTATGCCAACATCTCCTGCTGGCCTCTAATCATCTACCCTTCAAAAAATTTAACTGGTCCCAAACCTTGTTGCCACATCCTGTCCGGCATCAAATTCCGTTCACCAATCACCCATGCCCTTGCTGACCTACACTGGATCCCCAGCCTTCTATGGACTTGCCCCATTCTTTCTCTGCAATCTCCTCCAGCTCTATATCCCCTCCGAACACAATGGACCTGATATTCCGATCCCCATGGGTATGTATGCGTCATGTACCCACTCGTAGGGACATCAGAAATGCCGGTTTCAGGCATGCACACTGAAAACCAGCATTTCCAATCTGTCAAGAATGCCCTGGAGAAGGGCCTCCGCGGACAGAGAGTTCGGCTTTCTGGAGACCCTCCGCCCGCAGAAAACTCTTAGGGGGAAAAATTCAGTTGTTTGTGCCTCCCGTTAGCGCCTTAAGAGGGTGCCAATTGGGGTTCAAAGCAACTAGAGGCCAGGTGCTGCGATGTTTGTGCCGCTCACGAAATTAAGTAGACATTTTGCGGTGGCGCTAAACACTACCGCCATGATCTCCTGCGCCGGCAGATTGTGACATCAGTCGAGTGCGCAACGCCCCGTTAGCGCCCAGACCGGATATTGAGTGGCGCCCCCTGCCTTACCGCCTGCCGCTAGCAACGACAGGTTGAGGGGAGTGTTATGCTGTCAGAAAGGGACTAGGGGAGCACTATTTAAAGGCGACCGCTTCCTGCCTTTTTTTGTCAGTGACATTTTTGCACCACGCATTCTGAGAGAGAGAGAGAGAGAGAGACTTCTGGAGAGATTCAACGCTGTGTGAAGGAGTTTTGAGTACTGAGCAGCACTTTGCAGGTTGGTTTTGATTTGCCCTTCCTTGCTTCGCCAGCACTCTGAGGTAGCGCCTCGCTCCTCGGAATTTGCGCCTTAAGACAGGTGTGAAGCACCTGATTTAGCGCTCCAATCACCTCCAGGGGCGATAAAAGCCAAGTTTGCTGTCGGAGGCGATAATTAGCGCCAGGCGCTGAACTTTGCGCACGGCCGATAACGGCGCCCCAAATGGGGCAATACCGAATTTTTCCCCCTTAGAATTCTTACGCCTGGTAAAAGCAGGCGTGAGGCTTGCTTTTACCAGGTTAAGAGTTGAAAAAAGTTTTTAACAATTCACTCATTTATCATTTAAAAATACTTTTAGAAAAAGGTAAGTTTATTTTTAGCCCCGTAAAAAGCTTTAATTATTTTTTTCAAAATTAAATTTTTGTTTAAAATATTTAATTTATTGTAATTTCAACTAATTTAAAAAATGTGATTAAAAAAAAAAATTATTTAATGTTTTAAAGTGTTTTTGGGGTGATCTCCATTCATATATTTGACAGGTCTATCTGTCAAGTGTATGACGAGAGATTCCCTTCTTTGATTGGCTCCCCATGGCCCACGTGATCCCAGGGACGCTGCGAACTGCCTGCGCCCCTGGGATACGTGGGCCCTGCGCACTTGGAGTTGGAGAGGCCCAGCATCGGAACTATACGCACCTCGGAAGCCCTCAGGTAAGTGGATAGATTTTTTCGGGAAGCCTCCGATTCTGGCTTTCACGCAACTTTCTGGAATTCCCTCCTTAAACCTCTCTACTTCTCCTCCTCCGCCCCCTTTAAAATTCTTATCAAAACCCATTTCTTGGACCAACCCTTTGGTCAGTTCTCCCTTTCTGGCTCAGTGTTTTCTCACACCTACCTTTGAAGCATTTTAGAACGTCCTTTACTTTAAAGGAACAATATGAAGTTGTTGTTGCTACAGGTTGGGAGAGCAGCTGCAGCACAAGAGGGGGATTGGAGAATTAGGAGAGCAGGCCCTGCACCCATTTCCCAGTGGGCTGAGTTCCGTAGTCTGTTGCATTTAATGTGCCGATATGCACATCCCATTAGCCCCAGATTTGAATCAAAAATATTTAAATGAACACCTAGCACAATTAGAAACATAGAAACATAGAAGATAGGAGCAGGAGTAGGCCATTCAGCCCCTCGAGCCTGCTCCGCCATTCAACGCGATCATGGCTGATCATTCACATTCAGTACCCTGTCCCTGCTTTCTCCCCCTACCCCTTGATCCCTTTAGCCTTAAGAAATATATCCAACCCCTTCTTGAATATATTTGATGAATTGACCTCTACTGTCTTCTGTGGTAGAGAATTCCACAGGTTCACCACTCTCTGGGTGAAGAAATTCCTCCTCATTTCTGTCCTAAATGGCTTACCCCTTATCCTTAGACTGTGACCCCTGGTTCTGGACTCCCCGACCATCGGGAACATCCTTCCTGCATCTAGTCTGTCCAGTCCTGTCAGAATGTTATAAGTTTCAATGAGATCCCCTCTCATTCTTCTAAACTCCAGAGAGTATAAGCCCAATCGACCCAATCTCTCCTCATAAGTCATTCCAGGCATCCCAGGTATCAGCCTGGTGAATCTTCGCTGAACTCCTTCCATGGCAAGAACAGCCTTCCTCAGATAAGGCAACCAAAACGGCACACAATACTCAAGATGTGGTCTCACCAAGGCCCTGTACAACTGCAGCAAGACATCCTTGTTCCTGTACTCAAACCCTCTCGCTACAAAGGCCTGCTGCACCTGCATGCTTACCTTCAGCGACTGGTGCACAAGGACACCCAGATCTCGTTGCACTTCCCCTTCTCCCAATCTATTGCCATTCAGATAATAATCTGCCTTCCTGTTTTTGCCACCAAAGTGGATAACCTCACATTTATCCATGTTATATTGCATCTGCCATGCTTCTGCCCAATCACCCAACCTGTCCAAATCATCCTGGAGTTTCTCGGCATCCTCCTCAAGGCACACACGCCCGCCCAGCTTTGTGTCGTCTGCAAACTTGGAGATATTATATCTAGTTCCCTCATCTAGATCATTTATATATATTGTGAATAGCTGGGGTCCAAGGACCGATCCCTGCGGTACCCCACTAGTCACTGCCTGCCACTCGGAAAAAGACCCGTTTATTCTAACTCTTTGCTTTCTGCCTGGCAACCAGTTCTCTATCCAAGTCAATTCCTTGCCCCCAATCCCATGTGCCTTAAATTTACATGCTAATCTCTTATGCAGGACCTTATCGAAAACCTTCTGAAAATCCAAATACACCACATCCACTGGTTCTCCCTTATCTGTTTTACCAGTTACATCCTCAAAAAATTCCAGTAGATTAGTCAAGCATGATTTACCTTTTGTAAATCCATGTTGACTTTGTCCGATCCTGTCACTGTTTTCCAAGTGCTCTGCTATTACATCTTTTATAATGGACTCTAGCATTTTCCCCACGACCGATGTCAGGCTTACCGGTCTGTAATTCCCCCTTTACTCTCTACCACCTTTTTTGAATAGTGGGGTAACATTAGCTACCCTCCAATCCATGGGTACTGTTCCAGATTCCATCGAATGTTGGAAGATGATCAGCAATGCATCTACTATTTCTAGGGCCACTTCCTTAAGTACTCTAGGATGTAGATTATCAGGCCCTGGGGATTTATCGGCCTTCAATCCTGTCAATTTCCCTAACACCATTTCCCTACAAATACTGATTTCTTTCAGTTCCTCCCTTTCATCAGACCCTATGTTCCCCAACATCTCTGGGAGGTTATTTGTGTCCTCCTTTGTGAAGACAGAACCAAAAGCTTTTATAGTCAGTTTTTATGTTCCCTGCAAGCTTACTCTCATATTCTACTTTCCCCTTCTTAATTAATCCCTTTGTCCTCCTTTGCTGAATCCTAAACTGCTCCCAATCCTCAGGTTTACTGCTTTTTCTGGCCAATTTATATGTCCTCTCCTTGGATCTTATGCTATCCCTAATTTCCCTTGTTAGCCACGGTTGAGTCACCTTTTTTGTTTTATTTTTATGTCAAACTGGGATGAAGAAATTCTGTAGTTCATCCATGCGGTCTTTGAATGTTTGCCATTGCCTATCCACTGTCAACCCTTTGAGTAACATTCCCCAATCAATCCTACCCAATTCGGGCCTCAGGCCATCGTAGTTTCCTTTATTTAAATTCAGGACCCTAGTCTCTGAGTCGACTACTTCATTCTCCATCTTAATGAAGAATTCTATCATATTATGATCGCTCCGAGCCAAGGGGCCTCATACAACAAGATTGCTAATTAATCCTTTCTCATTACATAATACCCAGTCTAAGATGGCCTGATCTCTGGTTGGTTCCTTGACATATTGGTCCAGGAAAGCATCCCGTAGACACTCCAGGAATTCCTCCTCCACAGTATTGTTACTAATTTGGTTAGCCCAATCTATATGTAGATTAAAGTCACCCATGATGACTGCTGTGCCCTTATTGCATGCTTCTCTAATTTCCCTTTTAATGCCATCCCCAACCTCCGCATTACTGTTTGGAGGTCTATATACCACTCCCACTAACGTTCTCTGCCCCTTGGTATTTCTCTGTTCTACCCATACAGATTCCACATCATCAGAGCTAATATCCGTCCTTACAATTGTGTTAATCCCTTCTTTAACCAGCAATGCTACCCCACCTCCCTTTCCTTTTTGCCTATCTTTCCTGAATATTGAATACCCCTGGATGTTGTGTCCCCAGCCTTGGCCACCCTGGAGCCATGTTTCCGTAATCCCAATCAAATCATATTCGTTTACCTCTATTTGCGCAACTAATTCATCCACCTTATACGAATGCTCCTCGCATTAAGACACAAAGCCTTCAGGCTTGTTTTTTTAATGCTCTTAGACCTATTAGAATTATTACTTACTGTGGCCATGTTTGATTTAAGAACATAAGAACATAAGAAATAGGAGCAGGAGTAGGCCAATCAGCCCCTCGAGCCTGCTCCGCCATTCAATAAGATCATGGCTGATCTGATCCTAACCGCCAATCCACTATCACAGAACCATCTCCTGAATCTAACAGAATTAGACACATGAAATAGGAGCAGGATCAGGCTACACGGCCCCTGGGCCCGCTCCGCTACCCACAGGGCCATGACCGATCTGAACCTAGACTCATGTCCAAATTCCTGCCCGCTCCCCATAACCCTTAATTCCCTTTACTTCTAGGAAACTCTATTTCTGTTTTACATTTATGTAATGATGTAGCTTCTACAGCTTTTTGGGGCAGCATATTCCATGGACCTACCACCCTCTGAGTGAAGTAGTTCCTCCTCATCTCAGTTTTGAAAGAGCAGCCCCTTATTCTAAGACTATGCCCCCTAGTTCTTGTTTCACCCATCATCGGGAACATCCTCCCCGCATCCACCCGATCCAACCCCTTCACAATCTTATATGTTTCAATAAGATCGCCTCTCATTCTTCTGAACTCCAATGAGTAGAGTCCCAATCTACTCAACCTCTCCTCATATGTCCATCCCCTCATCCCTGGGATTAACCGAGTGAACCTTCTTTGTACTGACTCGAGAGCAAGTATGTCCTTTCTTAAGTATGGACACCAAAACTGTACGCAGTATTCCAGGTGCGGTCTCACCAATACCTTGTACAACTGAAGCAATACCTCCCTATTTTTATATTCTATCCCCCTAGCAATGAAAGCCAACATTCCATTGGCCTTCTTAATCACTTGCTGCACCTGCATACTAACCTTTTGAGTTTCATGCACCAGGACCCCCAGATCCCTTTGTACTTCAGTACTTTCAAGTTTCTTGCCATTAAGATAATAACTTGCTCGACGATTTTTCCTGCCAAAGTGCATAACCTCACACTTTACAGTATTGTATTCCATCTGCCAAATCTCTGCCCACTTACTTAGCCTGTCTATGTCCCCTTGCAGGTTTTTTATGTCCTCCTCACTCACTACTTTCCCTCCCATCTTATTATCATCTGCAAACTTTGATATGTTACACTCGGTCCCCGCCTCCAAATCATTAATATAGATTGTAAAGAGTTGGGGACCCAGCACTGACCCCTGCAGAACACCACTAGTTACTGATTGCCAGTCTGAGAATGAACCATTTATCCCAACTCTCTGCCTTCTGTTAGATAGCCAATCCTCTATCCATGCCAGAATATTACCCCCAATCCCGTGATTTTTTATCTTAAGCAATAATCTTTTGTGTGGCACCTTGTCAAATGCCTTTTGGAAGTCTAAATACACTACGTCCACTGGTTCCCCTTTATCCACCCTATATGTTACTTCCTCAAAGAACTCCAGCAAATTTATCAAACATGACTTCCCCTTCATAAAACCATGCTGACTTTGTCCTATTAAATTATGATTATCCAAATGTCCTGTTACTGTCTCCTTAATAATGGACTCCAAAATTTTACCTACCACAGATGTTAGGCTAACCGATCTATAGTTTCCAGCCTTCTGTCTACTGCCCTTTTTAAATAAGGGTGTTACATTAGCAGTTTTCCAGTCTGCCGGGACCTTTGCCGAGTCCAGGGAGTTTTGGAAAATTATTACCAATGCATCCACAATCCCTACCGCCACTTCCCTCAAGACCCTAGGATGTAAGCCATCAGGTCCAGGTGATTTATTCACCTTGAGTCCCATTATTTTACCGAGTACCACTTCCTTAGTGATTTTAATCGTGTTTAGCTCCTCCCCCCCTATAGCCCCCTGTTTGTCCAGTGTTGGGATATTCTTAGTGTCCTCTACTATAAAGGCTGATACAAAATATTCATTCAGTGTTTTTGCCATCTCCATATTTCCCACCATTAATTTCCCGGTCTCATCCTCTAAGGGACCAGCATTTACTTTAGCCACCCTTTTTCTTTTTATATAACTATAAAAACTCTTACTATCTGTTTTTATATTTTTTGCTAATTTACTTTCATAATCTATCTTCCCTTTCTTAATCAATCTTTTTTTTAATTTTTTGCTGTCTTTTAAAGTTTTCCCAATCCTCTATCCTCCCACTAGATTTGGCTACCTTATATGCCCTTGTTTTTAGTCGAATACTATCCTTAATTTCTTTACTTAGCCACGGATGGCTGTCTTTTCTTTTACACCCTTTTCTTCTCAGTGGAATATATATTTTTTGGAAGTTGTAAAATAACTCCTTAAATGTACACCACTGATCATGTATCGTCTTACCCTTTAATCTATTTTCCCAATCCACTCTACTCAATTCTGCTCTCATACCTTCATAGTCTCCTTTATTCAAGCTTAGCACGCTTGTTTGAGATCCAACCTTCTCACCCTCTAATTGAATATGGAATTCAACCATGTTATGGTCACTCATTCCAAGGGGATCCTTTACTAGGACATTTTTAATTAATCCTGTCTCGTTACACAGGACCAGATCTAAGGTTGCTTGCCCCCTGGTTGATTCAGTTACATACTGCTCAAGAAACCCATCCCTAATACACTCAATGAACTCATCCTCAAGGCAGCCCTGCCCAATTTGATTTGTCCAATTAATATGATAGTTAAAATTATAGATGTTCCCTTATTACAAGCCTCAACTATTTCCTGATTGATACTCCGTCCAACAGAGTTGCCACTGTTCGGAGGCCTATAGACTACACCCACTAGTGTTTTTTTCCCCTTATTATTACTTACCTCCACCCAAACTGTTTCATTATCCTGATCTTTTGACCCTATATCATTTCTCTGTATTACAGTGATTCTTTCCTTTATTAACATAGCCACCCCACCTCCCCTTCCTTCCTGCCTGTCCTTCCTGATCGTTAAATAACCTGCTATGTTTAATTCCCAGGCATTGTCACCCTGCAGCCATGTTTCTGTAATGACCACTTTATTATGGTCATATTTATGTTAATATACTACAAGCCAAATGTATGTTGAATGTTTAAATGTCCAAATGTACACTCTCGGGAGCCGCAAGCCTACATTTCGTTGTACTGCACTTGTGCACTAACAATGACAATAAAATTTGATTTGATTTGATTTTTTTGATTTGATCATACCCATATGTAGTTATTTGTGCCATTAACTCGTCTATTTTGTTACGAATGCTACGTGCATTCAGATAGAGAACTTTCAAATATGTTTTGTGACACTTAGTTCCTGCTTTTGCCCTTTTTATTACTTTACCTTTTACTCCATACCTTCTGCCCCTTCCTGACACGCTCTGGCTTTTAATTTCCCCACTGCTACCTAAGTCTATGACCTTCTCTGTTGTCATTTTTATTATTTGCTCTCTAGGAACCTCCCCCCCACTAGTTAGTTTAAAGCCCTCTCTACAGCCCTAGTTATATGATCTGCCAGGACTCTAGCCCCAGCACTGGCCAAGTGAAGCCCGTCCCAATGGAACAGCTCCCTCCTGCCCCAGTACTGGTGCCAGTGTCCCAGGAAGCAAAACCCATTTCTCCCACACCAGTCTTTGAGCCACGCATTTAACTCTCTAATTTTATTTGTCCTAGCCAAATTTGCTCGTGGCTCAGGTAATAATCCAGAGATTATTACCCTTGTGGTTCTGCTTTTTAATTTGGCCCCTAGCTGCTCAAACTCCCTCAGCAGAACCTCCTTCCTTGTCCTATCTATGTCATTGGTACCAACATGGACCACGACAACTGGATCCTCCCCCTCCCACTCCAAGTTTCTCTCCAGTCCAGAGGAGATGTCCTTAACCCTGGCACCGGGCAGGCATCACAGCCTTTGGGACTCACGCTCTCGGCTGCAAAGAACTCTATCTATCCCCCTAACGATACTATCCCCTACTACTACAACATTTCTTTTAACTCCCCCCACTTGAATGGCCCCCTGCTCCACGGTGCTGTGGCCGGGTTGCTCATCCTCCCCGCAGTCCCTGTTCCCATCCTCACAGGGACTAAGAGCCTCGAACCTGTTGGACAAGTGCAAGGGCTGCGGCTCCTCCAACACTACCTCCTGGATCCCCGTACCTGCCTCACTTCTAGTCACACCATCCTGACCCTGGCCACGGACTACATCTGAATTAATTAATCTAATTGGTGTGAATACCTCGTGATACACAGAGTCCAGGTAACTCTCCCCCTCCCTGATGTGTCTCAGTGTTTGAAGCTCGGACTCCAGCTCTTCAACACGGAGCCGGAATTCCTCGAGCAGCCAACACTTACTGCAAATGTGATCACCGTGAGCATCAATGGTGTCCACCAGCTCCCACATATTGCAGCAGCAACACATCACCTGATCTCCCATTCTATGTAATTAATTAAATTTATTAATATTATTCTTAAATACCCTCTGCCCCGATTCTAGATGGTGAATATCACACCTTAGAAACTATAAACCAAAGAGATTTAAGCTTAAAAATGGAGAAATACTCACCAACCAATCACTTACCTGCTTTCTGGTGACGTCACATTGGATTACTTTTTACCTCTCTCCTTCCCTCCGAGTTCCCAGACTGGAGATTGGTAGGCCTTACCTGGTCTCTGGGACTTTTATAGCCCCGCTGCTGCCGCTGAGTTCCCGCCGACGCACTGAGGCCTTACCTGGTCTCTGGGACTTTTATAGCCCCGCTGCTGCCGCTGAGTTCCCGCCGACGCTGTGAGGCCTTACCTGGTCTCTGGGACTTTTATAGCCCCTCTGCTGCCGCTGAAACACCCGCCGACGCACTGAGGCCTTACCTGGTCTCTGGAACTTTTATAGCCCCGCTGCTGCCGCCGAGCTCCCGCCGACACACTGAGGCCTTACCTGGTCTCTGGGACTTTTATAGCCCCGCTGCTGCCGCCGAGTTCCCGCCGACGCACTGAGGCCTTACCTGGTCTCTGGAACTTTTATAGCCCCGCTGCTGCCGCCGAGCTCCCGCCGACGCACTGAGGCCTTACCTGGTCTCTGGGACTTTTATAGCCCCGCTGCTGCCGCCGAGTTCCCGCCGACGCACTGAGGCCTTACCTGGTCTCTGGGACTTTTATAGCCCCGCTGCTGCCGCCGAGTTCCCGCTGACGCACTGAGGCCTTACCTGGTCTCTGGGACTTTTATAGCCCCGCTGCTGCCGCCGAGTTCCCGCCGACGCACTGAGGCCTTACCTGGTCTCTGGGACTTTTATAGCCCCGCTGCTGCCGCCGAGTTCCCGCCGACGCACTGAGGCCTTACCTGGTCTCTGGGACTTTTATAGCCCCGCTGCTGCCGCCGAGTTCCCGCCGACGCACTGAGGCCTTACCTGGTCTCTGGGACTTTTATAGCCCCGCTGCTGCCGCTGAAACACCCGCCGACACACTGAGGCCTTACCTGGTCTCTGGGACTTTTATAGCCCCGCTGCTGCCCTGTTGATTTCTCTGACTGCCACTTTTGTTTTTCTCCTTCCTATCTTTTGCTTTTATCCTTGTTTCCCTTTCCTTTGTCTCCCTGCTCAGGTTCCCAACCCCCTGCCATTTTAGTTTAAACCCTCCCCCAGAGCACTAGCAAACACTCCCCCTAGGACATCGGTCCCGGCCCTGCCCAGGCGCACACCATCCGGTTTGTACTGGTCCCACCTCCCCCAGAACCGGTTCCAATGTCCCAGGAATTTGAATCCCTCCCCCTTGTACCATTCCTCTAGCCACGTATTCATCTGAAATATCCTTCTATTTCTACTCTGACTAGCACGCGGCACTGGTGGCAATCCTGAGTTTACTACCTTTGGGGTCCTATTTTTTAATTTACCTCCTAACTCCCTATATTCAGCTTTTAGGACCTCATCCCGTTTTTTACCTATATCGTTGGTACCTATATGCACCACGACAACTGGCTGTTCACCCTCCCCTTCTAAAATGTTCTGCAGCTGCTCTGAGACATCCTTGACCTTTGCACCAGAGAGGCAACACACCATCCTGGAGTCTCGTTTGCGGCCGCAGAAACGCCTGTCAATAGAATCCCCTATTACTATAGCTCTACCCCTCTTTTTCCTCCCGTCCTGTGCAGCAGAGCCACCCCTGGTGCCAGGAAGTTGGCTGCTGCTGCCTTCCTCTGATAAGCCATCCCGCTCAACAGTATTCAAAGTGGTATATCTGTTTGAGAGGGGGATGTCCACCGGGGACCCCTGCACTACCTGCCTGCGCCTACTACTCTGTGTTGGTCACCCCTTCCCTTTCTGCCTGTCCAACCTTTGCCTGCGTTGTGACAAACTGCTTAAACGTGATATCCACGACGTCCTCAGCATCGCGAATGGTCCAGCATGTATCCAATCGCAGCTCCAGCGCCGCAATGCGGTCTGCCAGTAGCTGCAGCTGGACACACTTCCTGCACACATGGTTGTCAGGGACACAGGAAGTGTCCTTGAGTTCCCACATAGCGCAGGAGGAGCATTCCACGGGGCCGGGCTCTCCTGCCATGACTTACCCTTTAATTAATTCAAATTAAATTAAATCAAATCAATCCCACCAATTACACTACAGTTAAATGATATAATTAAGGGCCCTGGTTTACCAACAGTCCCCGCTACACCACAGAGACCCTAGAAACTATAAACCACAGAGTTAAAGTTTAAAAAGAGAGAAATACTCACCAACCAATCACTTACCTGCTTTCTGGTGACGTCACGCTTCGATTACTTTTGACTTCTCTCCCTCCCTAGAGATTAGTAAGCCTACCTAGTCTCTGCCGCTGGTTTAAATAACCGCCGCCGCTCAGCCGCCTCGTCTCCCGCAGGTCCGCTGCTGCCGCCCATATTTCTGATTTTTTTTTAAATTTGAGAATGTTTTGGGGGACTTTTTTTTTGCTCAAGATATATTTGTTACCTCAATTAAAGTATTTCATAGTTGAGGTAGTACCAGATGGAAGGAAGCATGCCAAGGAACTGAGCAACAACTTGGCCATATCTGCAGACCTTGGCACACCAATGACAGAAGTCCACAGCCTCAGCTTGCTATGGGGTCAGCAGGGAGCCAATTGAAGAACTTTAGCACGGCAACAACTTGTAACAAAGGGATGATGATGCCAGTGTTTGTCAAGGTCACTGCCCTGTGGCACATTCTCAGCTGCCACTGCTAATGTGCTGCTGACGTAAATAGGTCAGCCGGTGAGCACTTTCATCTCCGCCCCAATGAATAGCATGACTCCGCTGCCAAAAGTGACTGCACTACTGCATTTCCCAAAGCACAAGGGGTCACTGATGGTTGCCATATGCCAACTTGAAGGGCACTCTGTATGTCAGCAAGTGACCATGAGTGTGGTAAGGCTTTCATTTGTAAGTTCTAGCTTGAATGAAAGCCATGCTGTAGTGTAGGTGTGCATGAGATTTAATGAAAAAGTGGTTACATTGTGTGAACGCTTGGCACGGACAAGCAGTAAATGTGGAACAGGTGTACAGGAAACTTTGTGCTATCCGGCACCGACGGGACCGAGCTGTTGCCGCTCCCTCAAAACTGCCGGACACTCCAGCATTAATGTTGAAACATACAGAGATTTTCAGCTCCGTGTGAATCAACAAACCCTGTTGCTTAGCAACAGCTTCTAAACAGTCGGCAAGCATCTCTGTAGCGTCTCTAGCTGAAGCTGTTGCTTAGCTACAGGCCTTGCAGAGCTTGACTGTTGAGAAAAAAGAAACGAAAAGAAAAAAAACGTCTCCTGATTTTTGCCAGTGGCTCGAGCTTGCCGGACATTTAGCCTCCGGATAACACAAAGTTTCCTGTAATTTTGTGGCATCCAATCTTGGACCATGTACATGGTACTGTTCCTTGCCATGTTCCTTAAAATCTTCACCCGCATCTGTTCCTAGGTTTTGCAGGTACAGTGTTGTGCCTGGCTGTCACCTCTTGCCAGGCATGATGCACTGCTGTTTTGTGGGGGTTATGCCCTGGAATACTAGTCATGCTTATCTTTCTCACACCAACCTAAAGCTGCATCAAATGGCCTATGCCATTCTACCACTAGCCCACAGATTATGTTTTGTGCCTTGACACAGGGGCCACCCTTGCTTTCTGCCTGCCACTTCTCCCCCCAGCCCCAGACAGCCTCTGGAAAGGCAAACACTTAAAAACTGTTTTCAGTCTTTTTGAAGGCTGAAAGGCTTAGAAATCGGATAGCGTTAAAAAAAACTGCCAGTGCTACCGCAGGCCGATGTTAATGGACGGTGAAAATGATGGCGCTCTCAGGACCGGTAAATTGGCACTGGTGGATATTTAACATTAACCCAGTGCTAATCTTATTATGCAACGCCGTTCTGGTGGCGTTCATCCCGGCAGAAGGCCCTAATGTAGCGTGGCCTGATGGTCATTGCAGCAAGAACAGCCTCTTCTTAAAGCGAGGCTGTCAGTTCAGAAACCAGTTTAGTCTCTTAAAGGGGAACTGTCTTCTGAACTGAAAAAAATAAAAATCATGTAAAAATAGGCAGTTTTTAGCCCTTACAGCTCAACTGCCTTCTGAAAAAAATTAATATAAAAAGAATTCCCAAGTGGGAATCTTCAGCTCTTAAAGCTGAATTGCCTTCCGCACCTAAAAAAAAATTGGGGAAAGTGTTCAGCGCTAACTCAAATGGCTCAACAAGCCAGGGATGTGGCACCCAGGGCCTCACATGCAGCACTCCAGCTTTGTGCTGGGGCTCAACACTGCAAGGCAGGTCCTCTACCCACAGGGGCAGGGGGCCCTCCAGAAAGAAGAATGTGGGACTACATCACCGAGGCTGTCAGTGCCAGCAGTGTCAACCCCACCACCTGGCTCCAGTGCCCAAAGAAGCTTCATGACCTCAGACCAGTGGTCAAGGTAAGTGAATGCATCGTCAAAAGCAGTCTTCTACCAACTGCATCACTAGCCTCACACACTGCTCAATGCATGACCCCCACACCCCTCTCACTCACCTACCAATAGTCGCTACCAAACAAGAGGTACACCTCCCATTCCTAGTCTCACTTCATCCCCTTGGAGGAGAGAGTGCTGGCCATTCTTGGCCGGGGCATGGCTGAGTCCTTGGCCAGCAGCGGGGCTGAAAGGATTCAAAATGCTGGTATCCCCATACGTTATCCTCCTTCTGGCATGCTCCTCTTGCTTTCCCACCCACCCCGCACCAAAACTCCACCCTTGTGTCTTCCTCATTTCACACACCCAAGAAATGCAGCCGGCCCAGCCAGTGGTTAACCAAGAAGAAGGAGAGGAGAGTGAAGAAGAGGAAAATCCATCACTCGATTTCACACTCCCAGCCACCAGTTCCTCAAGGTCAACCATCAAGGCCATTTGCAGTGACCCCACTGAAAGTCAGCAGCCTTCCACCAGCCATGCTGCAGCCACTGGGGTAGCACAGTATGACATCACTAGGCTAGGCAAAGGCACACACAAGACAGTCACTAAGGGAATGCATAAGCGTGAAGAGTTGGGGCTAGATTTTCAGTATAGACAGTTTTGGGGCGCTAACCTTAGCGCCCGCCCGAAGTTAGCGCCCGCCCCAAAGTAGCGCCCCGTTGCCGGAAATTCAGTGGCTTCGCCCTAAGAGGTTGGTGGAGCGCTAAAAGAGGCGTTCCACTACTATCTTTAGGCGCTAAGCCGGCGGTGCAGAGCGCTGCGCCCGAGCTCGGGCGCAGCGCACGGCAGACACTCTGGTGCCAGTGAGCTCTTAAAGGAGAAGGGTGCATGTGTTTTTTTGCAAAGGCAGAGTCTGGGGGGGGGAAAAGAACGAGGAGGAGGAGGAGGAGGAGGAGGAGGAGGAAAACATAAATACACCATTCACAACACACTGGTTCCTTCCATTATAGTGCAGGAGGAGGGCCCTTTAATTTGCGCTCCCCAGGGTGTGTTGCGTTCCATTTTACAAACGCTCTGGACGCCAGCCGCACAATCGGGCGGTCCGACTGAAGTTTGTATTCGGGGCGGCCAAAGGGCGTTGCACGAGGATGTGACGTCATTTTCTGCGCGCGCATCCGGGCGGCCGCTAAACTTTGCGCCGGCGCTAACGGGCAACTTAATTTGGGGCGGGGCGCAAACTGCGCTGCGCCCGGGCGCTACACGCATAGCGCCCGAAAATCACTTCTCTTAAGGCGCTAACTGCTGGCGCAAGCAACTGAAAATCTAGCCCCATATTTCTTGATGTCATTTTGGATGGATAGATGTATAAAGTTGGATTGGAAAGTTTGCTTTGTGGTGGCTCTTATTTCAGCATTGTGGCCAAGAGGACGCTGTGATGGTCAGTAACAGAGGGATGGTAAGGTGTGGGACAAATGTTGAAAGTGAAATTTGGGTTGCGGTCACTGGTACTGCAGGTGGGTGATTCCATCCCAGATATCCCAGCTAGAAAGGGGCTGTCTGGGTTGCATCCTTCCTTCTGCTTCCTCCTCTTCTGCATCTTCATCTTCTCTCTGCGAGTGGATGCATTAAATCTGAAATAAAAGCATAAAATTCTGGAAATACTCAGCAGGCCAGGCAGCATCTCGACCTGAGACGTGAACTCTGTTTCTCTCTCAGGGGGTGTTGGCTAACCTGCTGAGTATGTCCAGCATTTTCTGTCTTCTCAGAGGCCTTCATTTACCATCCAAGGCCTTGCAAGCTTCCAGGAGCACTCCCTGCACACTTAAAAAAAACTTTTCACCTATATTACACCAACCCACTGTGGCGGAGACCACATAGGGACAGTAACACAATTCACTATATACAGTCAATGTTGTTATCGCTCCACGTTATGTACGGAACTTGGTTGGGTTATCGGGGCAGGGTCCCTTTAAGAGTCGTCGATTGTGTGATGATGTCACAGCCCTGCGACGAGGCCAAGTCACTCAGTCCATGCGGAGAGTTAATAAAGCTAACACGCGTTTTTCTTTGCTGCTATGAAAATCTCGCAGTCTGTTTATTTCCAGCGACTCCTACACCACTACTTCAATAAAATATTAAAAAATCCAGTCCAAAGGCTTAAATGCAAACTTACCTGAAAGATGGGTGTGTCCCTTTAAGAAGCGCTCACAGCATCTCTGTCATTCAGCTGCATGCTTGCATTTCAAAGTGAGCTTAGGACCCAGCGCTAAACTCAGCGCTAAGGTTGAAGTTCGCAGAGCGTGACGTTAAGTCGGCGGGCATGTCACGCTCTCCTCATTTGCATCTCCAGGGCCAGCACTGCTGTCAGCAGCGCTAAGGCCCTCACCAAAATGGCAGTCGCCGAGTCCCGCGCCAGCGAAGGACGTTAGAGTGGCAGCCGCCATTTTCCACCAGGATAGTGGTGCAAACAGGTGGCGATAAGGTAGGGAATTTCTCCCCCCAAAGACTTTCTGACAGCCCACACCTTCAGTCGCTTAACTTTAAATGGCTGTATGTTTTTATATTTTCCAGCAGTCCTTAAGGAATTCTTGCCCTCTCCATCAGTACGGAATCTATACCTGGGCTAATGTGTGCCTCGATGGTGTTCTAATAACTTAAGTAACCTGATTTTCAGAGCATGGACAAGGTCACTGCACTAATGGCGTGCATTGGTTGTGAGGAGCTGCAGTCCCACTGTTACTGCAACAGGACCACAGAATCAGCTCCATAGTTTAATAGGATTATGTTGCCTCTGCCCGGAATTCTAAATAGATACATTTTCCCTTATCATCCCAAGGGGAACTTCTGCAGAGGAAAATCAAAAAAAATATATATGTGAAGAAGTCAAAGAATATGAAAAAAATACAGTTAAAGGTGAATAATCTCCTCTTCAAAACCAAAGCAGGTTTTTAAAATTTTAGTCAATTTAATGTGCCAATAAGCCACTTCTAAATTGGATAAAAATAATGGCCCAGATTTTGTGTTGGGTATGACGCCATCCCACCTTTGAAATCCACCGAAAATTCGGGATTTTGCTAAATCCCGAACTTGCAGTCTGTCAACGCACTTGTTGACAGGCCATCCGAACTGACATTGAAAACCTAATTGCTGGCACAGAGTTGGGCTAGTTGCCCACCAACTGCCCAGCAATTACAGATGGAAATTTTATGGCTGGTGGAAACAGGATATGAAAAAAATGCTTTTTAAAAAATTAAATGACATTCAGGAACATTAAAAGCTTTAATGAGAAGCAATCCTAGTGTATGTCAAAGCTGCAGGTTTTTTCAAAATAACATTGACATTTCATGACTTTCTGCTCAGTATTTTGTTTAGAAGTGGGAGTTATGAGTAATGAATTGGATTCCCACGATAAAAGCTAAATCTGTATGTATTTTAAAGGCTGTAGTAATGAAGTAATATAGTAATTTAAATGAATGAAAGGCAATTTGTTTTCTGATTGGCGGACCAGGCCCATATGATCCCAGGTATGCTTCTGCACAGGCTGCACCCTGGGATCCATGGGCCATTACGCTGCCCTCGAGTACGCAGCGTCAGAGCACAGGTTTACACAGGAGGGCCGCCATCGGGTAGGTACCTATTCTTTTCGCAGGTTGGTGGCGTACTCCAGAGGTACACCACTGACCGCAATTTTTGGCCCAGTAGTTATGTGTACAATACTAAATGAGCTTTATATCATAAATGAAGTTTAAACATTTTAATTGGAGGACATTTGTTCTTTTCAGCAACCAAAGCTATTTTTTGTAACATGCTGTCATAGCCTAGATACTTATTCTGCAGGTTCCAAAATGGCAGTCTTGACAATGTGAGCAAAGAACAAGTTCATGCAGGGTCTAGACATCAAATTGTTAAAGTTTTAGTAATGTTAATCATTGTATACAGTTCCTGTCATCTGCCAATATAATATGGTGTATTGGTATTTGTTGTGTCTGTACCTTTATACCTAGACACAATAAATGCTTAGAACCCAGAGATTCAAACATGAGGCTTCTTTATTCAAAAGGAAGGTTCTGGAGAGAACAGAACAAAGAGAACAAAAACCCAACCAAGAGAACAAACCCAACCATTTATCTGCTGTGACAGCGCCATCTCAGGTGGGAGGAGAACACATAATACATAACATATTCCTCCCCTCTTAAATGAAATGTCCACATTATTCCTCAACAGGTAAGTTACTTTCAATGCACTCAACTAACCAAGGGTAGAGGTAGACTGCCTCAAACCCTGACTTTACCCTGGGGTTTATTCTGCCCCAGTCTTGTGGGTAAGTCACTAAGCCTACAGATCCAAGCGTCTTGGAGGCCGCCGCTCTCTGACAGGATACCGGCGGTCGTCGCTGGCTTCCACAGCAGTAGGCATTGACACAGGCCTAGATAGAGAAGGTGCATGTGTCAGTCGAAAGTCATGAGTTTGCACAGGTGGAACAGTTTCTTTGACTTCCTGTGTTGGAGAAGAGCACTGTGGCAAAAGATGCTGGTTTGTGGTATCATCCGGAAACAGTTCAGGCCAACCAGCCTTGGAGCCTCTGTGGCTGTCTCTGCTCCTAGCAACAGTTGATCAGTGTGTCTTCTCCAGATGACATCCTCAGCAGTCTCAACCGTGTAAGACACAGGGCCCGTCTGCGCGATCACCGTAGCAGGAACCCATTTCGGTCCAGTGTTGTAGTTTCGAGCTAGGACGTGCTCTCCAGGATGAAACCGTCTCTCCTTGGCTCTTTTCTCTCTCCTTTCAACTTGAGCTTGTTGTTGACGGACAACCTGTTCTGCTCTTGGAGGTTTGAGTAAGTCAAAACTTGTCCGCAACTGCCTCTTCATCATGAGCGAAGCGGGGGAAGTTTTGGTTGTGGCACGCAGCTCGTTCCTGTAGGACAACAGGAAGCTGTTCAGACGTTGGTGGATTGAGCCCTGACCTTGCAATGCCTTCAAAGTTTACACGAACCTTTCTGCCAGGCCGTTAGTAGAGGGATGATAGGGCGCAGACCTGATGTGTTGGACACCATTCACTTGCAGGAAGGTTGCAAACTCCTGTGATACAAATTGTGGACCATTGTCACTTACGAGTTGTTCCGGTGAGCCATAACGGCTGAACATCTCACCAAGTTTCTCAATTGTCTTCTCTGCCGTGGTAGACCTCATCACAGCGACCTCCAGCCACTTGCTACGAGCATCCACAGCCACCATAAACATCTTCTCTTCGAAAGGACCGGCGAAGTCCACATGTACTCGCTACCACACTTCTTCAGGCCAATCCCAGGGGTGTAGGGTTGCCAGCTGTGGAACATTCCGGACCCTGTGACACGGGGAACATGTTTTGGCTTTCTCCTCAATATTTCCATCGAGACCTGGCTACCAGAAGTAGCTTCTTGCCATTTCCTTCATCCGAACCATCCCACTGTGGCCTGTATGAAGTTGTTGCACTACAGGTTCCCTCAGAGGTGGCGGAAGGATGACACGACATCCCCAGAGAAGACAACCTGCCTGGACGGAGAGCTCATTTCTTTTTGAAACGTAAGGTTTCAAACTAGGAGAATCTCCTATAGCTCTCCCTCGAATGACATCGTCCATTACCTCAGACAGGACTGCATCATTGCGGGTGTACCTTCGCACCTGAACTGCAGTGACAGGTCCTCCGCTTGTCTAAAGTAGAAAATGTCTATCTGACGAGGCTCTGGGGAGTAACAGGCAAGGGCAGCCTCGAGAGACCGTCTGCATTGCCGTGCAAGTCTGATTTGCAATATTTGATGTCGTATGTGTGTCCTGACAACAGTAAAGCCCACCTTTGCATCCTACTTGCAGCAAGAGACAGAATTCCGGTGTGGGGCCCGAAGATTGAAGTCAATGGACGGTGGTCCGTCAGGAGTGTGAACCTTCTCCCAAACAGGTACTGATGAAATTTTTGAATTCCAAAATCAATTCCCAAGACCTCGCACTCAATCTGTGCATAGTTACTCTTGGCCTTGTTCAAGGTGCGTGATGCAAAGGCGATAGGTTTCTCTTCACCAGAAGGCATGATGTGGGATATGACTGCTCCCACACCATATGGTGATGCATCACATGCTAGCTGCACGGGTAGCTTTGGGTCGAAGTGTGTCAGGACCTCTGACTTCAGCAATGCTTTCTTTGCTTGGACGAAAGCTTCGTTGCACAGTTCAGTCCATTTCCATGTTTTGCCTTGACATAGCAACTGATGTAGCGGCTTCAGCAATGTTGCTAAGTCTGGAATAAACTTTCCATGGTAGTTAAGTAGCCCCAGGAATGAATGTAACTGACTCACATTCTGGGGTGCTGGGGCCTCCACGATCGCCTTGACCTTTGACGGCGCCTTATGCAGGCCAGTAGCGTCAGTCACATGCCCCAGGTACTCAACTGAAGACTGAAAGAATTCACATTTGTCCTTACGAACTCTGAGTCTGTACTCTTTCAGTCGCTGTAGTGTCGCATCCAAGTTCAGAAGATGATCCTCCTCATTTGTCCCAGTGACAAGGATGTCGTCCAGGTAGCACTGGACTCCTGGCAGTCCACTCAAAATCTGATCCATTGTCCTTTGGAATAGAGCAGGGGCCGACATAATTCCAAACGGAAGGCGGCAGTACCTGTATAGCCCCTTGTGTGTCACAATTGTCAGCAACTCCTTTGATTTGTCATCAACATGCATTTGTAGATAAGCCTGGCATAAGTCTATTTTGCTGAACTTTTGCCCTCCGGCCAGGCCCGTAAAAAGATCACCAATGAGGGGAAGAGGGTACTGTTCCGCAGACAGCACCGGGTAAATAGTCACTTTAAAATCCCCGCAGATTTGAATAGATCCATCCTTTTTCAGGACAGGAACAATGGGTGTGGCCCATTTGCTCATGCTCACAGGCTCCAGGACTCCATTCTCGACTAAGGCCTCCAAGTTAACCTCAACTTTTGGCCTAATTGCATAGGGTACAGGTCAGGCTTTGTGAAACTTCGGCTTGCTGTCAGGTTTAATGTTCAGTCTCACGCTAATCTTTTTCATGTTCCCAAGTTCACCATTGGAGAGTTCTGCATGTTTGTTTAAAACTGCAGTCATACCTGACTCCCCTTTTGACATCATGCGGACTGCAGGCCAGTCCAGTGTGATTTTCTCTAGCCACGCACGTCCCAGTAGAGATGGGTAATTTCCCTTTACCACACATAGTGGCAATTTCGCAGTCTGTCCATTCAATTTAACTGTCACCTCAATGGCGCCTCTCATGGCCACAGGTTCGCCGGTATACGTCTTTAGCACAATGTTTGTTGGCTGAAGGGTAAGATGCTTTAGCATTTTGTTGTAGACAGTGCCTGAAACAAGGGACACAGCCACGCCTGTGTCCACCTCCATCCGCACTGATTGTCCCTCCACCAGTGGTGACACCCAGTAGCCATTTGGACCACCTGCAACCGTCAGTATGTGCACCTCTTCCTCCTCAGAGATGTCGCTCCCCTCTGTTTTGCTTGTTCCATCATACTGCACTGAATGAACACTCTTTTTCTTCTCTTATCCAAATACAGACATTTTGCTTTCATGCTTCCCAGCTCTGTCCGTGCCTGTAGAGGTAAAAAAAGAACATTCAATGTGACCCTTTTTGCCATAATTTCGGCATTCCAGCTCCGTACACCAGCAGTCATTAGCGTGATGGCCCTTTTTCCCACAACGGTAACATGTGCCGTTCCGCGCACCTTTTGGCTCAGACGACACCTTGTGAACTCTCCCTGCTGAACTAAACTGGTGAGCCTCCTTTTCCGCCATCTCCACGGAGACACTAACTTCAATGGCCTTTTCAAGAGTAAGGTTGTCCTCAGTAAGAAGGCGCTTCTGTGTGGCTGCACTTTGCAGACCACACACAAGTCTGTCTCTAATGGTGTCATTCAGCACCTCCTTGAACTCGCAGTGTTCTGACAACCTTTTTAAAGCAGCAACAAACATAGTCACTGTTTCCCCTCCTCTTGATTCCATTTGTGAAATCTAAATCTCTCAGCAATAACCAGAGGTTTCGGTGAAAAATGTGCTCCAAGAATTTCCACTAGTTGTTTATATGTTTTAGATCCTGGCTTAACTGGCTGTACAGTGCTGCGCAGTAAATTGAATGTCTTTGCTCCCATTATACTCAAAAAGGTAGGCACATCCTTATCGTTTGCCACCGCATTCGCCAAAACAAAATAGTCAAAACGTTCCGTATAAGCGCTCCATTGCTCAACATTTTCATCGAAATCACAGATGTTTCCGAATATAGTAGCCATCTCACGTTTCAAATTTGAATTTCTGTTACTCACTGCACCCGTAACATTAATGTAATGCTGCAATCTCTGTTCCGAGTGTTTTGTAGTCGAAAACAAGAAAGTTCCCACAACGCAGATTCATCCGATCCTCATTGCCACTTTGTTGTGTCTGTACCTTTATACCTAGACACAATAAATGCTCAGAACCCAGAGATTCAAACATGAGGCTTCTTTATTCAAAAGGAAGGTTCTGGAGAGAACAGAACAAAGAGAACAAAAACCCAACCAAGAGAACAAACCCAACCATTTATCTGCTGTGACAGCGCCACCGCAGGTGGGAGGAGAACACATAATATATAATAGCATTTACATGGAGGATTTCATATCTGTCGTGGGATTTTAAAGATAGCTGTCATTGTAGTTCAACTATGGAAGCCAAAAGGTAAAATAAGGTTGTCTTTTTTTATATACAAATTGGTCTTCTGTGGTGTTCCATGCAGAACATCAAGACCGAGTGTAGTCTTAAAGTGAAGTGGGATTAGAGGGTAAGGGATGCTGACCTAATTCATTCCCCATTTTAAAGTCATAATGTCTGTTCTTATTTTTCTATAGCATTTGATATTATTCATAGTTAAATAGCAAACCATACAGTAATTTGAGAAGAGAAGTAAAGTTAGTTGGAACATCTCAACAGTACAGGCTGAGGAGCTGAGAGATGCAACACTGAGGTGTTACAGCACCACCACTGGTGGGAAGGTGTCATTCCAGCATGACCAATTCACATAAGCAGTTTCTATTATAAATGTGAAGGGAAAACATTGACTGGCAGTGTGCACGGATATAAGATTTTTAGTAAATTACATGTATACCTTCTGGGCCTGCCCGTAAATCAAACAATTCTGGGCAACAATCCAGGATATCTCAAAACCATGACTAATACTGAGATTCTTTGGTCCACTGTCCTGTCTGCTGAGTTTGTCTCCAGGGGTTCAGGTGCTGTCATCGATGATCAGGCTAGCCCAATTCACACCATTGGTAGAAAGAACATGCCCTTCCCTTCCTACTATAATCTCCGTGTGGGACATATGCCAGTCAGAACACATCCACTTAGAACAGATCTATTTCATGGGGAACAGCGAATTCTGTTGGAAATGATGGGCAATGGCAGTGTGTTTTTTTTCCTAATGGGTTGTAAACTTGAAATGGTCCTAAAATCCATACTTAAATTTTAAAAAAGGCACGTAGGAACATGAGTAGGCCATTCAGCCCCTTGATTTGTTCCACTCTTCAATTAGACCATGGCTGATCTGTACCTCAACTCTATGTACCTGCCTTTGCTCCACATCCCTTGATATCCTTACCTAATAAAAATCTATCAATACCAGTATTGAAAATTTCAATTGACCCAACATCCACAGCCTTTTGGGGAGAAGAGTTCCAGATTTCCACTACCCTTTCTGTGACAAAGGGCTTCCTGATTTCACTCCTAGATGGCCAAGCTCTAATTTTAAGAGTATGCCCTCTTGTTCTGGATTCCCCTACCAGAGGAAATAGCTTCTCTCTATCTACCCTATTGAATCCCTGTTGATCTTAAAGACCTTGATTAGTTCAGCCCTCAAACGTCCAAACTCAAGTGAATACAAACCAAGTTTATGCAACCGTTTAAGCCCTGGTAGCATTCTGCTGACTCGGTGCTGCATCCCCTCCAAGGCCAATGTATCTATCCTGAGGTTTGGTGCTCAAAACTGGATGCATTACTCAAGATGGTGTCTGATTAAGACTGTGCAACTGAGCCATCACTTCCTTACTTTTGCATTCCAACCCCCGAGGGCCAATCCCAGTCCCCATTGCTTTATTGATTACTTTTTTGTACCTGTACCCTAGCTTTTCATGATTTGTGTACATGGACGCTTATTTCCTTTTGCTCCTCCCCAGCTCCTAGTCGCTCACCATTAAGAAAATATTCCAGTTTGTCTTTCTTGGATCCAAAGTGGATGATCACGCCCTTCCCCATATTGAACTCCATTTACCATACTTTTTCCCACTCAATATTCACACAAAATTGGAACGATGTTCATTAATTCATGTATAACTAATATTTCAGATCAGTAAAATAAATGATGATTTTAGTTTTCTATTGTGTCTTAATTGGCTTTTAAATAATGAAATTTAGCCATAAATTTGTGAATCATATGAATATTATGGGTAATGATAACTAATTCATAATTAGCACCAGTTTGAAGACTGCTAAATAATTGACTCAAATTGTTTATTTTTTGGGTCTATAATTGAGTGGGGATTGTTTCAGATGATGTCATTGTCCTTTGACTGGGGCTGCAGTTACACTGCAAGTTTAGTGTCGGTGCGACGCAGCTTTAGCAGTGCACCAGTGGTAACATTGTAAATCTGGTGTTAAGGTTTCAAGTATGGGTAGAAATTGGCATGCACTGCGTCCGTACTCCGAGTGTAAAACAGGCACAAAGCATACCAATTTAGCAGTGGGATGGCACGTGCCCAGTCTGTGCAAGTGTTGTTCCCACTGTTTAAATTTATGGGGCCCATTTTTTAGGTGACCTGGGCTTTAGGCTCCTTGAACATGTAAATTAGGGGCCTAACGCCAGTTGAGGACCCCTTTTCGAAATTTGTTGCTGATGAGCAGAGCATACTTCGGGCCGGCAATGACAGGTAGCTGGGAAAAAGTTTTTTTAAACGTTCCTGTGGAGCCTGAGGAGCAGGAGTGCTCCCCCAACGCCACAGGGTATGCGATCACCTCCGTATACTCGCTCCAACACCCTCGCCCAGGACTTGCCTGAGGGCTGCTGCCGGCGAGGACCCAGGCTATTTTTTAGACCTCTGACTCCATATTCAGCCTTAATTTCCACTATAACTGCAGCCTCAGGACATAGTGAAACCGCTTCACACCAACGCTACAGCTGTAATGTGAATGCACACTTAACGGGTACAGTAGCATAGTGGTCATGTTACTAGACTAGTAATCCAGAGACCTGGAATAGATGATCCAGAGACGTGACTTCAAATCCACCACGGCAGCTGGGGAATTTAAATTCAGTTATTTAAATAAATCTGGGATAAAAACGCTAGTATCAGTAATGGTGACCATGAAACTATCGGATTGTCTGGTTCACTAATGTCCTTTAGGGAAGGAAATCTGCCGTCCTTACCTGGTCTGGCCTATATGTGACTCCAGACCCACAGCAATGCGGTTGACTCTTAACTGCCCTCTGAATTGGCCTAGCGAGCCACTCAATTGTACCAAGCCGCTACGAAAAATACTAATAAGAATAAAACCGGATGGACCACCCAGCATCGACCTAGGCACCGGCTTTGGACATGACGGCACGGTGGCATAGTGGTTAGCACTGTTGCCTCACAGCGCCAGAGACCCGGGTTCGAATCCGGCCTTGGGCGACTGTGTGGAGTTTGCACATTCTCCCCGTGTTTGCGTGGGTTTTCTCCGGGTGCTCCGGTTTCCTCCCACAGTCCAAAGATGTGCGGGTTAGGTTGATTGGCTATGGTAAATTGACCCTTAGTGTTAGTGGGATTAAATACGTTGGGTTACAGGGATAGGGTGGGATATGTGTTGGTGTAGGGGTTACGGGGATCGGGTGGGATATGTGTCAGTGCAGGCTCAATGGGCCGAAATGGCCTCTATCTGCACTGTGGGGTTTCTGTGATTCTGTGATGACAATGACATACCCAGAACAGTCGACCCTACTATGTCCTCCTTCCTAGCATCTGGGGACTTGTGCAAAAATTGGGAGAGCTGTCCCACAGACTAGTCAAGCAACAGCTTGACACAGTCATACTCACAGAATCAAACATTTCAGCCAATGTCCCAGACCCCTTCAACACCATCCCTGCCCACCAGCAGATCAGACCCACCAGAGGTGGCGGCAGTGGTATACAGTCAGGAGGGAGTGGACCTGGAAGTCCTCAACATTGACTCCTGACCCCATGAAGTCTCATGGCTTCAGGTCAAACCTGGGCAAGAAAACCTCCTGCTGATTACCACCTACTGCCTTCCCTCAGCTGATGAATCAGTACTCCTCCATGTTGAACACCACTTGGAAGAAGCACTGAGGGTAGCAAGGGCACAGAATGTACTCTGGGTAGGGGACTTCAATGTCCATGACGAAGAGTGGCTCGGTAACACCACTACTGACCGAGCTGGCCGAGTCCTGAAGGACATAGCTGCCAGACTGAGCCTGCGGCAGGTGAAGAAAGAACCAACAAGAGGGGAAAAACCTACTTGGCCTCGTCCTCGCCAATCTACCTGTCGCAGATGCATCTGTCCATAACAGTATTGGCAGCAATGACCACCACACAGTCCTTGTGGAGACAAAATCCCACCTTCACACTGAGGAGACCCTCCATCATGTTGTGTGGCACTACCACCGTGCTAAATGAGATAGATTCAGAATAGATCTAGCAGTTCAAAACTGGGCATCCAGGAGGCGCTGTGGGCCATCAACAGCAGCAGAATTGTATTCCATCACAATCTGTAACCTCATGGCCCGGCATATCCTTCACTCTACCATTACCATCAAGCCAGGGGACCAACCCTGGTTCAATGAGGAGTGTAGAAGCGCATGCCAGAAGCAGCACCAGGCGTACCTAAAAATGAGGTGCTAACCTGGGGAAGCTGCAAACAGGTCTACATGCATGTGAAACAGTGGAAGCAGCATGCTAAAGACAGGGCTAAGCGACCCCACAATCAACGGATCAGATCAAAGCTCTGCAGTCCTGCCACATCTAGTCATGAATGGTGGTGGACAATTAAACAACTAACGGGAGGAGGAGGCTCCATGAATATCCCCATCCTCAATAAGGTGGAGCCCAGCACGTGAGTGCAAAATACCAGGCTGAAGCATTTGTAACCATCTTCAGCCAGAAGTGCCGAGTGGATGATCCATATCGGCCTACTCCTGAGGTCCCCAGCATCAGAGAGTCAGCCTTCAGCCAATTCGATTCCCTTTACGTGATATCAAGAAACGGCTGAGCGCACTGGATATAGCAAAGGCTATGGGCCCCGACAACATCCTAGCTATCGTGCTGAAGACTTGTGCTCCAGAGCTAGCCGCACCTCCAGCCAAGCTGTTCCAGTACAGCTACAACACTGGCATCTATCGACAATGTAGAAAACTGCCCGGGTCCACAAGAATATGGACAAATCCAATCCGGCCAATTGCCACCCCATCAGTCTACTCTCAATCAGCAGCAAAGTGATAGAAGTTGTTGTCGACAGTGCTATCAAGCGGCACTTACTCACCAATAACCTGCTCACTGATGCTCAGTTTGGGTTCCACCAGGACCACTCGGCTCCAGACCTCATTACAGACTTGGTCCAAACATGGACAAAAGAGCTGAATTCCAGAGGTGAGGTGAGAGTGACTGCCCTTGACATCAAGGCAGCATTTGACCGAGTGTGGCATCAAGGAGCCCTAGTAAAATTGAAGTCAATTGGAATCGGGGGGGAAACTCTCTACTGGCTGAAGTTGTATTTAGCACAAAGGAAGTGGTTGTTGGTCAATCATCTCAGCCCCAGGACATCACTGCAGAAGTTCCTCATGGCAGTGTCCTAGGCCCAACCATCTTCAGCTGCTTCATCAACGACCTTCGCTTCATCATAAGGTCAAAAGTGGGGATGTTCGCTGATGGTTGCACAGTGTTCAGTTCCATTTGCAACTCCTCAGATAATGAAGCAGTCCACGCCCGCATGCAGCAAGACCTGGACGACATTCAGGCTTGGGCTTATAAGTGGCAAGTACCATTCGCGCCACACAAGTGCCAGGCAATGACTATCTCCAACAAGAGAGAGTCTAACCACCGTCCCTTGCCATTCAATGGCATTACCATCGCCGCATCCCCTACCATCAACATCCTTGGGGGGTCACCACTGACCAGAAACTTAACTGGACCTGCCACATAAATACTGTGGCTACAAGAGCAGGTCAGAGGCTGGGTATTCTGTGGCGAGTGTCTCACCTCCTGGCTCCACCATCTACAAGGCACAAGTAAGGAGTGTGATGGAATACTCTCCATTTGCCTGGATGAGTTCAGCTCCAACAACACTCAAGAAGCTCGACACCATCCAGGACAAAGCAGCCCGCTTGATTGGCACCCCATCCACCACCTTAAACATTCACTCCCTCCACCACCGGCATACTGTGGCTGCAGTGTGTACCATCTACAAGATGCACTGCAGCAACTCGCCAAGGCTGCTTCGACAGCACCTCTCAAACCCGTGACCTCTTCCACCTAGAAGGACAAGGGCAGCAGGCGCATGGGAACACCATCATCTGCAAGATCCCCTCCAAGTCGCACACCATCCTGACTTGGAAGTATATCATTGTTCATTCATCTTCGCTGGGTCAAAATCCTGGAACTCCCTTCCTAACAGCACTTTGGAAGTACCTCCACACGGACTTTAGCGGTTCAAGAAAGCCGCCCACCACCACCTTCTCACAGGCAACTAGGGATAGGCAACAAATTCTGGCCTTACCAACGACACCCACATCTCAGGAACGACTAAAAAAAAGTCTGAGATTTTTTATAACAATCTAATTTTAGTGATTAAACCAATCATCTCAGGAAATAACCTAGTGAACCTTCTCTGAACTGCCTCCAATGCAAGTATTCCTTTCTTAAATAAGGAGACCAAAACTGTACACAGTACTCCAAGTGTGGTCTCACCAATGCCCTGTACAGTTGTAGCAAGACTTCCCTACTTTTATACTCCAGTCCCCTTGCAATAAATGGCAACATTCCATTTGCCTTCCTAATTACTTACTGTACCTGCATGCTAACTTTTTGTGTTTCATGTACAAAGACCCCCAGATCCCTCTGTACCGCAGCATTTTGTAGTCTCCCTCCATTTAATTAATAATTTGCTTTTTTATTTTTCCTACCAAAGTGGATAACCTCACATTTTCCCACATTATACTCCATCTGCCAAATTTTTGCCCACTCACTTAACCTATCTATATCCATTTGCAGATTCTTTGTGTCCTCTTCACAACTTGCGTTCCCACCTATCTTTGTAACATCAGCACATTTGGCTACATTACACTCGGTCCCTTCATCCAAGCCATTAATATAGATTATAAACAGCTGATTCCTGTGGTACCCCATTAGTTACAGTTTGCCAACCTGAAAATGACCCATTTATCCCGACTCTCTGCTTCCTGTTAGTTAGCCAATCCTCTATCCATGCTAATATACCCCAACCCCATGAGCTCTTATCTTGTACAGTAACCTTTTATGTGGCACCTTATCGAATGCCTTCTGGAAGTCCAAATACACGACATCTACTGATTCCCCTTTATCCACCCTGCTTGTTACCTCCTCAAAGAACTCAACAAATTTGTCAAACATGATTTCCCTTTCATAAAACCATGCTGACTCTGCTTGACTGTATTATGATTTTCTAAATATCCTGCTACTACTTCCTTAATAATGGACTCCAGAATTTTCTCAATGACAGATGTTAGGTTCATTGCTCTATAGTTTCCTGCTTTCTGTCTCCCTCCTTTCTTGAATAGGGGTGTTACATTTGCAGTTTTCCAATCCGCTGGGACCCCTCCAGAATCCAGGGAATTTTGGTAGATTACAACTAATGCATCCACTATCTCTGCAGCCACTTCTTTTAAGACCCTAGGATGCAGGCCATCAGGTCCCAGGGGACTTGTCAACTTTTAGTCCCATTAGTTTGCCTAGTACTTTTTCTCTAGTGATGGTGATTGTTTTACGTTCTCCCCTCTCTATAGCCCCTTGATTATCTATTATTACTGGGATGCTTTTAGTGTCTTCTACCATGAAGACCGATGCAAAATATTTGTTCAATTTCTCTGCCATTTCCCTGTTTCCTATTATTAATTCCCCAGTCTCATCCTCTAAGGGACCAACATTTACTTTAGTTACTCTCTTCCTTTTTATATACCTGTAGAAGCGCTTACTGTCTGTTTTTATATTTCTTGCTAGTTTACTCTCATAATCTATCTTCTCTCCATTACTTTTTTAGTCGTCCTTTGCTGGTTTCTAAAAATTTTACAATCCTCTGGCCTACCACTAATCTTCGCATCATTGTATGCCTTTGTTTTCAATTTGATACCATCCTTTACTTTCTTCGTTAGCCACGGATGGTTCATCCTTCTCTTAGAGTCTTTCTTTCTCACTGGAATATATTTTGTATATAAATCTTCGAACATTACAAAAGTCAGTGCTTAAAATGTAACTTGAATGTGATGAAATAGTAAGCCGATTAAGTGCAGCAGTTTGTGTGTTGCTGCAACAGTGTGCAGCAAAGTAATTAGTATAAATTATTAATAATGGTAGTCACTATAAAAATAATTAAAAAGATGGTGGAAATTAAATCTGGTTGAAGTTAAAATCTAATGCAAACATGTTTGTTCTTTGGATCTGTTATTACCAGTTAAATGCAACAAATTTGTGTAATGAACATTTGTACATAATAAAATAAATGTGTTTTATTATTTTAGTTAAACTTCCAAAAGGTGTTTGATAAAGTGCCACATAATAGGCTTGCCAGCAAAGCTGAAGCCCATGGAATAAAAGGGACAGTGGCAGCATGGATACGAAATTGGCTATGTGACAGGAAACAGAGCGGTTGTTTTTCAGACTGGAGGAAGGTATACAGTGGTGTTCCCCAGGGGTCGGTACTAGGACCACTGCTTTTCTTGATATATATTAATGACTTGGACTTGGGTGTACAGGACACAATTTCAAAGTTTGCAGATGACACAAAACTTGGAAGTATAGTGAACAGTGAGGAGGATAGTGATAGACTTCAAGAGGACATAGACCGGCTGGTGGAATGGGCAGATACGTGGCAGATGAAATTTAACGCAGAAAAGTGTGAAGCGATACATTTTGGTAGGAAGAATGAGGAAAGGCAATATAAACTAAAGGGTACAATTCTAAAGGGGGTGCAGGAACAGAGAGACCTGGGGGTATATGAGCACAAATTGTTGGAGGTGGCAGGGCAGGTTGAGAAAGCAGTTAAAAAAGCATACTTGATCATGGGCTTTATAAATAGAGGCATAGAGTACAAAAGCAAGGACGTTATGATAAATAACACTGGTTTGGCCTCAACTGAAGTATTGTTTCCAATTCTGGGCACCGCACTTTCGGAAGGATGTGAAGGACTTAGAAAAGGTACAGAAAATATTTACAAGAATGGTTCCAGGGATGAGGGATTCAGTTATGTGGATAGACTGGAGAAGCTGGAGTTGTTCTCCTTAGAGCAGAGAAGGTGGAGAGGAGATCTGATAGAGATGTTCAAAATCATGAGGGGTCTAGACAGAGTAGATAGAGAGAAACTGTTCCCATTGGCGGAAGGGTCGAGAACCAAAGGATACCAATTTAAGGTGATTGGCAGAAGAACCAAAGGCGACATAAGGAAAAGCTTTTTTACACAGCGAGTGGTTAGGACCTGGAATGCACTGCCTGAAAGGATGGTTATCCCCAGGAAGTTAACAAAAGTTTGGTCCCTCCAGAGAAGGAGTCTAAAGGCCAGATAACTGGACAAATGGTCCAAAAGCATGCAGCATCCTACTGAGCACACTAGACTAGGTTCATCCATAAATAAACAAGTTAGATAACTGCAGGTCAGACCCCAATCTCTTCTCAAATTAGAATAAGTGCTCTGATCAATGCAGACACTATTATTCATAAACCCAAGGGACACATTAGGCTGCAACATCCAGAGGTTGGCAAACTCCTGTTCATATTAGAGGAAGCTTTATGCTAAAATTCAGAAGATTCAGACAGGAGAACAACAAAAGCTACCAATGCTACATCCTGCATTGACATGTGGTCACTGTGATCCCCAATGCTGGCAGAACCTTTTGTTTCCCCTATATGATGGCTGCAATTTTAGAAACAAAAGATAATTTAAAAGAACATTAGTTTTGCACTAAACAGATTCTACTTTACCAGGAATATAAAGTGATGAAGAAGAGTGCAATTTGCAAATAGCCACAGGTTCCAATCCTTTTTATGGGCCTAATACAGTATGTACACAAACATTTTCTGATTTAACATTACCTTTTGACTACTTTGAATCTGTTCTTCCACATTGTGGTACTGTAATCTCACCTTTATAAAATCTCCAGAAATGGTAATATGGAGGTTTTTAATATAATACACATAGGCTTTGTCACTTTGTATGATCAACTGAATTTTGTTTTGCAGCGTCAGACAGAAAAAGGACAGTCATCTTCATAGACAACGGGTCGGAGGAGCCAATTTGGTCAAATGCAAGCCTTGTGCAGTGGTGCACCCCAGTTCTGTCTGTGGTTCTGATGGCCACACTTACTCCTCTAAGGTAAAGCACTTTTGAATACTGCAGTGGTCAGGACACTCTTAATTAAATGATTTACTTCTTCATACTTGCATTTTGGATGCAATAAGTTTAAAACATAGTATACAGAAGGTTCCTGTAATATCTTGATTGTTTGAGAGGGTGAAAAATCATTTCTGTTATAAATAAAAACCATAAAGCTCCTTAAAAAAAATTCTGGTGTACAGTTCAGGAGTAAAACCAAAAGATGCACAAAACTGTGGATATACAGATGGATAGAATTAAAGAAATCTCAAATTCTACATTACATATGGAAATGTATTAATCTTTCTCCAACAGCAGCCAGTTTGAAAGTAGCAACAACAGCAAGCTCATTTTTTGAGAACATCATAATGCATTAAGGAAGCTAATTTAGGATTATTTAATTCATCTGGTGGGATTTTGTAATGAGCATTTTTTATGTCTTGGCAAGGAATTCCATTGAACCAGTAATCTGTAACTTTAATTGTACGGGTCCAGCTTTGCAGATAGTAAAGAGTGTTATTATAGAATATTGGCCTCAAAGAACGTTATGCAAATAAATTATTAATTTTACATTTGCACAGAAAACAATAATTTATTATGCTATTTTAATGACCTCCCTCAACACCAAGCATCCATTTGGAGCTTCAGTTTATAAAATGTATTAGATCGTATGATATATTAATATTTTATATGGTGTAAAGTCTGTTGTATTGCATCAGATTTATTTATTTAAAGCACATAAAATCCTATAGAATCTTTGAATAGGATATAGGATATTTTGTAAATGAAGATCTCCATTTACTTTGCTTTGAAGTACTGTACAATGCATAAACACTTAGCTTCTGCAGTTTAACACACAACATTATTTTCTGGGATGATTAGTTTGGTTTTTATTGCCGTGACATTTTGGCAAGCTATCAGTGTTCTGTATGTTATTTCATTATACAGCATAGTCGTTTTCAGTATCTATTGAGAGTGTAAATGTTTATAAGCCATACGTTATTGATAGCTTTGTTTCAAAAGTACATCATTTGTTTTCTACCTGATTTTGCCCAAAGGATTTTACTTAAGTTCAGTAGTTTTATTGATAATGAGTCTTATAAGCTCCATATACTTTATTTTCTGCAATATATATATATATATATTTATTTATTTATATATATATAAAAGGATACATCTGTCTGTCTGTCATTCCGTCTGTCTGTCTGTCTGTATTGAATAAACTTGAAAATTATAGAGCGTACCTACACGTGTGTTACATCGAAAGAAAGCTGACGATTCCAGAACCGTCCTAAGCGTATTTACGTTTCGGCCAGACAAAAATTGCGCCTGCGGTATCCAAAAAACATTCAACATATTCCGCTCATTATCCGCTCATTAGCATCGAGTGACGTCGAGGTCGACCAATCGTACGGCAGGTTCCTGGCGCGTGCGGGCGGGCCCTCCTACGATCTAGTGATGGGACGATTGACCAATCCTAAGCTTCGGTGACCTAATGGTCCACCAATCGGTGCGTGTGTGGGCGGGCCTTATCGTTCTGAACCGAGGTGAGTCGCCGCCATCTTGATTCCAAACTTTTCATTTCTTTTTCATGCTTTCTGCGTGTTTCTTTTCAAATCTACATTTCCAGCAAAAAAAATAGTTGCTTTTAAAAGACAAATTGTTTTTAAAAGAAGTTAATTAATTTGTAAATCTTTTGTCTAACCTCTATAATTTTCCTACCTTTCACCATTTTCCAGGCCTCAAAGCCTGGGCGTCTGTTGACCAGCCACGCCCGAGCTAGGTGCCTCCCGCCACGATCGACAAAAGGCCAGCGATCGCCGCCATCTTTGTGAAGGCTGGAGGGGGCGGGCCTGAGCCGAGCATCACCACCGCCGCCATCTTTGTAAAGGCGGGCGGGGCGGGAGTCAGCGTCCGCGTCATCTTCCGCCCGGAGCGCGACTTGAGTCCGGCCGGGTCTCACGCGGTAGGTTGCACGGCGGCATCTCTCTGGTCTTGAAGCCGGCTCGGGCGGGGGGGCGGGGCTCGGGAAGGCGGAGCTCGGGAGGGCATGCGCGCGGGGCTCGGGGCTCGGGAGAGCGCAGCAGGAGGGCAGGGCTCCAGAGAGCGGGAGGACGGGGCTCCGGAGGCCGGTGCTCAGGAGGGCGGGGCTCGGGCTGAGCCATGTCAGTGCGTGGGGCGGCACGGAGCTCCGCGGAGCCATCGGGTCTGCTAGCTCCCCCCCTCCCTTTTTCCCCCCACAACCCCCCTCCCCTCCACTCTCCCCCCCTCTCCCCTCCCCCCTCTCCACCCCCTCCCCTCCCCCCACACCCCCCCTCCCCTCCCCTCCCCCCATTCCTCCCTCCCCTCCCCCCATTCCCCCCTCCCCCTCCCCTCCACCCCATTCCCCCCTCTCCCTTCCCCCTCCCCTTCCCCCTTCCCCCCTCCCCCCCTTCCCCCCCGCCTCCCCTCCCTCCCCCACCCTACCCCCTCCCCCCTCCCCTCCCCTCCCCCTCCCTTCCCCTCCCCTCCCCTCCCCTCCCCCCACCCCCTCCCACTCCCCCTCCCCCTCCCCTCCCCCTCCCCCCAGTTGCTCTCTCTCTTCCCCCCAGTCGCTCTCTCTCTTCCCCCCAGTCGCTCTCTCTCTTCCCCCCAGTCGCTCGCTCTCTCTCTCATCCCCCCAGTGGCTCGCTCTCTCTCTCTTCCCCCCCAGTCGCTCGCTCTCCCTCTCTCCCCCCCAGTCTCTTCCCCCCAGTCGCTCGCTCTCTCTCTCTCCCCCCCAGTCGCTCGCTCTCTCTCTCTTCCCCCCAGTCGCTCGCTCTCTCTCTCTCCCCCCCAGTCGCTCTCTCTCTCTCTTCCAACAACAACTATCCCTCAAAAATCCCGTCGGCACCGGCGGGCACTTCAGCTAGTCCATCCATATATATAACAGGATACATCTGTCTGTCTGTCATTCCGTCTATCTGTCTGTCTGTATTGAATAAACTCGAAAGTTATAGAGCGTACCTACACGTGTGTTACATCGAAAGAAAGCTTACAATTCCAGAACCGTCATAAGCATATTTACGTTTCGGCAGACAAAAATTGTGCCCGCGGTATCCAAAAAACTTTCAACATTCCGCTCATTATCCGCTCATTAGCATCGAGTGACGTCGAGGTCGACCAATCGCTGCGTGGCGGGGGCGGGTTCCTGGCGCTTATGGGCGAGCCCTCCTAGAGTCGAGTGACAGGGCGATTGACCAATCCTACGCTTCGGTGACCTGACGGTCGACCAATCGGTGCGTGTGTGGGTGGGCCTTATCGTTCTGAACCGAGGTGAGTCGCCACCATCATGATTCCAAACTTTTCATTTCTTTTTCCCGCTTTCTGCGTGTTTCTTTTCAAATCTACATTTCCAGCAAAAAAAAAAGTTGCTTTTAAAACACAAATTGTTTTTAAAAAAAGTTAATTAATTTGTAAATCTTTTCTGTAACATCTAGAATTTTCCTACCTTTAACCGTTTTTCCAGGCCTCTAAGCCTGGGCCTCTGTTGGCCAGCCGCGCCCGAGCAAGGCACCTCCCATCGCGCTGAACAAGCGGCTCGCGATCGCTGCCATCTTTGTGAAGGCTGGAGGGGGCGGGCCTGAGCCTAGCGTCGCTACCCGCCGCCATGTTAGTAAAGGCGGGTGGGGCAGGAGTCAGCGCGCGCGACTTGAGTCCAGCCGGGCCTCACGCGGTAGGTTGCGTGGCAGCGTCTCTCTCTCTGCTCTTGAAGCCGGCTCGGGCGGGGGGCGGGGCTCGGGAGATCGGGGGGGGGGCGGGCCTCCGGAGATCGGGGGGGGGCAAGCCTCGGGAGATCGGGGGGCGGGGCTCGGGAGATCGGGCCTCGGGAGATCGGCGCTCGGGAGATCGGGGCACGGGGCTTGGGAGATCGGGCGCCGTGAGATCGGGCCTCGGGAGGGCGGGGCTCGGGGCATCGGGGGCGGGGCTCGGGGACTCC